>NW_022196905.1:106313391-106329598 GCF_008632895.1 Mastomys coucha
CCTCACCCCCGCTGGAGCATTGGAGCACCACACCCAAAAGACCTCATCACACAGGCTGGCTGCAGAGTCACAAGACTCCTGGACCCCTTTTTGGGGAAAGTGTGCAGAAGTCACTGGTCTGTGTAGCTATGAGGCTATCAGGGGATGTCTATTGCTAAGGCTTTGGAGGTGGAGCAGGAAGCTGCTGCTGTCCCTGCTGGGCAATACTAAGGGTCAGGTCAGGCTGGGAGGAGGTGACTCGGTTGCAGGCTCTAGGGCACACGGAACTTCCTTGTGCTACCCTTTCACAGTGGCCACCTTGGGTGAGGGAAGATAATTCTGCTGGAGCTACAAGACCCCAACAATCCCTTAGACTTCTGTTCTGGCCACATTGGTCATCACCATCATCACATAGACCGGTACCATGGTCCATCTTAGCGCTTCTCTTGAGAATGTGTTTCTGTTAAAGTTCTGTCTCCCTGTAAATATTCAGAAAACACCTGTCTAAGCATCCTTGTGCTGTTGCCTGTGTGACCCCTCTTCTGGGTTCATCAGTATTGTGTCCTGTGATGACCAACCATTGTTAGCTTACTGGGGAGCAGGGGTTGAAATCACCTAGGAGACACAGCTTTGACTGGGTCCGTGAAGGTGTTTCTAGATAGGTTTACTTGTGGATCTCATGGGCTAGCACTCCAGAATGAATTAAAAAGCAAAAGGGGGCAGGGCTGGAGAGATGGCTCTGCAGTTAAGAGCACTGGCTGTTCCTCCAGAGGACCTGAGTTTGATCCCCCACACCCACACAGCAGCTCACAACCATCTAACTCCAGTACCAGAGATCCAGCTCCCTTTTTTGCCCTCGTGGGCACTTGACACCTGTGGTGCACAGGCACACATGCAGGCAAAACACCCACACACATAAGCAATAACTTAAAGAAGGGGTGGGGAAGCAAGCTGAGTGTCTACATTCATAACACTCTGCTTCCTGACTGTGGACAAAATGAAACAATCTCACATTTTGTCTCTATAGTGGATGGTGTTCCCCCAGAAGAAACCCTTCCTCCCTCAAGCTGATTTTGTATTTTGTCACAACTGTGAGAGAAGGAGGAGGAGGAGGAGGAGGAGGAGGACAAAGAAGAAGAAAGAAAGAAGTAGGAAAGAGGAAGAAGAAAGATAGAGGAAGAAGGAAGGAGGAGGAGGAGGAAGAAGAAGAAGAAGAAGAAGAAGAAGAAGAAGAGGAGGAGGAGGAGGAGGAGGAGGAGGAGGAGGAAGAAGAAAGAAAAAGAAAGAAAGAAAGGAGGAAGAAGGAGGAAGAAGGAGGAAGAAAGGAGGAGGAAGAAGGAGGAAGAAGAAGGAGGAAGAAAGGAGGAGGAAGAAGGAGGAAGAAGAAGAGGAGGAGGAGGAAGAGGAAGAGGAAGAGGAGGAGGAGGAAGAGGAAGGAGGAGGAGGAAGAGGAGGAAAAGGAGGAGGAAGACCTAATATATGGCTCATGTCCAAATAGGCAGCTAGAAGTATTGTGATAGCATGCTGCAACAGGGGGTCCCCTGAGTTGGTAACAGTTGCTACAGATAAATCCCAGGATCTCCTGTCCTGATCCAGGAAGCATCACCATGTCATCTGAGTTATTTTCCAGTGGAACATCCCCAGGCATGGGTTGTATCTAGCAGGTGCTTCTGTCTTGTTGGCACCTGCAGACCACTTCTTCAGCCTTGTGCTCACATTCTTTATAAAGTTTCTTCATCCCTGTCAGTGGGACAAATAACACGATTGGGTCACAGCCTGGGCTTCCAGGGGCTCGCACTGTCAGCTGCCCAGCAGTGTAGTTACTTCCTGGATTGACCTTGGGATGACTACTACTCTTTTGTGTGCTCGTGTGTACCTGCACATACAGGTGCGTTCACAGGAGCCGTGGGTGGGTGCAAGGCAATGCGCACATGTCTGCGCGCACACACAAAGAGGCCAGGCAAGGTTGGATAAGAGTCTTCCTTGTCCGAGATGGTGTCACACCTCAGCTCCTTCTGGCTAGCCAAGGTTATAAAGGTCTGCATTGCTACCTGGGCATTAAACTTGTTGAGGATGGCTCCTTTTAAAATAACTGTAGCCATTTTGTATCCATTCTCCCTTTTGGTCAAAAGGTGAAATTAATAAGTTCAAGTCCTCAAATGTTCAAGCTCCCCAGAAGTAATTGACCATAGCTAACACTGAAAAACTCTCCTAAAAGATCATAACAGTTTTACTCATGTTCTGGCACTTCAAGGCTCCGAAACTCCCATTCACCACCTGTCTGCCACCTCTCTTACCTCACTCAGACTGATCAGCTCAAAAGTCAGCCCATGATACTTTTGTCTAGTTAGCCGAACCTGTAATACTGCCTCCCACCCTTTCTTTCCTGCTGAACTTCTGAACCTGGGTTTTCCTAGACAGAGCCTGCCCTAAGAACAGACTGGCACCACAGTTAGGCTCCTAGGTCCTTTCCTGTGGTCCTGATCAATTAGTCTTGGAGTGTGCATTCAATAAGCTGTTCTTGCTTAGTTGAGATCAGTGCTTGTATAGTTTTCGTGGCGATTCCTGAACCAAAACTCAGGTCTTGTGCAGGTCTTGTGTAGTTCTCCTGCCCCTGCCTTGGCAATCTCCTGTGCTCCCCAATGAAAACTTCTATTTCTCCCTTCTTCCTTATGTGAAAAGTGGAAACTTGTTTTTAGATAGATTCTCAGGGTTACTCTCATTCTGGTTCTGCTTCTGTGGTCTCATCACATTCTCGTAATGTGATGCTCTCCTCGATGGGTTCTTGGGGGTGCTCAGCCTATCCAAGCCCAGAGTGGAGGGCGTCAAAAGCTCAGCAACACATCTCACACACGGCCACCAACCAGGCTGCCACTTGGCCCTGACTAGTGGAAGGAGGACTTGTTTTGGCACAGAGGGGGTCCATCGTGGGCTGGGAGGCTTGGTTGGCTAAGCGGCCTGGTCCCTGGCAGCTGGAGTTGAAATGCAACTCTTCTCAACTGGCCAATCTGGAACCAGGGCAGGAATAGAAGCTTCTAGGGTCCCCACTCCTGGTGTCTTGGGACTTCCAGTGGGGACCACATCTCAAAGCTCTTATAATCTCCAAAAATGTGTCACCAGCTGGGGACTGAGACCATATGGGACACACGCACAATCAAACTATAAAAGAATGCATTCTTTCCTTTCTTCTGTGCTGGGCACAAACCCCAGGACCTGGTGCTTTCCAGGAAAGTGCCCCACAGTACAGTGCCTTGATCCCAGTGGATTCCTGGGTGGCACAGGCTCTGCATGGCGCTCAGCTGTGCATGCGATGTGTACCACAGCTTTGCCTGGTAGACTCGTTGTGCCAGTACTTTGCAACATTTCTTTTATTTGTGAATAATTAGTGAACTCAGATTTCCCCCACCCCCACCCCAAAGACATTAGCAGAACTGCTGTGTATCCACCTGGTTACTTATAATTAGCTCATAGCACTTTCATACATGGCTCAGTGAACAGTGGCCTCTGATCAGGCTTCAGTTCTCGGGGTGACTCCAGGGGATAGGGTACCTGCAGACCAGTGGTACCGTGCAATGAGTTCTGAGAGGACCCCGCTCCGAAATAGGGCAGACCAGCCAGGGAACCAACGGACAGATTCATCAACAGCCACTAGGCTTCACATCAAAGACTCTCTAAGTGAAGTGTCCCACTGCTCAGTGATGGTCTGGGCCCCTCCCCAACAGTAGCTGATTCCAGTCTTCTCCTGCTCCCCTTCCCCAAAGAAATTCTTGGTAAGGCCTGGCTGCAAAGGTTGACCTAAATTCTCTGCTCTCGTGGCTGCAGGGGCCAGGTGCTGCCCTGGAACCTAGGCAGGAAGCACTGCACAGTACTGAGTACCCCCCAGCCCTGACCAGTGGTTCCTAAAGCAGCCTGGGGCTGGGGAGATGCCTGAAGAGACCCTGCCTGTGTACAGGGGTGGGGGTGGGCTGGGGTGGGGCAAGGAGGGCATCATCAAGGACTAGTCTCTCGACATTTAACTCCCACTGTAAGGTCTTAAGAGAGTGTAAACCCATCTACCCATCTGGGAATGGTGGGCAAGAGTCACCAGGGCGGGTGTGGTTGGTCACGTTTCAATTCTGGTGGCTTTTAAGAAAAGGGAGAGGCATCTGGAGGCAAAGGCATGCGATCCCTGTCTGGCCCTTGCTCGGTGAGTTTGGGATTCTGCCCGCAAGAAAGGGCCAACAGATGTGGTGTCCTTTAAGCACCCAGATTCGTGAACTAACTGTTTTCACTATAAAGTTACCCAGGCTTGGGTGTTCCATTACAGTAATGGAAAATAGACTCAGAGGCATTCACAACCCACCGTTTCCCCTGTGCTGCACTAGTAATGGCATGAGTTGGCCAGCCAAACCTGTAAATACCTTTTGGTGGCGGCTTCCACGTGTGTGTGTGTGTGTGTGTGTGTGTGTGTGTGTGTGTTGCCTGGAAACTGCTTCTCTCAGAAAGAAGACACAGCTTTTATTATGGTGGATGGCATCCACTCTTAATGTCCAAGAACACCTCCTTAGTCTTCATGATCTGTTAGCAGGAAGGGTCTCTGTGAGCATCCAGAGCCATTGCCTGACCATGACTGCTGCTCATAGGACATCCACCTGGCTCCTCCACATGGACACCAACCTTCTGTCTGCTACCTCTGCCCAGCCCACTCGCTCTCATCACTGACTTCCACCATTGGCACTGGGGGTGTGTGTGTCTTGGGAGTTTTCCAGTCCATAGACATATGCAGGAAGGTCTCTAGGCTCAGCCATCACCTCTCCTGGCTATCTCCTCAAAGATGGATAATGAACATTGGAGGAGAGAGAGTCTCCCCAGGGTTAAGTGTCAGTGAGAACAGAGGGGGTGTGGTCACACACAAGTAGCAGAGGTAATCATGCTCTGTAGCTCCTGGAGCCCCCAGAGCCCCCAGAGTGACCCACTTCAAACAGCAGAGTCCAGGGTCGGTGCCTCTGGTGTGGCATGTATGGGCCCAGGGATCTCTACTCTAGGTGAGTTGTGCTACCTCTGGCTTCAGCTGGAGAGCGAATGTGTACTTTCTAGAGTCCATGCTTCAGACTGTGTGCCTATGCTCAGGACTCAGGCTTAGGGACAAGCACAGTGGCACGCCAGCCTGGTCACCTGATACTTGACAATTCCTCAAGACCACATTACCTCGGGTGTGCAAATTCTCCATGGTATCCACCCACCAGTGCACCCACCAGTGCAACCAGTAACAACAAGTCTCAAAATGTGTCCCCATCCTTAAGTGACACATGGCTGTGTGTGGATGTCTAGTTACATTGACAATAGGTGATCCAGAAAAAACAATTCCATTCCCAGGAGCATCCCAAAGAGCAAAGTACTTGGGAGTGACCCCCAGCCAAGGAAGTCTGACACGCTACCAACTTTTGCTGAGGTTAAGGGCTCTGACTAAAGAAGAAGGCAATGTGTAATCATTAGCTGGAAACTTTTCAACAGGTCTAAAATTAGATATGTTGTGGTGCTAATTCTTGGTTGTCAACTTGACTATATCTGAAATGAACTACAATCCAGAACTTATAAAGATCTTGTGAAAAGGAATTAAAGAAAGGCCCAGGTGTGGTGGTATGTGCCTTTAATTCCAGAAGACAGAGGCAAACAGATCTTTGAGTTCAAGACCAGCCTGGTATAGAGCAAGTTTCAGGTAAGGAAAGGCCTAAATCTGGGTGGGCATGGTAGTGCACGCCTTTAATCCCAGCATTCAGGAGACAAGAGACATGCAGATCTCTGAGTTCAAGGTCAGTCTACAAAGCAAATTCCAGGACAGTCAAGCTTAGGCAGTGTAGGACTTAGAAAACAGAAAAGAACAAGTGGGCCATACCCCAGCCTCAGAAAGCAGCAGAACTCTGCAGCTTCGGCCATATGGCTTTGTCTTTAGAGTCAAGAATAGAGGGGACTGCTGGGACAATTGATGCTGGTTAGCTGGAGCTAAAGAATTAGCAGTGATTAAGAAGAGACCAGCATCACTGAGGTGAAATCTGGGAAGAATTTTCCAACAGCACAAAGAAGCTGTGTCCCAGAGATAGACCCTCCTCCTGGCTGCCTGCAGAAGACAGTTTCCTTCAGGCTCTCTGTGGATCAAGATGTAGAACTCTCAGATTCTTCTCCAGCACCATGCCTGTCCACACAATGCCATGCTTCCTGCTATGACAGATGATGGACTGAACCTCTGAAACTGTAAGCCAGCCCCAGTTAAATGCCTTGTCCGAGGTGTCCCTTCACAATAAAACCCTAACTAAGACAAACGTTTTCATCTAAATTCTACTGCTGAGTTGGGGATGCTGCATAGTCAGCAGTCACATCTGCCTAGTGGGCACAACACTGTGGATTCAAAACAACAGACTGCTGATCGTCAATAGATGAACCAAACAGAAATCGTGCCACATCTACACAATAGAATGCTATCCAGTCTTGACTTAAAAAAAAAATCCTGTCATGGCAACTGCAAACATACACAATGTGCTTCTCACATTAAAAAAAAAAAAAAAAAAAAAAAAAAAAAAAAAAAAAAAAAAAAAAAAAAAAAAAAAAAAAAAAAAGCCAACCTTGAAAACCACACAATTTGCAGGTAATCCAAAATAATCAGTAGAATCTTAACATAAAATTAAGTTGGGGGAGAAGGTGGGGTTCTGCAGAGACAGCCCATAGCCTCCACATGTTTTCTTACACGTGTGTGTACATGTGCGTGCATAAAGCTCGCACACAGAGAAATCAGCTAAGGTTGTCAGGTGATACCATTTGGATCTGATTACCCCCCAAAGTGTTAAAGGTTTGGTCCGCAGTTCGGCGAGGTGGAAGACAGTGGTGAGGCTGAGAGAGGGGCATTAGAGCATGCTGCCCTCAAGGAAGATTGCAGGATGCCAGTGTCTCTCTCCTCCCAGCCCCCGCCCCCATTTCACCCCATTACATGACCATGCTTTTAGGCAACCCCAAAGCAGTGGGGCTGATTGACCGCCCCATGGGCTGACACCTCCAAAACTCAGAGCCAAAATCAGCCTTCCCTCTTTTCCAGGTGATTTCATCCTTAGGTATTTTGTCACTGACAGAAACCTGGCAAGCACCGGGGACTTACACTTACCCAATCTAAGTGCTTCTGTAAAGCCTCATCAGCAAACGCCATGGTGGCATTACTGCATATGGGCACACAGACCAGTGGGGTTATCACAGAGCCCAGCTGTAAACTTACCTACCCACGGCCAATTTGTTTTTTAAAAAGAGAGATACTTTGACTATTCATTAGAGGAATTGATAGTCTTTCCAACAGACAATGTTCTCCTTGGTGGAGATGCGCAAACAACAGAACTGAGCGGGACCTGTACTTCACACCATGCAAACAAACGGAACCCAAAAGATTGAAGATTTAAATGTAACACTAAAAATTGGGAAGCAAGCAAAAGTAGATTTTTTTTTTTTGGTGGCCCTTGTTTGGCAATTTATTGGATATGACATCAAAGAAGCAAATGAGAAAAATATACATTTTATATACGTTATGCTGTTAGTTTGGAGAGAGGGGGGGAGGGTGGGTATGATGGGTATGTAGCAATTGCTTTTCTGTGTATGTAAAAAAAAAAAAATCTACACCTCAAACATGTCCCATCATTTCTAAGTGGTAGAAAAACTAATTGGTTAAGTTCCTCTGGAATTG
The DNA here is from genome assembly GCF_008632895.1 of Mastomys coucha. Classification (NCBI taxonomy): domain Eukaryota; kingdom Metazoa; phylum Chordata; class Mammalia; order Rodentia; family Muridae; genus Mastomys; species Mastomys coucha. The sequence continues at coordinate 106,321,070 of NW_022196905.1, forward strand.
AGTTTGTACTTAGATAATTATAATTTATCAATAATGTCACTTCCTCAATACTGAGCAAAAATAGACTCAGAATATCTGAAAACAAGAGACGAGGTGGGAGGAACGTGGGTAAAATAAGAGTTCTAGTAAATATAAAAGTTCTTTACGACTGCTCTGCCGACATGTGCCTGTACCCCACGTGCATGCAGTACCCAAACAGGTCTGAAGAGGGCGTCAGATCCTCTACAATTGGAGTCACATGCGGCCGTGAGCGTCCAGGCAGGTGCCGGAAATCGAATCCTTTACTAGCATCCCTGGTGCTCTCTGAACCAGTGAGGCATCTCCCCAGCCCCATATCTAAATTTCTTTGTAAAACAAAAAAATACAGACAGCGCCATCTCAGCCCTCCCTTGGGTTGTTTCTATCTGTGTGCTGTCTGGGTACACGGTCTGGGAAGACAGTTGGACCTGGGTATTTGGGGGCTAGGATATCTGCGTATTTTCGGTGAGACGCTGGAATTTCTAGGACCACCCTCCTTGTTTAATGACTGAGGACTGGGATGGATGACGGGGGTTCAAAAACCAAACAGTGGCACTGAAATCAGATTTTCAGACGCACTTTTCTCATAGGTAGGTAGGGCTAATTGTTCATTTAAAAAAAAAAAAAAAAAAGCTTTCTGTGGGCTGGTGAGACGGCTCATCAGATAAGGTGTCTGTAGCTAAGCCTGAAAACCTGAGTTCAATCATGTGATCCCACTTGGTGGATGGAGAGAATAGACTCCTGCAAGTTGGCTTTTGACCTCCACCTTGGTGGTGTGGAAAGCCACACTCCCACTCCCACCCCTACCAGTGCCTACATCAAAATAGCAAGGGTGGGTGGGTACAGAGCTCAGTGGGAGGAGTTTGCTCAGTATGCACACAGTTTATACACACAGGAGAAAGGGGGTAGGTTGCCTGTTAACTTTAAATAACAAGGACATCTGGGTTGTTGGTGGCTGTGGTGGTTTGCGCGATAATGGCACCCACAGGCTCCTAGGTTTGAGTGGCTGGACCCAAGTTAGTAGAACTGCTTGGGAAGGATTGGGAGGTGTAGCCTTGTCAGAGTCTGTGTATCACTGGAGACCAAGCTTTAGGGTTTCAAAATCTCATGCCAGCCCCAGTCACTTGGTCTGCTGCCTGTGGATCAGGATGGAAAAACTCTCAGCTACCACTGTATACCCTGCCTGCCTGCTTCCCTGCAGTGGAAGTCATGGACTAGACCTCTGGCACTGGAAGTCTCCAATTAAAGGCTTTCTTTTTATCGAGCAGTGACTGAGATAATGGGCACAGTAAGGTATCCCCGTGGTGTCGGCAGTATGACAGGGCATCTGCGTGTCCAAGCTCAGCAATATGTAGACATAGAATGTGAACAGTTTTCTGCAATATGAATGCTTAGAATCACAGGTTAAAAAAAAAAAAAAAAAAAAAAAGGAAAAGAAATGCCTGAGTATCTGGATACAGTTGTTTAGACACCACACTGGCCTCAACTGACTCAACTGATACAGTCTCAGCACATTGCTGTAAGACTTCCCATCTGCCCCTTGAGACTCCCTGGAGAGAGCCGCCTCTCCCTGGTTGGTGTGCTGGGCAGATATTGGGCACTCTGCCCCAGTGCCCAAAGCACTGTCAGGTAGTTCTGGCCATGAGCACTCCTGGTGTCCCTTTGCCCACAGCAAGCAGAGAGAGAGAGAGGTGGGAGCATTCCAACTTCCATCTTCTAGACTTTCCTTTGGTACCCCAGCGACCTGGAGCAAGGACTGTGGGGCAAGCCAGTGGCCAGACTCCCCTCCTACCCACACCACTGTTAGAGTGCCCGCAGACCTCTTGGTAAAGTGGCGAGTGGCACATGCCATCACTGTGGTGTGGCTGAGGGGAGACTACATTCTGGCACCTAATGTGAGGTCCAGACACCTCCCTCTTGCTGGGTTTGTGGCGCCCATTAAGTCTCAGTGAACTTCGCCCAGCCCTCCCCCTCCCAACTTCCCGCCCAGGAGAACATGTTTGGCTCACTGTGAGCCGGTGGCGTCGGGCACTGCCCTGTGCCATGCCATACCCATCCTACTGAGCCCCATAAAAGGTGTCCTTCTCCTCAGGGGTCTTTTTTCCCTTTATTAGTGTCTGTGCATTGGGCACAACACTGGGTCCCCTACCAAAATATCCCTTTCAAGTGCACCCTGTGCTTTTTTACTACATTTACTCTCTTCCTTCCCCTCACCCCTTCTGCCCCACCTCTCCCCCCCCACACACCATCACCTTCTGCTCTCACAGTATATGTGTGTAGGTAGGGCTCACAAACCGAGCATTCTCCAGGTGCTCGAGTTCCCGTCTGCCTTATTACACACAATTCGGTGACGCCCGTCACCTTCCCGATTCCATTATTTCTCAGGTGCCAACTAATAATACCCACCACTTATTTTCCACCTCTTCCTTTTGAGGCAAGGCCTCCCACCCATGCTGGGGATGAATTCCCTCTACGCTTGAGGATGACCTTGAATTTCCAATCCTCCTGCCTCTACTTCCCAGGCAGCACCTTGCACCTGGCCAGCAGTCATGTCCTTCCACGGGTAGACACCAGGACCGAAAGCCCTGTTACATGGTACTCTTGTTCATTCTCAGTTCTAATGCTGGGAAGGCGGTGAAGGGGCGGGGGCAGAGCCCTGACACACTACTGGTGGGAATGCAGTTAGTCTAGCCGGGATGGACTGACTAAGCAGTGACCTCTTTCTCTGTCTCTGTGCCTATGGATGCACATATGTGCCCAATGCGTGTGGAAGTCGGAGGACAACCTCGGGCGTGGCATTTAGGGGGTTGGGGGGGGCGTTCGCCTTTGTTTTTTGTTTTTGTTTTGTTTTGTTTTTGACACAGTGTTTCTTGTTGGCCTAAGTAAGACTTCACTCAGCAGGCTTGGGCTGGCAAGCCCGAGCATGCACCCGCCCTGCTCCCCTCGTGCTAGGATTACAAGCACCCAAGGCCACGCCCGACTTTGTCAAGTGGGCTCTGAGGACCCGAGGCATATCACTGAGTAGCCCACCTCCTGGCCCCATTCTCATGAGTGGAAGCCATCTTTGAGTGGTGCGGATTTCTAGGTAGCGGGGTAGATGGATCGGAACAGGAGGAGTCTCTAGCAGCTGTCAGGAGAGCCGCCTCTGTAGAAAGGGAACTCCGACGGTGGGCGCGGGGGTTGGGAGGGCCGCTGCAGCGGTGACCAGGGGGACGTTAGCCAGATTCAGAAAGCAGGGACCAACTCCTCTGATGAGGCCCTTCCTGCTGTTCCCAGTAGCTTTCCATCCCAAGTTTGCAACCATTGCGAAGTCCTAACAGCCGTCTGGAAGAGGAACCGGTCCAAAGCAAGAAAAGAGCCTGCGCAAGGGAGGAAAGCCAAGCGGTCCATCAGAAAGGGAAGGGACCTGGGAACCCGGAAAAATCTCTGACCCAGAGTCTGCGGGCAGACTTCCAGCTCAGGGCTGCCTCCCAGTCCTCCAGGAGGTGTTTGTCTATTCGAATAAAGGCTGCGGGTTTCTTCTCCCTCTCTCTGCGCCTGAACGTCTGTCCTTCTCAGTGGCTGCGGCTTTTGTGCTCTCTGTTCACTTCGCTTGTGCGCCCCACCCTCCGGCCCCGCCCCGCTCCGCTCCGCTTCCATCTGCCTTCGCGACCCTTGGTTTTAGAAAAGTTCTCCACTGTGTTGTTCTCACGTTACTGATGGCTGACTGCCTGTCACATTCTCTGTGTTGGTCTTTCTTCCCGGGATGCATGGTTCTCCAACCCATGGGATGAGCTCAGCCAGCTGCGGCAGCACCCCTGGAAAACAAGACAGCTGCCGTGGATGGAGGGAGCCCTAGCAAAAAGGGGGTTATCTGAAGGCTCCTTTCAGGCCAGGAGAAAGCTGAACAGGAGACCACGGGGCAGCGGGGCAGACAACCGAGACTGAAAAGGTGCAGAAGGCTCTCTTTAAGAGCCATCCATGTAAGAGAGACCACCGACCCAGAGAGCTGTCAAACTTCAAAGACAAAGAGTCCCGGCCCTGGTGCTGGGAGCCCAAAGGCTGGCAGCTCTGGAGAGCTGGGTAGTCCTTTCTTAGGAGCTTTCCTAGTTTCCTTTCTGTTGCTGTGATAAAACATCCTGACCGAGAGCAACGTTGGAGAGAAACCAGGTTTGTTTGGCTTTATGCTTCTGGGTCGTAAGTCTGTCACTGAGAGGAGGAAGTAAACAAATCAACTTAAAGCCTCTTCCCTGCCCCAGTTAAGAGTCGGAGCAGAATGCGTGGTGCTGCCTGCCTGCCTGCTTGCTTAGGGGCCCCTGTCTAGGGGATAGTGCCACCCACCATGGGCTCTGACTTCTTATGTCGAGGATTAATTAGTAACAAGACAATACCGCACCGACATGCCCGGAGGCCAACCTCAGGTACCTCATTTGCTTCCCAGATGACTCTAGTAGGTTACACCCAGTTGATAGTTAAAATTGACCGGCCTGGGGAAGCTGACCTCTCAATACGCAAGGCTTGAGGGCGCGCAGGGACACCTACAAGAGCTAACTGCTTCCCAGTTTGCACAGGGACTCTAAGCTGCTCCTTGCTTCTCCCCCTTACCCATGGTTTCCATCAGGATCAAACAAAGGAGCCCCAGCCAGCTACTTGGCAACATCTTGTTGCAAAAACTCATGCATAGGATGGAACGGTAAAAAAGGAAAAAACTCACACTATTCAATTTTAAATGAGGTTGGCCTGAGGACAGACAGGCCATGGGTCAAGGACCCAGAATGTGCGTTCAAGCTGAGCTCAGCAAGGCTGACAAGGCCACTCATTTAGTAGTAGCTCTTTAAACAAACATTGTCACGTTACAGTCGTATTACTGTGCCGCCAAAGCCGTGTAAGAAAGGGGCTAGTTCTGCCTCAAAGTTTTAGGGGATACAGCCTGTCACGGTGGGAAGGCATGGTATGGCGGTGAGGGTCACATCACATTCACAATTGAGACACAGAGATGGATGCTAGCGCTCAGCTCACTTTCTCCTTTTGGTTCAGACTGGGGCCCATGGTGCAATGGGTGCCGGAGCAGGCCTGATCCAGACCATCCCTCCCAGGCATGGCCCAAGGTGTGTTTGCACAGCGACTCTAAACTCAGCAAGTTGACAGTCAAGATTAACCATCCAGGGGAACCCTGGAGTGGAATACCTACGCGTAAAGAACGCCTTGAGATCCCTGCCTCACCTAAACACTGAAGTTAACGATACCCTTCTCCCTCAGAATCAGGAGCTGGAGATTTCATTTCCGTAATTAGACACCCAGGAAGCACAAAACTGTGCAAATCTACACACAACTTGCTATCCATCTGGGACCGATGCCTTCTGGACGTGCGTCTCTCGGGTTTAAAATAAAGCCAGGGCTGGGTGTGTGTGGCTCAGCTCATGAAAGTGCTTGCGGGCAACACTGACAGTCTCAGCTCAAGCCCCCAGAAGCCACTCAGAGGAAGAGCAGTCTTTTGGAGACCCAGAGACCACAGAATCTGCTCTCTAGCCAGCCGAGACTGGAGCACACTGTGATGCAGAGACAAGAGAGACTGACACTACCTCACGCACAAGAGCGAGGTGGAAAGGGAAGCAAGTTCCCAGTGCTTGCCTACAGCATGCACACACCCACAGACACTCCCTCCGCAAACCTTGTAATCCCATTTATATAAAACAGGAAAATACAAAGGAAGGGGGAACGTAGGTTTCTAAACCTACGAGGCAGGAAATGGGGCAGACTGGCAAAGCTCTCTCAGAGCAAAAACTGTAAAAGCTGTGCTTGTTTGAAAGCCACACACCTTTAAAATGTGAATTTTATGGGACGTGAGTTCAATACAAGATGTGTACCTCCACACACTCGTTTTTAAGTCCAACCCACAGGAGAGACTCATTTAAAAAAAAAATTTGCACATATATGTCTGTGTAAGTGTAGGTCACCTATGCACGGATGACCTCAGGGGCCAGATGGAGTTACAGGCAGTTGTGAGCTACCTTACATGGCTGCTGGGAACCAGTGTCCTCCAGAGAAGGCAATAACTCAGGGTAGGGCAGCTCTGCTTTTCCAACCTGGCACGGGGATTGAAGAGGAACATCGAGTCCTCTAAAGTACTGAGCCATTTCTCCAGCTGCTATTGCTCTTGTGTCAGCGGGGGGTGGGGGGGCGGCAAAAAAACTGGATTCTACAGAGACCACGGTGGAGTCATTTGGGGGGGAATTCCACCCAAGTGTAGCTTTGTGAACCAATGAGTTTGTTGTGGTCATGCACAGGCGCATGGGTGTGTCCCAAAAGACAAGACACCTCTCTGAACAGCACACTCCAGCATGGGTCACAAGTCAGGAAAGCTCTGGAACTCCCCAGCACAGCTTGTGGCTGCCATCTGGGCTCCCGGGAGGCTCTCCTCTCAAGCAACCACTGCTGCTTATATAACCTGGGGTGGGAGACTTGTGGAGCTCCTGGCGTTTCTGAGTTACCAAATCTGTAAGATTCATTGACTTCCTGAATCATATAGACTGCTCTCTTCCCTCCAGAAGAGAAGGTTTGAACTCAGAGGAAATAGCTACACAGCTATTAATTATTTCCAGGTTGGACACTGGGGACCGGTATCGCGCAGCCTGCTGGAGGAAGGCACCTGAATCGAAACCACGAGGTGGCCTTAGTAGCTTGGCCCTTTAAAATGTTCAAAAAAGCTGTGCAGAAAGTCATCTTATTTCCACGGGGTAAGTGTGGAGGAGAGCTAGTAGGGCACAGGGAGGGGTAATTTCTGGTGCCTGATGGCCCGAGATCAAAGCCGTGTGTATCCGGAAAAGGAGCTCAGCCAGTCTGTCTATTCTCTATTCTGTGATGGAGATGCATTCCCAGGGCCTGCTCGTTTCAAACAGACACAGCCCGAAGCACATCGTAGGCGCTGTCTACAAGGTTTGTTGTTTGTATCTAAAAGGATTAGGAGGACCTATTGTGGAGGTAGCCGTCACAAGAAGGCAGTCAACTCAGGGCAGGGCAGAGCTTGGCTTTTCCAATCCAGTATGGAGATTGTTTGAAAAACAGACAGACAACTAAGAAAACAATCTCAATGCACAGGAGCTAGGATGAATGAACCCCAAGATTAGCTTCAAGAGGGGGATTAGAGCATCTTGCTACAGCCAGTGTGATTAGTTTTAGAAACAAAAGACAGTTTCCTGGCCTTATATATTCTTGGGAGTGGAGGGGGTGGATTCATGTCACCTGCATCTTCGTAGGTGTCAGGCATGAGGGAGGAAGATGCTAAATAAGAGGATGAGGATGAGCTTCCTCCGCAGCTGCAAGCCCACTGATGCAGGTGCTGTGTTCTTTACTTGGTAAAGGATAGGCTGTAGGGAGGCATGGCCTGATTCCCCAAGGCCTTGGCCTCTCAATCTTTTAGCCACTCTAGAGTCTGTGACTAGCTCCTAGAAACCTGCTGCCCCTTGTGACTCAGGGTGAGGCTGGGCATGAACTGTAGATAAAATGACTTGCCCAGAATCACTTCTCCAAGCAGTCTTGACTCGAAGGCTGAGAACATAGTGGGTTCTCTCAGAGATTCTCCAGACCCCTGGCACCTACATGTCATTGCCTGGATGGAAAGCCTGAGAAATATTCACTCCTCTTCCCAAATTCTCCTGCTCCACAGTGGTGGTTGGAAGTGGGGGCCGTGGTTGCTTTCCTGGTGGAGAGGCTGTCTCTAGAGAGTGAACAAAACACTGCTCATTCTGAGCTCTCCACTTCCACCTCAAATTTGATAGGCAATGCTTTAGTCTCAAATGAAGCCCTGCAGAAGGTAGGGGTCCCAAGTCCCCTCCTCCTTTCTCCAGCACTGACTACCCTGAAAGACCAGTAGTCTGCTTGATGCCCAACTGGCCCGGAACCCAGGACATTCCGACCAACTGCCCATGTGACAGTTGCATAAATAATTAGATCTACCTGAACTGGTCAAACCTAGAGGGTCATTATGAAGAAGCAGCTGCTGGGAGGAGCTTCTGTGCTGGGGCGGAGTCATTCAGGGGAAGGCTTGGGGCTCCTGGGGTCAGGTTGACTAGATCTGACGCAGCCTGGACACAGAGAGACTGAGAAGGGGCTGCAGCTGTACCACTCTGCATGTGGCGCCTCCTGATCGAGTTCTGGCTCATGGGGACTTGGCTGCTACTATGCCAAAGGCATCTGCTGAGGAGCCCAGCAAACTCTGAACTGGGGTAGATAGTAGGATGAATGGCCTTGTCGGCTGCCTCCTAGCCTGTCCTGGATTCCCATGACAAGGATGCAGAACCTCTTGAAGGCACTGCAGTAGCTTTCTGGATCATCGTGTTTGAATGTCTTAGCATCTTTGCATCTTGTGCCCTTGAGCCACAACGCTTAGACAACATATTCAAAACAGGAGCACAGAGGTCCGAGGAAACTTTCCCGATACTCTTATCTGTTGTCCCCCACTGCCTCCGGGGCCAGCTGAACCAGAGCTGCATTGGGACGAGGGCTTCACAGTGGAGGGCAAACTTAAACCAC
>NW_022196905.1:106330417-106330793 GCF_008632895.1 Mastomys coucha
CAAGAGTGTGCTCAGATTCCACTGGGCAGCCTTAGATGAACTGTTAATGTTGATTACTGGGGATAAAGTTGCTCCGTGGCTGTGGTTCCCTGGTAGGGGAGGAAGCTGTCATGTCTGAGTGGTCTCTCCTGACCAGACACTTCATATGAGAAGAAGCTTGGCTGGGACCATCTGTACCTGCTCTGAGGATGTTCCTGCCTCCTGCCCACCTGAACTCACTCGGGAACTCTCATCCCGCCTCTGCCCTGCACAGCCAGGGGCAGAGCACCTCTGTGAAGTTCCTTCCATAACCACTGGCACCCACACTCCAGGTTTCTTCTGAACCATCCTGGCCCTGCTCCTGTCACATCCCTCTGCCATCAAATGTCCCTACTAA
>NW_022196905.1:106332706-106333768 GCF_008632895.1 Mastomys coucha
TGTGACCAGAGCTTGGGAGCTGGTGGGATGGGGGAGGGGCATGGTGCTGTCTGCAGGAGCCCTGCCCCTTGCTCCTGACCCTGCAGCAGAGCCCCAGCAGTTATCTCTAGCTTCTACAATGTGGGTCTGAAAAGGAAAATAAAAAATTCAGCACGAACTTTCCCACGTAAGCCTGGGATTGAGAGTTAAATTTGAGACCAGGGTTAAAGAGGATTACTGAAAACCACAGGGGCCAGGCCTGTGAATACAGATCAAAGTAAACTGTAAGGAGGACAGCCAGGTCAGGGAGAAGCTGTTAGGAGCCCAGACCAGGGAAGCGAGTAAAACACAGAGATAAGGAACTTGCAAGAAGATGCCCGTAACCCAGGTCAGAAGATCATAAAACAAGAAGATAAGGGACGTGCCCAGAACCCAGGCGCCTGGGACATGTTCAGGCGGACATTAAGTGATGAATCATGGGCCATTTGGTTTTCTTAAGTGTTAGCTAAGGGTCATTATGAACTTTGAATAGCACTCTCCCCTTTTTAGGAATTCTCAACTCTACACGAACTACATTTAAAATAACCAATCATGTATAGCCACCCTGATTCCTTTGTTCCCTCAGACCTTTTTTCCTATAAAAGCCCCTAACCCCTCAGCCTCAGCGCGATTCCTTGTCTCCTGCGTGAGATTGGGGGTTCGCCCGGAACGCTCCGAAATAAAAAAAACCTTATGCACTTTTGCATCAAGGCAGCCTCTCGTGTTTCACTGGGTGCGCATCTCCTGGGACTTGAGTGAGGGTCCCTTCTCAGGGTCTTTCAGGTCCCAATGGGCTTGAGTATCTATCTGAGTAAGAACTCTTCCCACAGCTGAGAGAGATCCTCCTCACAAGTGAGCATTTGGCAGATACTCATGGGGCCTAAGCAGGCTGCCCAGGGCTGAGCCTAGGCAAGGCCTGAGTCATGAGGAAGAGATAGGACCTGCCCAGCAGCCACCATGTAGGCCCCAGATCCCACAACCCATGAGTGGGACATGGGATTAGGAATGGTGACCCGAAGCATTCCAGAGGCAATGCCAATGTGA
>NW_022196905.1:106334294-106342890 GCF_008632895.1 Mastomys coucha
AGTAACTCCCGACTCCTTGGGCGTCAGATGTCTATATTCTGTAGGACTCAGTTCAGCCAGGACACCTGCGTTCCACTTGCTCACTCCATGCGGGGTGGGGGTGGGGAACAGCACAAAAACAGCCGCTGTGCAGACAGCCATGGCTGAACTCAGGTGAGGATGCAGACTCAGTCTAGCTACTAATGTGACCCCCTTGCCGGCTGCTCCATATCTCCCCTTGGGAGCCCCAGCGCTCTCTCTAAGCCTTGCCCCCTCTGCAGAATGCTCTGGGCAGCCATGCACTCTTAGGGCCCTTGGTCTTGTAGCTGGTTCTCACTAGCATTTTGTCACAGCAGGTGTCTGTCAGGTGCTTCTGAGAAAATGTCCTCGACATCGGGGATGTCTTGGGGCAGCCTCACTATGACAAGCTTGCTCCTGGGAGGTGAAGTGACAGTCTAATGTTATTTAATTGTGCAGTCTTTCCAAATATCCAAATCCAAAATTGTCCTCAAGTCCAGAATCGCCTCGTTTTTTATATGCAAATTTGCGTGAGCAAATTGTTTGACTGGATTCCTTGTGACGGATTTCAGGTATGGTCTGAACCCATTTTGCGTTAAGCTGGACAGGACTGTAGCTGGGGATCCTCCTGTCCCACGGTTGAATTTATCTTGATACCTGGCAATGTCTAGCTTACCTTCTCCTAGGATGCTCACACCGTGAATAAAACCTCTTGCCTCTTTCCACTCCCTGTGGCTTGTTACACAATGTGCGGGAAAGAGCTGGTGTAAGCGATGCCAGGTTCCCCACCTGAAGAATGCAATGTTCTGTTCCTGGCAATTATTCTTCTGAAGAGAACCATTTGGCCTCCCTGGTGAGAGCCAAAGTAACTCTGTGCAGACTCTTGCCTTTTAAAGTCCCACCAGACACACATGCGCTGTGTGTCTATCTCTGAGAGGGGTGCCTCACTGCAAAGGGAACCCTGGCCCAGTACTGTGCCGTGAGGATGGATCAAGGATTCTGTCTGATACCTCTTGTAGTTGCAAGGCTTGGGGGATGTGTGCAAGACCAGGAATGGAGCACCCACGGGGCGCACACGGGAGCTGGGGGGAGGGGGGTTGAGCCTTTGAACTGACAAGCTGAAGGGGCATGATTCTGGCATTGCTATGCCCTGGCTGGTGTCATGGTGTCATACAGTATAAAGAGGAAAGTCACAGGAATGAAGTCAGCTTGGCGCCAGTCTCATAGTTGAAGGTAAGAGTGTCTCCCACGAGGTGGAGGCAGGACAAAAGGAACACGGGTCCCAGGGTTAACAGTTCTGGTCCCCTATTCTCTGCACACGGCACCCACGTTCCACATTCTCAAGTCCTCCTTCCTTCATACCTGAAAGGAACAGACATGAGGTCACTTGCCTTGCTTGAGCATTCTGTAATCTATGTGCAGAATGAGGGGCGGGATGGGAACCATTCAGATGTGGTTCATCGCCCAGTTCATCCAGGTCGGTTAACCATGAACAGCGAGCAATCTTTAGACACCTTGTGGACACTTTCCCCGATGGTCTTTGTGCTCCCTGCCCCTGGTTTATGGAGCTGTATAGGGGTACAGAAAGTGCACACGCATAGTTTATAGTTTATTGTTGACACTTCCAAGGAAGAGTGACAAGAAATAGATCTGGTTTCTGAACCTTGTTCCTGTCTGTCCCAAACTTCCAGCTTGAAAGGACGTCCTTAGTTCATGAGATGACTCATTGGTCTCCCACACCCCTGAGACAGCTTGTGGACAGAGTCAAAGGCCAACCTTTGAGAGGGCTGTTGGCTTTGGGTGAACTGATCTCCTGGGAGGACAGAAAGTGGAGAAGCCGTTCTGTTCTGCGGCAGGTGCCACAAGCAATCAACGCCTACCCGGTGAAACACCAGCAGAAAAGACTGGAGGTCTGTGTTAACTCTTGTCGACTCTGAAGAAGTACCTAACAGAAGCAGCTTAAGGCAGGGAGAGGTTTATTTGGGCACATGGTATCGGTCACTGTTGGTCTACCATGACATGGTGGCGGTACTGGCTCCTGTCCGTAGCTGAGGGGCATATGAGGCTGTTGGACAGCCAAGAGCTGTATGGGGGATACAGAAACTGCGCATACTTAAGTTTATAGTTAGTCATGACACTCCCAATGAAGTGAGGGATAACAAAGAGTATAAGAGGGGTCAGCCCTTAACTTTCAGAAGCCGATTCCCTGCCTCGTGCCAGTGACCCAGCTCTACCCAACAGCCATGATTCCTGTCCTCAAGTTTCCAAAGCTGAAACACCAGCTGGGGATGAAGTGCTCAAACACATGAGCTTGCAGGGTTATTTTAACACTCAAATTATAACAACAATTATTATCTGAACTTGGGGGGGGAGGGAGACTAATTGGTAGGTTGGAGACGTGGCATCTTACGATCCTCATATGGACCCTGCAAGACTTCACCTGTGTGTGTCTTTATGCCAAACTCTAAATGCAAGTCTAGCAGGCTCCTTGCTCCTCTGTGTCCTCTCTACTGTATTTGCCTCAGTAAGAGCTGCTAACTAACTAACTAACTAACTAACTAACTAACTAACTAATTATATGTCTGGGGCAGGGGAATGACTTAGAGAGCCCTGAATTGTAACTAGTGTCTGATGTGAGGGTAGTCTTGTGGCACCATCTGCTTATTCTACCTGGGTCGTGTGTCAGAGCTAAACTGCAGGGACACACCTAGAGAAAGGATCATTTTGTGCTGGAGAACAGGACTCTCTAAAACAATCCTGACAGGAAAGATTGAAAGGGTGAGTGGGGAAACAGCTCTTGATTTCTGAGCGGCCACTAGAGGCCACCACATTACTAAGGTTGAAGTCAGGCAATGGAACCAGGGAAAGGTGGTGGTTGAGCACCTGAGACTTGGTTCAGTGCTTGGCTTAGGAAATGTAAAACAAGAGAGCAATATACAACTCCCTGGTTATTGTTGTCTGGGAGAGCTAAAAATAAAATCACCAAAATGAGAGTGAGGTTGGCCCTTAGGTGTTGGACCGAGCTCAGACAGATGTCTGTAGGAATGATGGGCTCAGAGCTGCCCATGTGTGGGAACTGTGCCCAGTGGCTGAGAGAATCTGTTCTCCCTCCACAGAGGGAACACAAGTGCTCAGAAACCAAAATGAAGGAAGGGCTGACAGCAGAAGGTGGTCTTGAGAGATGGCCTCATTCAAAAGCTTCCTGAAGGAGGAACAGTGAGGAATAGCATTATGCTTTAGTGACCCAGGGACTGTGGCACTGACTGAATGCTGCAGAGTGTGTGTGTGTGAACTCTCTCTCTCTCTCTCTCTCTCTCTCTCTCTCTCTCTCTCTCTCTCTCACACACACACACACACACACACACACACACAATCACACTATGAGTAAGGCCACTGTTTGTATTCTCTGAGAAAGACTTGCAAGAGCCCCACTGCCAGAGTCAGGAATGGAGTATCAATCAGTTAAAGCAAGGGTGGTGAGCCCAACTTATTAGGCGATTGAGTTGAAAATCTAATTGCAAAACATATCCAGTCTTTGTTCCCAGTCTAGGCATGCCACTGAAGACACCCTAGGGATATCATTCATGGTGTGAAGTCTGTTTCTACACTGTTGAAATGACTGTACCTAGTGCACAGTCTCATGGTGGAGCCAAGGTGTGTTATGTGATTGTTCCCAAAAGGGACATGACATAAACAGACATATAGTTGAGAAAAACAGAGGGAGAGAGAGGGAGCACCAATGGCAGTTTTTCTCTAAAATTCCTTTCCAGGGAAAGGCTACAGGGTGCAGGTGCTCCTCCTGCAACCAGCTGCACCCAGAAGTTAGCCTTACTCAGCTGGGATGAGGGCTTTCCTGTAGCCACATAGATGGAGCCTCCCTCACCAATTCTGGCCTTCTTGGGCCTGGGTACATGGAATCTAGCTCCTCCAGGCCATGTGTGGGCAGAGCAGCGGGTTACTAGGGATTGGTTGAATGCTCAGACAGGCAGAGGGTGTGAATTGGCCCAGCCAGGACAACGCTCTGCAAAGGGCCACAGCTGAACACATGCCAAGAGGGGCAGGGCCGGTGGGGCAGGTGCTTGACACAGAGGCCAATCACCCTGGACATTCGCTCTCATCAAGGCAAATAAAGCTCCCCTCCCAGCCCAGTGCAACTTGGTGAACCAATGAGTTTATTGTGAGGTTTTCTCAGGAGTAGGGGTGAGGGTCGGAGGGATACATACATGAAAATAGGTGACTCAAGGACATCTGTGCCACCAGAACCCCCCCCCCACAATGTGGTTGGTCCACAGTTACATTAGTCATTGCTCTCCCCAAGCCTGGGACAGTAGAGCATCTGAGGCCCAGAGAAAGGCAGTGGCACATCCGAGGTCTTATAGACTTTATATTGTTGTTCATTCTTTGGACCCCAACTCCAAACATGCAGCAGGGCTGGAACTAGGGTGGACGGGGCAGGGGTCTTCCCGGGCTGAGGGTTGGCTTCCCATGGGCAGGGGCAGGGTGGGGAGTGGCGGTGGAGGAATGTTTCCTCCAGTAGCTACTGTTGTAATCTTAGCTTAATCCAGAGAACACAGATTGACAACAGATCGATGTAATCACATGAGGTTTATTGATCCAATGCACTTGGCCAATGCACATGGGGTTGTTCAGCCATGCAAGGTGAGACAACCCCGAACTAAGAATGTACACATCTTTTATACCTTGCAGAGGGCAGCCCTCAGCAACAGGGCTAGCTGGCTTACTCTGGTTGGTGGAACACAGGACAAAGGATCTTATCAGGCATTGGTTGGCTTGCTCAGGGGGCTGTTCTTGGCTTAGTCAGCCAACTTCCCTATCCAGCTCTGTACCTGGCCTTGAAAAGTCCCTGGGAAGGGGCTGAGTAACTAGGTGGTAGGGGGGATTATTGTCAGCAAGATCAGGGTGACAGTTTGTGGTTTTTCTCAAAATTCACCACAGGGAGGGGTGGGGGGGGTTCGTTCAAGAATTGCTAATCTTGTTTTCGTGGACCTTAACATCATTGCAACCACCAGTTATTTTTGTTTTGGCTGGTCTTAGCCTGGTCATTCTGTTTCGACATTCTCGACCACCATAACTTTGTTTTTACAGCATGTCCTTGGCTATCCCTGGAACACAACTTCTCAGTGTCTGAAGCTGCTGCTTGCTACTGTAAAACTTTGTTTCCACACTGCCTGCTGCTTACAGGAGCTAGAACATGGCCCCCTTATTTTACTTTATTTCTACATTCCCAGAACTTTGTTTCTATATTCTCAAAAACTTGGTTTCTATATTCCTAGAACCTTGTTTCTATAGCTTTGTTTTTCGTTTCATTACTTCACTACCAGTGCTTTGCTTTGCTGGCTCACATCTGAGAACTCCTCTAGAGTGCTCAGTAGCAGTAGCCCTGTGTTCTGAGGCCCCCAGGGGGCATAAAATCAGTCATTCAAGCTTAAGGGAGGGAGAAATTTAATCCCAATTTCAATTTTGTCTGGTCCAAGCAAGAGGACACACAGTGGACCCAGGAGGGTAGGGAGCCCAGGCAGGCTCCCTGACCCAGCAGCTGAGGGGGCCACAAGGATGCTTTCCATAGCTAGCACTTCTGGTCTCGGAAGCATCCCCTGTATGGTTCCTAGAGTCGGACTGTGGTGTCAGAGGGGTGTGCAGATGCTTAGGGCATGGAGTGATCCTGGTGCAGGCAAAAAAAAAACAACAAAAAACCCTGCAACTTACTTTTAATAAGGGTTGGACCTCTCTTCTAGCCCGTCACCCAGCAGAGGTAGTGGAAAAGTTACTAAGATGTGGGGGAAGTGGAGCGGCTCAGCAGTCGTTCTTTTGGGGACTAGCTCGATTTTTTTGGGCAGCAGTTCAGTCCTGTAGCAAACACCAAATATGACTCAGCAGGTGCAGACTGGCCCTCTACAGGGGTACACCAGGTGCACCCCCTGGTGCAGACAGACACCAGGCATGAACCGGCAGGCAGCTGCCTTTCAATTTCTGAAGGCTCGACAGCTGGCCTGAGGTGAGGTCTTGGAAGTAGCAGACTGCCACAGGAACCTCACCAGCAGTTCTTGCGTGAGCTTCTCTCAATGGCAGCGTAGCAAAGAATTTTTTACAACAAACAGAGGAACTCCCTGGGCTGGTAGACTCTTCTATATGTTGAGCCTCCAGTTGTTCTTGTACCAGTTGTTCAAGTGTCTGCCATCTTTCTTTGTTACAGGCCACTGCTCTTACCAGAGAGGCTGCTCTGATAATCATTTTAGGGGCAAGGCTGTTGGAATGTCAGCAGTGGCCCCTTTCATAAATTTGGAAATGCAATCTCTGTGACCTCCTGGTTTTTTGACCGTGGGATTGTTCTCTCTCACCTGCATCAATACCTTCCCTGGAAGCATCTACCATATCAACTCTAATTTCCTTATTTGCTGTCCCACCCCCAAAAATTGCAGGAATTTTAATTTGATGAATACCCCATTGTTGTAAAAGACCCCTTCCCCATAAGTTTATGGGTATATCAGCCACATAAGGTCTCAACTTCCCTGCTTGCCTTTCTGGCCCTGCACAGTGTAGTCCAATGGACACTTTGTCTTGTTTGTGATAATTTACCAATTTCTATAAATTGTGTGTAAATCTCCTGAAGTGTCCAATCTGGATTCCAAGACTTTCGGGAAAGTGTACTAACATCAGCTCCTGTATCCACCAAACCTTCTATGTCTACAGCATTCATTTGGACTATTATTAATTTGGGTCTCTGACCATTTGCCGTTGTTTGCCATGTTTCTAGTTTCCCGGTGCTCCCAAAAACCCCTGTCCTTTTCTACTGGAGTGGCCTTGCCCTTGGTGTAAGGAGACAACAGTTGGGCAATTCTATCCCCTGCATCAACTCGCAGATCTTTTGTCACATATATAAATAATTTTTATTTCTTCCTTGCTAGCCCCATCTACTATACCTGGATGCACAATAAGTCCTTGAGAAGTTAATCCACTTCTTCCCAAGATTGTCCCCACTGTCCCTGAAGGTAAGGGACTGTACATACCAGTGGTTAACTTGTAACATTCCACTTTGGGGGATAATGTAAGGTCCAAAGCTGCATTTCCTTCTGTAGTATTCACAGGATCAGAAATATCTGATTTTGAATTTCTTGCCTGCTTACTGACCTCCGGCTGCTAGCCCCTCAATTCTTCCCCTCCCCCAACCCTCCTTGGCAAGACATTACCAGGGATGTCTCTCTTGGACTGGCAATCCATTGACCAGTGTTTGCCCTTTCCACGTGGTTCCGATACCCTGGACTCTGTGGTTCAAAGTGGCCAGACCCTGCTTGTTCTCTTCTCAGATTACCATATTCTCTAGAGTCAAAGCACCTGTTATTTTGAGCTTTGAATCTTTTAGTCCTACAATTTCTTTGGAAATGACCAAAAACTCACCACATTTAAAACATTGAGCATTTTGATTCCTGATATTTCTAGCTATAATTTGACCTATGATATTTGCATTATGCTCCTGAGACCCAGTACCAGCTGCCTCCCTTAGCCACTCATCTATAGGGGCTCCACGTACTTCCCATGCTCTGACTGCTCTCTTACATTTGATGTTTGCATTCTCAAACGCCACTATTTCTATCAATGACTTGTAAGGTTTCAGGGTCTGTTATGGCTCTATTCACAGCTGAACTCAACCTCTGTACCGATTCTGTAAAGGCTCTTCTAGAATCCTGTATTATTTTAGTAAAGGAGGTAGATTCCCCCCCCCCCCCAGTTTACCCAATCAAATCCCAAACTCTTAAAGTGGTGAAATGGTGCTGTTCAATTACACCATCATCAAATCTGATTTGTTCTTGTGAGTCAGCATAATGCCTCTCTCTCCCCAAGCAGCCTGTCTTTAGTAACATTGATTCCCCTTGCTAGATTACATTGTACTAGCTTTGTTGCTTTGTGCCTCCACCACAACAGCCATTGTGATTGTCGAGTAGCTTTTAGAATAGCCGACACCCATCCCTTCCAAGCTTGGGGGATCACACCCTATGTTGTGTAGCCCAGTTATTTTTAGCATTTCTCTGACAGAGGAAGAATGTAAGTCATACAATACCTCTTTAAAAATGCTTTAAATCTAACATTTCTATCGGTAGTCAGGTAAATTCATTATTGGCATGTCTGTCCACCATTGTTAGCAGGCATATGCTGCACAAAGACCGGAGAAGCCTGTGTAGACCCAAGCAAATTCTTTTGTGGTGTGCTCAGCTGCACATTAACTCATGGCATTTCCTGCTCTTCCAGGCCCCTAGAAGCAGGGCAGGGCAGGGCAGGTGGTGCGGTGTAATCCCAATCTTATTCACCAAGCCTGAACTTTTTTCTCCTCCCAGTGGCCCTTTTTGTTTTCCAAGCACTCGAAAACTACCTGAAAACTCTCTAAATGCGTAGGCAACTCTGCAATCTTCTCTAATGAAAGAACTATCCCGGCCTGCGGGGTTCAGTTATTCCGGGAGTCTAGGGGGACCATGCCTGTGGGGAAGAATGGGTGAGAGAGAGGAGGAGACCATGCAAAGGTTTGTCAAGGTCTGCTTTACTTAGAGCAAACTGCTCAATATATACCTCACAAAAGCGGGGGGGG
>NW_022196905.1:106343111-106345171 GCF_008632895.1 Mastomys coucha
AGGGAGGGGCAGAGAACAATGGGTTCACTGCAGGGTTTGGCCATCTGGCGGATGCTGGCGGGGGTCTGGAACATTTCATAGTTCTTTTTGGAAGGTCTTGGTATACTACCTCTTGGTAAACAGGCACAGGATGTTTTCAGCCAGGGTAAGTGTCAGGCAGATCTAGGCTAGTTGAGGGGCAGGGGGTCGGGTGACCATGCCTTGGCTCCCAACAAAGAACTGTAGGGTTTCCCTGTTAAACTTTTTCAAAATGGTATACATGAAAAGTATGACACAAAACCAAAATAGCCCTCTGGGAGCGCGGCAGGATACAACCCAGTGACAGTAGCTACTATTTTTCCAGTCTCCTTAAGCATACACCAGGACCTGCAGACAGGCGGGACCCATGCTGAGCCCACCTGCCTTCCTCCTGGACACTTCTTGTGGAGATTTGGCCCAGAGCCTGCACACCCCTTTCCCCTCTGCTCCTTGGTCTCATAGTGTGTGTCCTGTGCACCCCACTCAAGACTGCATGGGGTGATTTGGCGGCGGAGGAGGACGGGGGCACAAGCTGCCTGCACCTACCATAGCCTTCTGCCTCCTGCCCCCACTGTGTGCCTGGTGCACCTGCCTGCCTCCGCCCCTTCTGGAGTGCACCTCTTACAGGTGCAGGGCAAACAGCCCTGTCTCTGATTCACCCAGGGAGGGCTGGCCAGTCTCAGAGTCCAACAGGAGGAAGAAATAATGATCCCGGTGAAGGTAACCTCCTCTGCCAGTCCCTGTGCCACACCACCATCCACCATTGAGTGCGTAGACCCTGGGACACTTCGATTGCAGAAGATTTGCAACAAGGCACGGTCCAGAGCTCAGGTGATGGTTTGGTGCTCTCTGCGCTTTCTAACTCTGCTGTGAGTGAACTTGGCTCTACCCTCTCCACAACTCAAAGTAAAGCCCTCAGCTCCGCAACTGTGGGATTATTACAAGGACCACACCTGGTCTGCGCAAACCTCTTATTCCCCCACTCCCAGCCTCCACCCCGTGTGCCTCACTCCCTCTTTTGATTTGTGTGTATAATTCACAAGGTTAGCCTCCCGAGAAAGAGGCCGGGTGTTTCTTACCCCCATTTTACAGATATGAAAGCTGAGGTTGTGAGTAGGTGAGAGTGGCTAAGGTGGGGGTTTGTCCCTGCATCCCCTCGGGCCAGTCTAGTAACCTCCTGCTGCTCAGTGACGTCCAAGTCTGAAGACCCCCTTACAGACGCCCAGAAGGGGACTCTGGTTTGGGAATCAAATAGTGATATTCCAAAAAAAAAAAAAAAGAGAGAGTAGGTTGTGTGTGGGAAGAATGTTCTGGGTGAAGGGGGGGGCCTAGTGTTCCTGTTTCCACAGACTCTTAAGCAAGCCAGTGTGACTGACAGTGGCCAGGTCAGGTGATGGGAAGGGCCCGGCCACGATGAGTGTTGTAGGTCATTATCAGGAAACTGGAGTTGAGCATGGGGGCCCTGGAGCGTGGGGGCAGGGCTCGAAACTCCACGGGGCGCCCTTGTCCCTCCAGACCCGTGCATCCAAACTTTACAAAAAGTAAACTACTGCGGTTCCTCAGCCACCGAGCTTCATTTCAAGTGCCCTCAGCCACACGTGTGTCTAGAGCACAGCACACACACGGGACACTGGCCTCAACACAGAAAGGGTCGCAGAAGCACTGTGCTAGAGACACCACTCAAGGCTTGGGTGGGAAACATTTTGGAGAGAACGAAGGAAGCCAGTGGGGACTGGCTCCAGTGACTCAGTGAGATTGTCAGTGGCCAGTGCCAGCGCCAGTGCCAGCGCCAGCGCCAGCGCCAGCGCCAGCGCCAGCGTGGGGCCGGGCGCTCAGCCAGCGTCCTGAGAAAGGGAAAACGATGATTCCCGAGATATCTCCAGGTGCTCACACCTCCAAATAGTCCCACCCAGTTGCCATCTTCCTCCAGGAATCCTGGCTGCCCGAGAGGTCAATAGAATATGACCAAGGGGGGGGGGCAGTGGGACTGTCAAGGCCGGGTCAGGTAGGCACAGCAGCTTCCCAATCCATCTCTTGAACTA
>NW_022196905.1:106346690-106348734 GCF_008632895.1 Mastomys coucha
AACTGTAATAAACCAGGGCTTTATTATGTGGCCCCAGGAAAGAGCATTCTTTAGCAGATGTAATAGATATGAGGACGTAATTTCGAATTGTGTCCCTATTGAACTGGAACTCCTGCTCTGCTTGCTGCTTCTCCATTAGCAGCAGTGTTTGCATGCTGGGCCGTCCCTCCTGACCCTTCCTGAGTTCTCCCAGGGCTCTAAATGCACTCTTTTTTATGCAAGGGTCTTGGACACATTCAGGTGTGCATGGCGAAAGCCTACAAACTCTCTCACCTCTAACAGAGACAATAAGGTCAGTAAACAGTAAACTGGGCTGTGAGGCAGGCTCACCAACGGGGAGGCCTGCAGAATTCAGCAGGGACCCAGAAAGGAGCCCAGGGTGCTGGGTCATGGAGTGGTGTCTAGAAAACACTCTAACAAAGCACTCGTGCAATGTCACTGGGTCCTTGAGATGTCCTGCAAGCTGGAGCAGGGGCAGCTGGGGGACTGCAGCAGTCCAAGGGCAGCGGGGGTGGGGGAGGGGTCTGTATGCATGCTTGGTCCTGAAAGCTGGAGCTGGGGGAGCTGTAGGATTGAAGCAGTCTAAGGGCAGCGGGGCGGAGTCTGTATGCATGCTGGGGCAGCTAGCTCTTTTTACAGGTCCTTTATACCCTAGAGCCCCGGCAGGCCATAAAGACAAAGGGTGCCCAGGGCATAAGCACATAGTTTGGAAGTTTGGTGTAAAAAACTAACTTCTACCTTCTCTTTCACCTGCATGCCATGCATGGCCCACGGTTGGCACAAATGTTTGGAACGTGTGAGTAAAGTGTAAGACCAGAGAGTCTTAGCCTAATTACGCTACCCCACAGACCACAGCTTGACTACAGATGGCTGCAAAAGCATGAAGTTTATTGATCCAACGTGTGTGGCCAATGCGCATGGCCAATGCGTGTGGGGTTGCTCATCCTCGAAGGGAGAGACAAGCTCAAACTCAGAATGTACACATCTTTTATACCTTGCAGAGGGCAGCCCTCAGCAACAGGGCTAGCTGGCTTACTCTGGTTGGTGGAACCCAGGACAAAGGATCTCATCAGGCATTGGTTGGCTTGCTCAGGGGGCTGTTCTTGGCTTAGTCAGCCAACTTCCCTATCCAGCTCTGTACCTGGCCTTGAAAAGTCCCTGGTAAGGGGCGGAGTAACTAGGTGGTAGGGGGATTGTCGGCAGCAAGGTCAGGGTGACAGTCTGTGGTCTTTCTTGAAATTCACCACGGGGAGGGGTTGGGGGGTTCTTCCAAGAATTGCTAATCTTGTTTTCCTAGACCTTGACGACATTGAGACCACCAGTTATTTTTGTTTTGGCTGGTCTTAGCCTGGTCATTCTGACTTAACATCCTGACCATCAGAACTTTGTTTTCACAATTTTGAAACTCTGTTTCTATATCCCCAGAACTTAAACAAGCAGATGTTTTCACATCTCTATGACTTTGTTTCCCAGAGCTTTAGTCTTACATTCCAGGCAGTTACGTTTTAGCTTTATTACTTCATAAAGAAGCTGGAGGTGGGCTCAGGGCGTGCTGCCCAGCCCATGTAACAGATGCCTGAGGAAACACAAGTGTGCACGCACACACAGGTCGCTGGAGTGAGAGGCAGGGGGCACTAGAGTGCCCAAAGGCTGCAGCTCTTCCTTCTGGGCCCTGTGGGTGGAGGGGAATCTCCCTGAGGGCTCTGAGCTAGAGCAGGACTAGTTCCCTCTTCCCTGCTCCAGCTCCAGAGCTGTCAGCACCCCCCCCCCCACACACACACACCCAGGAGCAGTGTGCTCTGCAGAGGGGCAGCTGCTGGCTGAGCAGCTCCTGCAGGAGGCAGGAGCCTTGGAAACAGGGCCTGGGTGTCCTTCTGCCCTCACCCCAAGAAGCCACTGTAGGGGCGGGGGCAGGGCATTGAGCCAAAGACAAGAGGACACAACTCAGAGATGCTGAGGCAACTGAGCTGTGGACCAGGATGGGCTAAGAGAGAAATGCTCACCCTGTGAGTCCCTGCCTTGGTGTCTGACCTAAAGCAATAAA
>NW_022196905.1:106349076-106360532 GCF_008632895.1 Mastomys coucha
TACGTCAAGTTTCCATTTCCAGACAAGAGAATCCTCCAGTCAGCCCCTGGGGTCTCTCTGGCCTCTCAAGTTTAAGAATCGGACTCTGTATGTACTACCAATGGTTCTGTGAGCTCTTAACGCACTTCAGGAACAGGATGTTGAGGCCGATACTCAATACCGCCTTCCACGTTCAAAAATAACTGGTATACAGGGCCTGCACAGGGTCAAAGCAGACACGTTCGCAGCACCTCCTGGGGAAATTGGACATAAACTCCCCCAATCCCTAACAACAAAAAAATAAACACACACTAAAAAAACCTATCTCCAGTCAACAAACGGTTAGTCTCACTGGGTATATAAACTACATTTAAGGGTAGGCCCAATGTCCAGCAGCATATGGCCACCAGAAAAATAACTCAGTGGCATCCTTGTAGATTTTTTTTTTGTCTCTTATATTTTTGTTTGAGATTTGTGTTTTGTTCTCCCTCCCTCCCCCCTCTTCCCCCTCCTTTCCTCTCTCCCTCTTCTTTTCCCCTCCATGTGTTACTAGTCTTGTTTGAATATTGTTTTCTGATTTTGTCTTTTTTGTTTTTGGTTTTTTTTTGTTTTTTGTTCTTTTTTCTTTTTTTGCTTTTCATTTACACTTTTTTTTTATTTGCATCTTTGTTTTATGAAAAGAAAGAGAAAGGAAGTCTGGTGTTGGAAGAGGCAGGGAGGCTGGAGGATCTGGGAGGAGATGCCGGAGCAGAAACCACGATCAGAATTTACTGTATAATTTTTCAACTTATAAAAATGAGTTGTACTCTGTAGAGAGCCTTGTATGACCACCGTGCACACACCCCACCGGGCACACACCCGTGCTGCCATTAGTTGTAGGTACCATCTCACGGGTGCCTCTTGAGTTACTGCAGGACGTGGATGGGGGCACTCTGAGAACTCTGCGATGGGGTCTAAGACTCACCTGCTGGCTCCTCACACTGGTCTGAAACTGGCACTGTCACGCAGGGAGGCTTCCTGCGCCCCCTGCCGGGCTGGTTGTGGGCCGAGTGGTGTTCCCCAAGGCATGTGGGTAGGAACTGTAATTTGCAGTGAATGCATCATCAGGCCGAGACATGGGGTGTTTCTGGGCAGTTCTCTCCGATGGTGTAGCTGTCCCGAATGCATGTTGTGGGAGTAGATTCCTCACTGGAGAGGTGGGCTGACATGATGGCAGATCGAGCCTGCTCTTTCTTGCTGGAGGCACCGTGGGAGTAATATGGGTTGCCCTCGCCCCTTGATCTCAGACTTTCCAGACTCTAGAGGTAAGAATAAATGTGTTTTTTCCCCCTATAAATTCTGCAGTCTTGTGTCACAGTGGGACAGGATGGGCTAAAATACCAGAGAAAGGAGCCAATTCTGAGGACATAACACAAAGTGCTGTCCCAGAGCCTAAATAAACGTGGGCCTTTCCCTTTTGAATAATTTTTTATTGATGTATTGATGTAGCAGTCTACAAGTAGAACAAACTTATAGTTTTGATAACTGTATTTCAGACCTGCCCTTTGTGTCATGAAATGGTAACACAACATCCACGTCATGGCTCTACATACTGCAGCATCTGGCACCTTTTGTGCCACTTTATGTTCTGAAGGTGCTTTTGCCCACTTTGGACTGATGCTCTAAGAAGTAGATGCACCACTTCTCCTTGGCATCTGTTGGGGAGGGAGCTCGTCATCGTAGCTTTAGCCATGGATGGAACCCTAACAGCACTGAAGGGCTAAGATAATGCCACGTGCATAGCTGATCCATTATTTCAACTATAAAATGCAGTACAATATATTTTATGAATCCTTTGATGATTTTATTATACATTGTGAACATAATCACCCCCACACTAACTCTTCCTAGATCTGTTCCCCTCTAAACTCTGTGTCTCTCCTTTTTTCCCTTTGTTATGAGACAGGGTCTCTATAATGTAGCCTTGTCTGTCCTGGAACATGCTATTCAGACTGGGCTGGCTTTGAACTCAAGAGATCCACCTGCCTCTGCTTTGTGAGTTCTGGAATTAAAGATGCACACCAACATGCCTTGCTGACAGAACCCAGCTGCCCGTATACTCGTGTGAGATCATCCATTGGCTCACAGTTGACGATGCCTTGCTGACAGAATCCAGCTGCCCGTATACTCGTGTGTGAGATCATCCATTGGCTCACAGTTGACAGACCAGAGACCATGCCCTACTGTTTCTCAGCCTGTGGTGGGGACTCTCAAGTCACTCCACTCCGCCTGCCTTTAATTTCTGGAGGCAGCCACAGCTGCCGTGAGTTTGTATAGCACAGTGGTTTTCTCTTCTGCCTGTGTGTTTTTTGCTGCAATCCTCCCCACCCTTCTGTCCTTATAGTCCCTCCACCCCCGCCCTGTGACGCTGCCTGAGCCTCAGCTGCTAGGGAACATGAGTGTGTACATGTGTGTGAGCCAGCCTTCCACTGGCACTTTGATCAACTGTGAGTCTGTGTTAATAACATTAGTTACCATCCACTGTA
Source organism: Mastomys coucha (assembly GCF_008632895.1). Classification (NCBI taxonomy): domain Eukaryota; kingdom Metazoa; phylum Chordata; class Mammalia; order Rodentia; family Muridae; genus Mastomys; species Mastomys coucha. Next base: position 106,351,581 of record NW_022196905.1, read on the forward strand.
AAAGGCCCAGCTGTGAGAACAGCAACTGGTTGGTTCTCTTACCTCCCTGTCTGCCCTCCTCCTGGTTTGTAGCCCAGCCTTTCTTCAGAGCCAGAGCTTTCTCCCAGCTGTTCCTCCCACAGTTCACCAATGGTCTGCTTAAATGGTCCCTTCTCCCTGGTTTCACAATAGCAGCAGCTCCAAGGCTATACCAACTGTTGAAGCCTCAGTTCAGTTCCTACTGGCTCCACTGTCTCCTAATGATATCTTCTGCCCCAACTGCCGTCTCCTCTCATCTGCTGGCTCAATCCCTTCTTTCTTAGCCACAGATGGTTTTCTTTTTAAATAAACCTTGCCCCCATAAATGTATGACAATGTCAGCCACGGAAGGTCTTATAGCTTTCCTAGTTGAACTTCTGGTCCCACACTGGTCCTGAAATATAATTATCAATATGTAGCCCACCACACATTCTGTTCCTAGAAACTGGGTCTAAACTTTTTGTTTTGTTTTTGTTTTTTTCAAGACAGGGTTTCTCTGTGTAGCCCTGGCTGTTCTGGAACTCACTCTGTACACCAGGCTGGCCTTGACCTCAGAAATCTGCCTGTCTCTGCTTGCCTCCCAAGTGCTAGGATTAAAGGTATGTGCCACCACTGCCCAGCGGGTCTAAACTTTTTGAAGCGGCCATTCTGAATGCCAAGATTTTTGTGAAGTAATAGTTGCAACAGCTCCCATGTCTACCAAACCGTCTATTTCAATGTCATTCACTTGCAACTTTAATTTTGGCCTCTGATTAACAACTGCTTGCCAGAACTCGAGTTTTCTAGTACTTCCAAACCCTCCTGGTCGTTCTACAGGAGCAACTTTGCCTTCCCTTCGATGTGGGCAAACAGTAACAGCTGATCAATCCTACCACGTGTGTTAAAAAGCTTTTTTTTTTCTTTTTTTAAACATAAGCCATTCTTTTCATTTCTCCTTTGAAATCATCTATAATTCCTGGATGCACAATGAATCCTTGGGAAGTCAAACTGCTCCTTCTCAAGACCATTGCATTGTCCCTGAAGGCAAAGGACCATAAACGCCAGTAGTTACTTTACAAAACTGGCTTTTTGGGGGATAGTGTAAGATGTTTATCTCTGGCCAAGTCTAGAGCAGGGCTCCCTGGTAGATTTGCAATAGTTAGTTGAGCTTTTTCTGCCTGCTTGTTATTTTCTGGCTGACAAGAGGCAAACAGCTTGTACTTTTGCTGTGTGGGGCCTTGAGCTAGGCCCCCATTTTGTTTCCAGATGGCAAGAAATTGCCTTGGGTCTCTCTTGGGCCTACACCCATGGGTCCAGTGGCAACCCTTGTCACATTGCCAGCTCAGCTCTGGAAGCCTAGGCCTTCTTTAAAATTCCTATAAAAAAAAAAAAAACATTGTTCTTAGAGATGCCTTGTACATAATTTGATTGCAAAGTGCCATATATTCTGCAGTTAATGCTCTGTGCATTTTGAGATTTAGAGCCTTTAGCTATGGCTTTCCCAATTACCAACAGCATTATATATGCTAGAACCAGTATGAGTAGTTTCCCTGATTGGCTCTTCTCTAGGTACTACCCTCGCCCTTAATAGACTAATAACCTTGTTTTCATTCCATATTTGCATTTTCAAATGTCAGGGTTTCAATTAGCACTTGTCTCAGATCAGGGTCTGATATGGTTTTGTTTACAGCAGAACTTAATTTTTGTAAAAAAAAGAAAAAAATTTCAGTGAGAGCTTGCCCTGAGCCTTGTATAACTTCTGTAAACAACGTGGACTTCTTTCCTGCTTCCTTAACTTTGTCTCAAGTTCTTAAAGCTGCTGAATGATGTTGTTCTATGATTGTATCTTCAAATTGAACCTGTTTTTGTATATCAGCATACCAACCTTCAGCTATCAACTGGTCCCTAGTTATATTAGTTGCCCTCTATTGTGCTTTACAAATGCTGTCATTTTCTCTCCAACATGATAATTATTGCAACTGAGGATCAGCCTCTAGTACAGCTGTTGTCAATCCCTCCCAGCATTGGGGAATAATTCTATTTTGAGAAGCCCCATTATTTAGAGTTTGCTTCACATAGGGAAAGTAAGATATTACTGCCTCTTTAAAAACACCTCGGGTCCACCATTTCTACAGGATGCCACCCTATTTTGTTATAGCCATGTGGATCATCCCCATTGACAGGCATACCCTGTATAACTACAGGGAATGCTGCTGGTGATTTTGTGACCCCAGACTGCCTGTCCTCCAGAGATGCTGTGGGTTTAACCCTGTCTCCTGAAAAATGCTGTCTCACCTGGCCATCCTGCCTTTCCGTTTCTTCAGCTCGACTGCCCTCTGATGTGGTTCTGAAAGACCCTCCGAAGGGACCCTCACTCAAGTCCCAGGAGACATGCACCCAGTGAAACACAAGAGGCCACCTTGATGCAAAGCGCACGAGGTTTTTATTCGGAGCGCTCCGGCCGACCCCCAATCTCACGCAGGAGACAAGGAATCGCACCGAGGCTAAGGGGTTGGGGCTTATATAGGAAAAAGGTCTGAGGGAACAAAGGAATCAGGGTGGCTATACATGATTGGTTATTTTAAATGTAGTTCGTGCAGATTAGAGTTGAAAATTCCTAAAAAGTGGAGTGAAAAAGGAGTGCTATTCAAAGTTTCTAGTTGACCTTTAGCTAATACCTAAGGGGACCAGATGGCTCATTATTCAATGTCCGCCCGGGCTAGTGCCAGGCACCTAGGCTCCGGACATGCCCTATCTCCATATTTTATGTCTTCCTGACCTGGGCTACAGGCATGTCCTTGCATTTTTGCCCTATCTTCGTGGTTTATGTCTCCCTGACCTTTCAGTCCCCTAACAGCTTGTTTGTCTCCATTTTGATCTGTATTCACAGGCCTGGCCCCTGCGGTTTTCGGTAATCCTTTCCTTTGCTAACACCGGTCTCAAATTCAACTCTTTCAATCCCAGGCTTACGTGGGCAAGTTGGTGCTGAATTTTTTCTTTTCAGTTCTTGCCCTCTTTCTACCTGGGGGCGGACGGGGCGGACTCTGTCTCTGGTTCTGTCGCTGTGAACGAGCCTGTTTGTTCTCTCTTGTGTTTGACGTTTTTCAAGTTTGTCTACTGTGGCGGGCCTTTGCTGGCTGGCCACAATAACGACCAAACATGAGATTTCTTCTCTCGACAGTTTACTCAGGACATTTTCTTCTTGTGTTAACAGCTCTTTTAGGTTTCTAAGTGTTAAACAGCTCTTTTAAGTATTACACCTCTTGGCTTCACCGCCTCCTCCCGCCTCCCAGCGCGCTTCTAGGTGCTGCGCTTCTAGGTGCTGCGGCTCTTCCCGCTTCTACAGAATGGGCGGTGGGCGGGGCAGCGGTGGGCAGCCCGCGGCAGTGGCTCCTGCGTAGTCGCCACTACTCTTCTTCTGTGGAGTCGCCACTGCTCCTGCTTCGCCGCTGCGCTTGCTGCTGCTCTTGCTTCGGGAATGGCGTGGTGTGGCCCTGACTGCCTGGTGAGTGCCCCTTTTAATACCCGTGCCCAAGCCCTCGTGGTTCTACTGGATTGGTTCTCTGGCAATCACCTCATTAGCATACACCTGCTTGGGAGGGGCTTGGTACCACGCACCTGCTTGGGTTTGGTGCATGATTGGTTAGCATACACCTGCTCAGGAGACACCTAATTTGCATGAGCCCACTCGGGAGGGGTACCTGCATGAGCCCACTCAGGAAGGGCGCATGCGCAGTGGAATCATCTATAGCTGCCACCACGTGCTGCCACCACGTGCATATTGTCCGAGCGGGTGCCTACAGTCTACCTCTATTTTCCCGTTTCTCTAGCTGCACAGTCGGCTCTGTTGCTTTTTCAGAAGGGAACGGACTCTCTTGTTTTCCCATTTCCTCCAGATTCCATTCCCAAGCTTTTCCTTTTCCACCTGGGTTTTTTCCCAGTTACTCAGCCAGTCTTTCAGCTTTTTTTATAAACAAAATAGCCTGGACTGAAGAAAAGGAGAAAACAACCAACCAACCTGCTGCAGAAAACACTGTGGGACTTGGCCCAACCCTAGCCTCAGCAAACACTCTGTGGGCTTTTTGAAACAAAGTTTCTTGCCTGTAAATAGTTCTCTTGACTCCCAGTTTCCAGCCAAGCCCTTCTCCCAGCTGTTCCTCACTTCCCCACCAGTGTGCTTAAACAGTCCGTTCTTCCAGTCTTCCCAATGCCAGCAGCTCCAAACTATATACCATCTGTTGTAGCCTCTCTGCTCAGCTCAGGGACTCCTGGCTCCACTGTCTCCTTATGACATCTGCATCAGCCTGCTTATACAAATAGACTCCTCTGCTGATGTCTGAGTGAGGAATCCAACCTGGATACAGCGATACAGTAGAGATATAAACTGTTTCCATTTAGCAGAATAGTAGTGGCAGCTTCAACCATGAGCCCCGAGCTCCTGGCCAGCTTTATAGTACATGTATGCGTTTCCTCCTGTGGCCCAGGCCTTAAATCCAATCTAAGTGGTTTCTTACCCCACTGACTTCTGTGCAACCATTGTGCCCATGGCTGTCTACTGTTGTGGTTCGTAGGGTTGACGGTTGGTGGAGACTTGATGATGACATTTTCCTTTCACTAGCCAACACAGTACCTTCCAGTCCTGTGGAAGCTGGCCTCAGCCCAGGATTCTTCTGTTAGGATTATTCTAATTTAGCTTTCCAACCCCTCCAAAATGTTGCTCTTGGCCAATCCCAGGTCTCCAGGACTTTTGTCTCCTGTGCCAGGGGAACTTTGAACCTTGGACGGTTGCTCCCTGTTTCTTCAGATTGCAAGCCCTGGCCAAGACCATTCTCTACCACAAGGAATTCAGTAGCTTTAGATTCCAAAAACGAGTCTACACAGCTGACTGAACTCGGCATCTCTGCACCTCCTTAGCTCATCCAGCATGATGTGCTCAGGGCTTACAGATGGATTGGAAATGAGAGAGCCCCTGCCTATAGCAATGAGTGTCACCTCAGCATTTGGGCTAATGTGTTGGTTTTTCTCCCCATATTCAGACATTAATTTTGAAAATCAACCAATATACTGGCCTCTTATTCCACCTTTACCTCAGAGGGCTTTCTTGTGATGTGGCTAAGGGTTTAGTGATGAGTCTGAGTCAAAGAATCAAACCCATTGGACACTGCAACTGTGTGCCCCGGCAGATGAGGTGGTGTTCACAAGTGGGAGTCTGAAGAAGTCAAAACAAAGATGCAAACATGAATATGCCCCAATAGCTCAAACCAAATGAAGTTGTACATGGTGCATCTCTATGTAAGGTGGAAATAAGTCTTAAAATCAAACTATTACCAATAAATTCAAAGACCAAGGGATCCCAAGACTAAATTAAATGAGAGGTGGCTAAAAGCCTGAGGTTCTAAGGATGAAACACATTTCAGATAAGTGTAGTAAAAACTTGGGGGCTGGAGAGATGGCTCAGCGGTTAAGAGCACTGGCTGCTCTTCCAGAGGTCCTGAGTTCGGTTCCCAGCAACCACGTGGTGGCTCACAGCCATCTATAATGGGATCTGATGCCCTCTTCTGGTGTATCTGAAGACAGTGACAGTGTATTCATATACATAAAATAAAATCTTTACCAAAAAACAACAACAAAAAACCCCTTGGGGAAGAGATTTTTTTTTTTTTAAAGAAATATATACTAGGCGTTCGCTAATGATAGACCCTGACAATGATGCCTGCTGCCAGGAATGGCTGTAGATTCTGGCCTCATGTCAGCACTGATCCTTGTCCTGAGGGGCTAGAACCAGGGGCCAGATCACAACTGAGGAGGGCGGGAACATAGGATGAGAGAATCTCGCTCCCAGAAGACTGGTGGAGTGTGAGCATTGTTCCGTGCTCTGCTGTCCAGCAGCAATGATGACAGAACACCGAGACTTCTTCTCTCGCGGTTTACTCAGTTTTCTTTTGTGTTATAGCTCTCCTAGATACCTAAGTGTTACAGCTCTCTTAGATACCTAGGTGTCACAGCTCTCTTAGGTACCTAGGTGTCACAGCTCTCTTAGGTACCTAGGTGTCACAGCTCTCCTAGGTTCTTAAGTGTTACAGCTCTTCTAGATGTCACGGCTCTTCTTGATGTTGCTGCTGCTGCTGCTTCTTCCTAGGTGCTGCAGGTCTGCTTGCTTCTGTGGAGTGGCCTCGACTGTCTGGAAAGAGCCCCTTATATACCCGAGCCTGAGCTGCCAAGTCCTCCTGGATTGGTTCCCCGGCAAACCCTCATTAGCATACACCTGCTCAGGAGAGGCACATGCGCAGCATACACCCGCTCGGGAGGGGCGCATGTGCAGTGGAATTGTCTATTGCCGCCGCAGCCATCTTGGATAGGATCGTCTGAGCGGCTGCTTACGATCTTCCAAGCAGCTGCCTACATCTCCCCCTTTTTTATTTTATTTAAAGGCTGCTCACAATAGATCAGGGGGCGATGCACTCTGCCATGGCCCCTGTCTTAGGTCATTCCACTTTGAGATCACAGCCTTACCCATCATAGGATTTACCCCCCACCCCCCAACCCCCCGCCTGAGGGCTCCGTGTCTTAGGTTGGTCTGTGCTCGGGGAAGGTTGCCCGTCTTTGGGTGCTATGGAGCTGGTGTGTTTCACCAACTCTGAGTGTCTGAGGCAGATTATCATTTTAGTGAAGCCAGCCAAACACTGGGAGATGTGTCATTCTTGATAGCCACTAAGGCTTGGTAAACCACTGCTTTATGTTTGGCATGCTCCCTTTTCATTCGGCAGAGTAGCCAGAAACCGAGGACACAACCCAGGAGGACCAGGGCTCCCCAGGCCAACATGCCTGCCCATTCTTTAAAATGATTCATCCCTGTCTGTATCCAGGAAGTCAAACCATTGGCCAGGCTCAGGTCCACCCGAGTGGAGTTAATGTGGACAACCTTCTCTCGCAGCTCTCTCATCTTGTCTTCAAAGTTTGCCAACAATCCTGTAAAAGGAGCTTTGACAATTGCTTGGACAGATTAGCAGCCTTTGTAAAATTTTGATACTGCACCGAAGTAACACATAAGCCTTGCATCTTCCACTCACATCCCAACTGTGTTAATTGCCAAAGAGTATCAATCTGTTCTTGCATTAAATCTATGCGTTGATTATCATGAGGCCCCCTTTGAGATGGGAATTCACAGAGGCTTGAGTATCTAATGCATGCACAACATTGGCTGAGATGTTCAAGGTGTCAGCTGTCTGTATAGAATTAGACAAGGCAATAGCTGAGGCAGTAGCCCCCACAGCAGCAATAGTGATGGCAGTAACAATGGCTGCAGTGATGCCAAAATCTCTTTTAGGCCTGAACAATGTCATGGTATTAGGGGCCTCTATGGGAACTGGTACATACCGAGGCATTCTAGTCACCACAGCCACAGGAAAAACCGTGGCATTCCAGCACAAGGCATAAAAGCATGTGTCCGGAGTGCACACTAACTTCTCTTCTCCCATGGATGCACTCCCATTGCTTACTATCCATAGAAAGGGAGGCCAGAGGCACACTGGCGAGATTGAAAATGTCTTGTTGTGGAAGGAGTAAAAACTAGATGATGAAACCCAAGTACCAGAATTACCACTGTTAGAAAAATCCATACTGGCAATAGACCCGAGGGAATATTTACCCTTTTGATAAATTCCTCCTTCAAGCATAATCATGGGTCCCAAACCCATACAGCTACCATTTGTTCCACACAGAAGCAATAAATCAAAAGGATTGGTGATAACTTGCTGAGGATCCCTAGTAGATATTTTAAGCATTCCCGTACAGGACTTGTTCACTACATTACTAATCATGGGGCTAAAGGAAAAATAATCTTGTCGAACCCAAACTGCTCTGTGCCCCTGACATCCAGTCCAGGGAAAAGGTCCTTCCTCTCCTGTGGATCCTTTACAAAAAGGCACCAAGCGTGGTTGTCTGGGAGGGTCTCAGTCAGAGACTCGAGTGGGCCACCACCCCACAAGACGAGAACTGTTACCTGAAAACAAACTGGTACCCCCATCCCCAAACTTCAGTTGTGGTAGAAAATCTGCTGACTGCTGAGACAACTTGATGCATTTTGTATCATCTGACCTGTTAAAGCTCATTAAGAGCACAGGTTACCTTCTAAGCTGACATTTCTATTACCCTCTATAGCGCTCATCTGATTATCAAAGGGAAGGTAGGGTAAGCCTAAGCTCCTATTGCTACAGAATAAACATGGAAACACGGTTGCATCATGTCTGACTGGCATCGGCTTCGGGAATACCGACAGGATTCCCCATCTTGGTTTGGTCCTTCCTGGAGTCATCATTGCCACCATCACCAGGATCCTCAGGAAGGTCTTCATGGTGAATCTTCCTCACAAGGCGTTCAGGCACCCACACTGGATCTTGTTGGGCCTGAGGAAAAACACAAAAAGAACCTCGTGCCCATGTCAGCACGGAATTGGGCCCTCGCCAAGAGCCTGTCAAAATATCCTTCCACTTCACCATGCTTTTAGGTGGACCATGGGAATCCTGATGCCTGTCCGCTGCCGAGTGGCCTTGAGCATCCAAATTTTAAAAATTTAGAGTAAATAAGGCTAGAGATATTCTTTCCTTGGGGGTACGGCCTTGGCCTATTCCCCCTTTTTGTTTTTGTAGGCATTCTTTTAAGGTGTGATGTGTACGCTCCACGATTCCTTGTCCTTGAGGATTATACGGTAATCCGTGATTAAGCTGTACCTCCATCTGCTTGCAGAAGGAGGCAAAAGTTTGAGCTGTATAAGCTGGTCCATTGTCCGTTTTTAGCTGTTGTGGTTTTCCCTATGCAGCCTAGGCTTCTAAACAATGCCCCATGACATTGCGAGCGTTTTCTCCACTCAAAGGTGTGGCATGTATGCTACCTGAACAGGTATCTACAGACACATGAACATATTTTAAGGTTCCAAACTTGGAAATGTGGGTGACA
>NW_022196905.1:106361315-106390181 GCF_008632895.1 Mastomys coucha
TTAATCTGATGACTAGAGTAGGGCACTATAATCATGGCAGGAGCAATTCCAAAAAACTGCAAACATTGATGTACACCATTTAAGGCTAGAGCAGCAATAACAGTGGGGTAATGCTCTATGGTTTTAGTTGGGGAAACTTTTGGATATATCCATAATAATGGTCCTTCTTGACATAATAATCCTGTAGATTGGCCATAAGTGGCAAATATACATAACGTGATGGGTTGACCTTCCTGCCATTTTTGTAGAAAGGCACTCTGTAGCCTTTCCTCTACATAAGGCCTTCCTTGCTTCATCTGTCAATTGCCTAGGGGAATCAAGGGCCGAATCTCCTACCAAAATATTATAAAGAGGTTTTAGTTCATAATTTGGCAATTTCAAATAACAGCGGACCCAATTAATATCTCCTAATAATTTTTGAAAGTCATTCAGTGTATTTAATTTGTCTTTTCTTAATTCTATTTTTTGAGGAATAATTTGTTCACTTCCAATCTTAGCACCTAAATAATTGACCACGCTATCTTTCTGAATCTTTTCAGGGGCAATAAACAACTTTCTTTTCTCTAACAATTTAACTAAATCACTATAAGCCTTATCCAATATTTCTTCAGACCTAGCGGCTAGCAAAATATCATCCATATAATGGTCACACCTTAATTCAGGATATTTTCATCTCAAAGGAGCAATGGCTTCACTGACATAGAGCTGACACATAGTAGGGCTATTAGCCATGCCTTGTGGTAAAACTACCCATTCAAATCTCTGATCAGGTTCTTCATGATTACATGAAGGGACTGTGAAGGCAAATCTTTTATTATCCTTTGCACACAAAGGAATAGAGAAAGAGCATTCCTTTATGTCTATTACTATTACAGGCCAGGAGGCTGGCAAAGATGATAAAAGTGGTAGCCCTTATTGCACTGGGCCCATGATCTGCATTTGTTGATTAATAGCACGCAGATCATTCAGCAGCCTCCATTTCCCTGATTTCTTTTTGATGACAAAAATGGGTGTATTCCAGGGAGAAATGGATGGTTTTATATGCTTTAAAGATATCTGCTCAGCCACCAACTCTTTTGCAGCGCTTAACTTTTCAGAGGAAAGTGGCCACTGAGGAACCCACACTGGTTCCTCCGTCTTCCAAGTTATGGGGATACCTTCCTTAGCGGCCCCTAGGAAAAACCCAGTCCTTTCTTACCAGGATTACTTTCTTGCACTACGGGGTCTCTACGACCCTGCAGATATCTGCCGAGCCCATGGCTAGGGTGCCACCCCATGGAGGTCATAATTTTCCTAGCTTCCTTAGAACAGATTTCTTTCTCATTAGTTAAGGTCAAGTTCAGGGCTTGTAGTAAGTCCTGTCCCCACAAGCTAACAGGCAACTCCAGGACATAAGGTTGAAATTCTCCTGAGTGCCCCTCGTCATCTTTCCAAGGGATGACGCGAGAGCTCATATTGGGAGTCTTAGCATACCCTAAGCCTTGTAATGTTTGTGAAGATTCTTGGACAGGCCAACCCTTTGGCCAGTCTTTAGTAGCAATAATGCTACGATCTGCCCCTGTATCCAAGAGCCCCAAGATATTTCTGCCATTTACATTAAGAGTTAGCATGGGTCTGTGTTCAAGATCCAGGGCTAGGTACATGGCTCCCCCACCAGAAGAACCAAGGCTCTTCTCTCCTCTGTGCACAGGCACAGCAGGAAAATGAACATGCAAGCTTGGAAGGAGTAGTAGCTGTGCAATGCGATCTCCAGGGGAGATGGCTGTTATTCCTCTAGGGGAGGCTGTTAACACTTTTACTGTTCCTGTGTAATCTGAATCTATAACTACAGGATGAATAATCAAGCCCTTCAAAGCAGAAGAAGACCGTCCAATCAACAACCCTACCGTGCCTTCCAGTAAAGGCCCTTTAAAATCTGTAGGCAGGACTTGCACTCCCATTTGGGGTGTTAATACGTGTCGGGAGGTGCAACGGAGGTCCAATCCTCCAGAACCTGGAGTGGCTCTCCTTGGTGCTGCGGAGCCATGGGGAGCTGAGGGGTCTGGCTCTCTATTGCCCCATATATTTGAGGGCCCTGGGACCATGGGCCCCTCTGCCCGTTTTTTGGACGAATACCTAATTCCCGAGCAGAAACATCCTGTGGGGTCAAGGCTTACCCGTTAATGTACCTAACTGATCTACATTCATTAGACCAATGATTCCCTTTATGGCACCGGGGGCAAAGTCCCGGAGCTTTCGAAGCCGGAATGTTTCTATCTCTATTTCTTCCTTAGCATTGTCTCCTTAAGTGGCCTTGTTTTCCACAATGGAAGCATGCCCCAGCAGTGCTTCCCTTCCCTCTGCTCAGCTGTAAGACAGCGGCTACTAGGCCGGAATTTGTAAGTAAGTGGTCCTCCCAGTTCTCTGCAGGCTTTCATCCACGCTGATAACCCTTTTCCCTTCCAGGGGGTAATTGCAGCATGGCATTCTTGGGTGCTTTGTTCAAAGATAAGCTGTTCAATCAATGGCATAGCAGTATCTGGGTCTCCAAAGATCCTCCCAGCTGCTTCCATCATTCTGGCCACAAAATCAGAAAATGGTTCCCCCGGGCCCTGAATAATTTTAGCTAGGTTTCCAGATACTTCTCCCCTGTTAGGGAGGGCCTTCCAGGCTTTTACAGCACATTGGCCTACCTGATAGTAAACTTGCAAGGGAAAATTAGTTTGATTTGCCACCCACTGCCCTTGGCCCATAACCATATCAAAATTCCAAGCTGGCTGGCCCTGGGCGGCATTCTCCTGAGCCTGCTGTTGGGCAAAATCAGCAGACAGGGACTTCCAATTCAAATAAGTGCCCATAGCCAGGCAGGCCTTGGCAGTAGACTGCCAATCAAGAGGTGTCATGGCTATGGCCGCCAAGCGTTCTACTATGGCTAAAGTAAAGGAAGCACTAATGCCATAGGACTGAACTGACTCAGCCAAATTTTTCAATGATTTAAACTCAAGAGCCTCATGGGTTCGAGCACCTTGGGCATCTTGAAACATAGGGAAGCTCATGGAGGCCTCTTTCCACACTTCAGGACAAAAGGAAGAACACGCTTCTTCAACACCAAGTGAACCAGAACATAATGGACGGCAGCTTCCGCATAGGGCGGAGGGCCACTAGAAGGTGAGGAAGGATCACCAGGGGGCCTGGGCGGGGCCCCAGGCTCCTGCCTCTTGGATACCTCCTCCTTCTTCTCCCTAGGCCGACTTCCCCTTTTTTTTGTGCATATGCAAGTCTTCCATTTTGTTCAAAAGCCCTTCCATGGCCATCTGTAACTCTAAGACCTCTGAGTCCTCCTCCCCACTACTCGAAGACCCTGAGCTGGGGCTGAGCAAATCCTCCAGACTCAGGTACAATTTCCACCGACCTTTCTCTTTCCCCTTCCCCTCTGTCCCCTTCTCTGAGTCTCGGTTTTTCTGAGACAATGCTGACCTTTGCTCCTGTACTCATTCTAACACTTCCTCTGCAACCTTAGCAGCTTGCTGGCATGCGTCACTTTCTAAGCAAGACCGAATGACCTTCCAGAGACCGTGCACCCAACTCTTCACCTTCCACTCACTCCAGGCCTTGTCAAGATCCTTCCCCAATTTGTCCCAACTGTCTAATGTTAGATGACCCAACACTGCAAACCAAGGAGCTACAGCATCCACTTCCAGCAAAAACTGACTCAATATCTTATCCTTAAACTTTAGACCCTTTGCAAACAACAGTTCCCTCAGCGCAACACGTACCGGACACATTGGTGAATTTCCCATATTTTCACTTATCTATAAAAGGATGTTATAAGACTATGGGGCAACAGACGGATTTATGTGCGTCTGCTTTCAACTTACAGTTTTGGTGCTGCGCAATCTACTCCCAACAGATACATTGATGCCCCAGTCGATGACAATTTAGGCAAAAACATAGACCACAGGCCAAGAAAAAGGTGACAAAAATAATAACCGCAATGACCGCAGGATTGATTGGTGAAAAAAGGAAAAACATGCCCTCCCTACTTTCACTTTCCCTTTTCAATATGCTGCTTTTAAACGCAGACTTTATAGTTAGTCCCTCATCGGGATATTTCTTGAAGGCTCAATTCTACCGAGCACTTTCCTGCCTTAAATGCAAACTTTACGTCCCTAACCGGGAGCTTTCATTGAGGGCTCAACTTACTGAGCACTTTTCGATCGATCGCCCTGTCCATCGAGAGTTCTGGAGTCTCCTACAGGTCACTTTGACATGAAGTCGCCATCCCGGGCCACCACTTGTTCCGCACGCTGCTGTCCAGCAGCAATGATGACAGAACACCGAGACTTCTTCTCTCGCGGTTTACTCAGGAGTTTTCTTTTGTGTTATAGCTCTCCTAGGTACCTAAGTGTTACAGCTCTCTTAGGTACCTAGGTGTCACAGCTCTCCTAGGTTCTTAAGTGTAACAGCTCTTCTAGATGTCACGGCTCTTCTTGATGTTGCTGCTTCTTCTTCTTATTCCTAGGTGCTGCAGGTCTGCTTGCTTCTGTGGAGTAGCCCTGACTGTCTGGAGAGAGCCCCTTATATACCCAAGCCTGAGCTGCCAAGTCCTCCTGGATTGGTTCCCCGGCAAAACCTCATTAGCATACACCTGCTCGGGAGAGGCACATGCGCAGCATACACCCGCTTGGGAGGGGCGCATGTGCAATGGAATCGTCTATTGCCGCCGCGGCCGCCATCTTGGATACGATTGTCTGAGCAGTTGCTTACAATCGTCCAAGCAGCTGCCTACAGAGCATGGCAGAGCAACGTTACATGAGAGGGAGGACAGATGGGGAAGGTGTCACTGTGGGTTCTGAATCCACAGAACCCCCTCTCCCCAATCAAGTGTCAGAAAAACACCAGTGTGTGTCTCTCACAAAGTCTCAAGAGGGTGGGCATGAGCGCTGTGCAGACGGTCCCAGATATCATTGGGCATATTTCCTAGGAGGTGAAGAAAATGAGAAGAGATCGATGGTAAGAAAGGCCCTGGTTGAACTAGGGTCCTTAGAAGGGGGAACAAAATGCTCATGGGAGGAGATACAGAGACAAAGTATGGAGCAGAGACTGAAGGAAAGACCATCCAGTGATTGCTCAACCTGGGGATCCATCCTATATACAGTCACCAAACCCAGACACTACTGTGAATGCCAGCAAGTGCTTGCTGACAGGAGCCTGTTATAGCTATTTCCTGAGAGGCTCTGCCAAAGCCTGACAAATACAGAGGTGGATACTCGCAGCCAACCACTGGATTGAGCATGGGGTCCCCAATGGAAGAGTAAAAGAAAGGACCCAAGGAGCTGAAGGGGTTTGCAGCCCCATAGGAGGAACCAGTATCCCCAGAGCTCACAGGGACTAAACCACCAACCAAAGAGTATACATGGTGGGACTCATAGCTCCAGCCACATATGTAGCAGAGGATGGCCTTGTCGGACATCAATGGGAGGTGAGGTCCTTGGTCCTGAGAAGGCTCAGTGCCCCAGTGTAGGGGAATGCCAGGACAGGGAAGTGGGAGTGGGTGGGTTGGTGAGCAGGGATAGGGGGGAATGGGATAGAGGGGTTTTTTGGAGGGAAAACCAGGAAAGGGGATAACATTTGAAATGTAAATAAAATAACTAATAAAAATAGGCCCTGGTTAGGTAGGGGGAAAGAAACTCAGGAGTGGGCAGACTGAGATGAGGAGAGAGTAGTAAATGGTGAGAGGCCACCTCAGCTCTGAGTCCTAGAGTGGAAGAAACTCAGGGAAGAGCATCACCTTACAGGAAAAGGGAGGTGAGAGGAGAGGGTGAGGCTCTGTGTAAGTCAAGGGAGAGAGAGATGTGGGGAGATTTAAGCAAAGCGCCCCCAAGCTGAAGGGAACTCCTGAGATCTGATGGAGAAATTACTTGAGTACCAGCAGGAAAACCCAAAGCAACAGCAGGAAGAAAACATGAAGACCTGTCCCTCATCATCTTTCTGCCAAGGAGACGATGCTGGGGCCTTGTTTCCTGAGAGGACACTGGGCGCTGCTCACTGGGAGATGCGGAATCAGTGTATTCTTGGGAAATCCTGAGCTCCAGGGCAAAGGAATAAGCAGGGCCTCCACGATGAGAACAGAAGAGAGAAGAGAGCGGAAGCAGAGCCTTCCCAATGGAAACAGAGCAGCGCACTGACGAACCTCAGGGAGGGCCACAGGGAGTGTGGGCTCCACACCAGCATGCTGGCCCAGAGGTGTGAAGGGCCGATGTCTGAGTGGTCATGGACGACCTTGGGTCATACTGCTGCCATGAGGCCTTCCAGAGGGAGGAACAAACTGACTTCAGTCACCAAAGCCCCTAGAGCAACAGCGACATGAGACAGGTGACTAGTGCCCACTGGGTGGTTGTGTCCAGTAGAGACCCGGTGTGGGGACTGCATCAAGGGAGTGATGGCAGGTGACTAAGGGGACAGCTGTGTGATCCTCAAAGATCTGCCTCTGTGTAAAGTTGTCTTCCAGTATGTTTATGCTACCAGAAAGGTTTGCTAGCAGCTGGTGGTAAACGACTATATCTAATATTAACTACGCATGAAAGAGCAAATGTATTTGCATGAAATATATACATTAAAATAGAAAAACCTAATACTAACATAAACACCACACACAGACACAAACACATACACACAGACATACACCACACACACACACAGACACACACCACACAGACATGCACAGACATACACATACCACATACCACACCACACTACACATACCACAAAATTAAATGGAAACCCAGCTGCAGAGGGCCTTGGAGTGGACCCGTCTGTGCTGTACCCACCAGTCTTATGTGGTGGCTTATTATATATCCATCCTGTGTGGGTGTGTGATTCCAGGTCACTGTTTGTCCTTTGTGGCATCTGTCTGCCACCCACATAGTGTGCCTCCTCCTCAGGGGCCACAGAAGCTGAAGATGCAGACCTGTGAGCTCAGCCATGTCTTTTCAAATACCTGTGTGGCATATGGCTTCTTGCAATGGCTGTCAAGAACTCCTCAACCTGCTAAGGTGTGCTTTGCCCTCTTTTATGATGAAAGAGAAGGTGCAGAGACCCAGAGAGTGATCTCAAAAATTCAAAAGTCGCTCTGGGAAAGCACTGGCTCTGCAGACACCCATGAAGGTCAGGATGCAAAGTGTTCCAGGAGAATGGGAATCTCAACAGAAATATTCCTTATCCAATGTTATAAACACAGTCTCACCCACACTGAAACGAGGTGTTTATTTAATGTCTAGTGCGCGGTTGGTTTCTCTAAAAGTTTTTGTTTTGTTTTGTTTTAAATTAAAGGTTTATATTTTTTGAGAATTTCATGTATTATATTTACATTATTTCCATCTCTCCCCATCCCCTGTCATGTTCCCTTCACTCCTCAAATTCATGGTCTCTTTAAAAAAATTATTGTCACACACAGACACACCCGCACAACCTCCTGAGTCCATTCAGGATTGCTTCCATGCACACATGTTTAGAGCTAGCTGCAGATACATGCTGTCACGCCCAGCTGTTCCACGAGATCTAGAGAGCCAAAACTGGCTCTCTGCACCCACATAGAGGGCGCTTTACTACCTGAGCCACAGCTGCCTTCATGGCCTCTCTTCATGGCTTCATACCCCCATCCCAGTCTTAAAACATCCTCGACAGCCCTGGGATATCCACTTCCCCTTCTGACCACTAGATGTCACTCTGTACCCAACCAAGACACTGCGCTTCCCAGTTCCTCGAAGCTCCCAGGGTGGAAAGGATGCGTAGGTTCTGGAAGGTCCCCCTTCCCAGAGGATGGGTTGGAGGAGCCTGTTCTCTGGGTCTTCCCTTTGCTGTGTGGCACAGTAACTCCCCGGCCAGCTCTCAGGATGCTCCCAGCTCTTTCACTGATTGTCTCCGACAGCTCCCTTAGGCCCCAGAGATCAACTTCCTACTGAGTATGTAAAAAACAAAACAAAAGCAAACAAAACAAAACAACCTTAATACTCCTTGGGTAAGTGCATGTCCAACAAGTGCGAGGCTCCCTGTTCAAACTTGCAGGAACCCTCACAAAAGCCAGTGTGTGTACTCCAAGCATGTGTAATCGCAGAGTTCAGACTCCCCGGAAGCTTGAGAGCCAGCTAGCCTGGCGTACACGGTGGCAAAATAGACACTGGGACCTCAAAAGGGAGTGGCACTGACTGACACCCAAGACCGTCCTCTGATCTCCACAAATGTGCCATGGCCTATGCATGCACTTATATCATGTGCACACAGCGTTCACAGACGTGCGCACACACATGCATGCATGCACACACACATTCACACATGCAAACACAGAGATGTTTTTTCAGAAAAAAGTGACTGGGAAGTCATGGCCCACAGTACACACATAGGCAGGGGGTGATCAATCAGACATTAGGTTTTATGGGACTCCAAATGCCTGTGATGCCCAGTTATCCTTTTTGCCTAGAGATGTGGCTGCTTACTGAGCTGCCATTACATGCTGGGTATGCAACAGAAAAAGCCCAGAGAACACAGAGGCTTATGAAGCACATGAGGTAGAATTTTCCTACAGGCCCTGAGATCACTGGACCTGGGAAGGCTGACACGCCAACACTCCAGCTGTGTTAGCATGACCATCGCTGATCTTGCATCTTGCTAGCTCATGTTTAGGTAGTCACGTTGGTGGGAGTTTTCTGTTGTTGTCAGTAACAAAGTGTTTAGCCAGGTATGGTGACACACTCCTGCTGGCCCAACACTGGAGAGTCTGAAGGAGGGGAATTGGAAGTCCACAGCCAACCTGGCTTATAACAAGTCCCTTCCTCAAAATAAAATGTGAGCCACACACCGTGCATAAACATTGTGTGTTTGGGGCCACCTGGGAGGATCCTGTGGATGGCATTAAGTGGGGAGAGAATGTGGGCAGCTGGGCTTCAGAAGTACCACAGCTCAGTCAACTACTTTGGGAAATACACAAGGCCTGAAAAAATAATGTTCAGGTTGAAAATGAGTTTTGAGAATTAGAGAAGGGATCATAGCAATGGCTGGTTTAAGGAGCCGGAGAAATAGCATCCCAAACTCTAGAAGATTCTATTTTGTTAACTGGTGGTAGCTCATGTTGGGGTTCGTCCGCAGTCTGCTCCCTTCCCCAGTTTCCCTTCCCCACGAAGGATAGATGTGTGCTCTTTCTTAGCTACGATTTAGAGAAAGAAAAACTGATCATCCCCCCTGTAATTATAACATGTTAACTTTGTGGCATGCTCAGATCAGACACCAGCCATCCACTGACCCCACCAGAGTCCAGCTTGGTGACCCAAGAGCAGGTACATCACCTAAGTGTCCCCATCCTAACTTGAGCAACAATCTCATCATCAGACATATGAGCGGAGTCCCATCCTTCAGTCAATGTCTGCATCCTAGACTCTGTCATACCCCAGGACCACATGTAGCTGGGGACAGTGGAAAGTGGATAGCT
Organism: Mastomys coucha; assembly: GCF_008632895.1. Lineage (NCBI taxonomy): Eukaryota > Metazoa > Chordata > Mammalia > Rodentia > Muridae > Mastomys > Mastomys coucha. The sequence goes on from NW_022196905.1 coordinate 106,370,779, forward strand.
GGGATCTCATCCAAGGTCTCCCCTCTTCTAAAGGGACACTCACCTCCTACCATCACCATGGACAGAGAGGTCACTTATGATGGTTTGAAGATGCTTGGCCCAGGGAGTAGCACTATTAGGACGAGTGGTCTTGTTGGAGTGGGTGTGGCCTTGTTGGAGTAGGTGTGGCCCTGTTGGAGTGGGTGTGGCCCTGCTGGAGTGGGTGTGGCCTTGTTGGAGGAGATATGTCACTGTGGGCATGGGCTTTAAGACCCTCCTCATCACTACCTGGAAGTCAGTATTCTCTTAGTGGCCTTCAGATGAAGATGTAGAACTCTCAGCTCCTGCACCATACCTGCCTGGATGCTGCCATGCTCCTGCCTTGATGATAATGGACTGAACCCCTGAACCTGTAAGCCAGCCCCAATTGAATATTGTCCTTATAAGAGTTGCCTTGGTCATGGTGTCTGTTCCTAGCAGTAAAACCCTGAGATATGACTGTACTGACTGATTATTTTGCCATTGTGACTGCAGGGCCAGTGTGGCCTGTAGGTCACACATCAAACTCTGCTAAGTGGCAGCTGGTGGTCATGCACCAGCAGGAGATGGCAATGACACTACAGGGGACTGCTGATTGCTCCAAACTTGGGCAGGCTTCTGTGAAGACTCTTACATGGGAACTATCTGATACCTCTGCTCTCCAACTTTGCACGTGCATGCACACTCACAGTTTGTGTGTGTGTGTGTGTGTGTGTGTGTGTGTCTTACAGCTTCAGAAGCTTAGTCTGATTTTGTCATGGCAGGGAGCATGGTGGCACACAGGCAGGCAATGGAGTAGTGGCTGGAAGCTATGTCCTGATTTGTAGTCAGAAAAGAGACACTCTGGCATTGGCATACACTTTTTGAAACCTCAAAGCCCAACCACAGTGACACCCTCCCCTCCAACAAGCCCACACCTCTGAGTCCTTCTAATCATTTCAAACAGTTCCACTCTGAGCTACTAAGCATTCAGATATACGAGCTTGTGGGTGTCGTTCTTGTTGAAGCCAGCAGGCATGCCACCTCACGTCCAGGTGATTGTGAGCCGCCACACGGGTGCTGGGAACCGCACTCAGGTAAGCAGTCCTAACCATTGAGCCATCCAGCCCCACGTTGACATTTAAACACCAGCAGTGAAGGACAGGTTTAAGGTCTATATTCCAGGGTGGCTGTATGACCTTGGGCAATGCCTCTCATATGGCACTTTCCTTCCTGAGGAACAGGTGGAAATGCACCAAGGCTACCTCTATTAGCTGAGCCGCAAGCTACGAGACTTGACTGGGGCCCCATGATATTACCACCGGTAATTACAGAAGTGACCCAAGGCCGATTGGTGGCCAACGGAATTTCTTAGGATCGACAGAGACCCTGGATCGTTCTAGATTTTTTTTTCCCACGTAGCTCTCAGCTGTTTAACCATTCCCTTCTGCACAGGCCTTGAGCAGCTCTGCCAATGGCTTTCCTGGGACGATAATTAGATTTAAGCCCCCGGTCCAGTCAATAGATTCTCATCTCAGGGTTACCAAGCCGATCATGGCCAGTAATTTACAGCTTGAGTTGTTCTGAAATCAATACAGATTTTGCTCTTCAACAAGAGGGCTGTAAAACAGGGTGACAGGCAGGCCCAAAGCTCGGGAGTGGAACATTTACCAAGCCTGCAGAAGGGCCTGCCTGGCAATTAGAGCAGAGTGAGTGAGGTGGCTGGCCTCCGGCCCTGTGGGTTGTGGCCAGAGCCAGCAGGAGCTCCCCGTGACAGGACCTGCTTGCTCTCAGCTTTGTTTGACAGGTGCTGTGGGAAGGGAACAAATCCCTAGTGACTGCTCAGTTTTCTACACTTGGGGATTGGCCTGAATTCCTTGATGTTTGGGCTTCTCATCTGTAAAATGGGCAGATAATGGAGAGATGGTAGCCCAGATAATGAGGGGAAGCCATATTTGGACAGCACTTGGGTTACCACAGTGGAGGAAGCTGAGCCCAGCTGTGGAGAGTGGGGGGTGGGGATATGGGTAGGGGATACAGTGGGTATCCTCTATATGGGTGTGGGTCTTGAAGTGGGTTCCCACTTCTTACTCAGACGAGTGACCTTGGGTCTGTCACCCACTGGGTGCCACCATCTCTCTCCATCTGGGCTACTTCCTCTCTCCATCTTGGCTACAGACTCCATTATCTGCCCATTTTACAGATGAGAGGCCCAAGCCTCAAGGAACTCAAGCCAATCCCCAGGTGTAGAAAGCTGTACAGTCCTGTCCAAATGCCACTCAAACTGACTGGGAACTTGTTCCCTTCCCACAGTACCTAGAGCTCCAAACTCTGAGAGCTTGCTGCAGGCTGGCAAGCATTCCAAGTCTGGTGCTGTCTGCATGGGTGTTAGTATTGGCCCCATTTTCCTAATGGGAAAATCAAGTCAAAGAGAGGGAGGGTTTTCTTTGTCTGAGCACAGACAGCCATCAGAATGGTGCTGTGGTTAGGATGTGAAATGTTCCCCTGGGGGTTGAAAGTGTTCAGAGGCTGGGCTCCCGGCCAGCTGTGCTGTTGGGCTCCTAGCCAGCTGTGCTGTTGGGGGAGGGCTTGGAAGCATCAGGTAGCAGAGCCTGCATGGGAGAAAATGAACAGGAGTGGGTGTTTCTCCGAGGAAGCAGCATGGAGAGAGGATCGGGAGGTGTCACTCCCCGGAGCTTCAGCCACAGGTGAGGACCCCCTGCCTAGCACGCTCAGAATTGGTCAGTATGCTTTGGCTCCATATTTGTATTCTTCATTTGTTCGTTCGTTCACTCATTCCATGTACCAAGAACCTACTAGGACAAAACCAGCAGAAAACAAGGTGTGTGTGTGTCCCCAAGGAGTGCCCAAGTGAGGAAGCCAGGCAGAGCTGAGGCATCACTCACTGGGAGATGGGACAGGAGAGGACAGGGCTCAAAGAAGACCCTTCCAGGCACACAGAAGAGCACCCACAAAGGCCCTGGGGTGGGAATGATGGTGGCCCAGATGGAGAGACAGGGAATACATCTGAGGAGGAAGCCAAGCGCATGTGTAGAGCCTCAGCCTCTGCCTTGGGCACCATGAAGCCAGAAGGGTCAGCAGGGGTCAGCAGGGCACTTTAGGACAAGACCAAGAGCTGGAACTTCATGCCAATGGCAGAAGGGAGCCATGAACAGGAGAAGCCGAGTGCTTGCTGTGGAGAGAATGGGACAGAAGGTCCAAGGGTGGAAGAAAGAACATACAAGTGGCCACTGTGGGTCTCTGAGCCCAGGGCAGCATGGGAACTTCGCTTTATCTGACCCCTGTACCTCGCCATGGTTTTTTGTTGGCTTAGTGTTCCTCATGTACAGTTCCTGCCATGCTTTCTTAGCCCTGTGCTCTGTGTTATATTTTTCTTGACTCTTGGGAATTCCATACCCATGCCCAATGAAATATGAACATACTACCTCCATTCCTCCCTCTGCCTCCCCTCATAGCCCTCTCAGCACAGACCCCTCCCAGCTTCATGTTTTTGTTTTCTCTTTAAATAACCCACTAAATCCAGTCCGTGCTGCCTCTATGGGCATGGGGCGTCCGTGGGAGCATGGGAAGCCAATCAGGGACCACACCCTTGGTAAAGAGCAACACTCCCCCCCTCACAACTATTCACTTCCAATGGCTCCTCAGCACGGATGGGGCCTGGAGCTCATCTGCTTCAGCTAGAATCCCACCCAGCCCCATCTGTTCAGGTCTCAACAGCTGCTGTGAGCTCCCGGCAGCAACTGCCGGAGTCACAACACTCCCTACCCTCTAACCAACTCCTTTCCTCTTTTCCCTCTCTTGCTCAATGATCCCTGGGTAGTGCAGATGCCTTGCTTGGGGCTGAGCACGCAGTCTCTTGTCCTTAGCATCCATTTCTTAAAGAAGAGAGAAGAAAAGAAAAGAAAAGAAAAGAGAATTGTATCCAGTTTCTTATCATGATTTCCCCCTTCCCAGCACCCACAGAACTTGCTCACGAGCAAAGCGTCCCTTCCCCATGAGCCCCATGAATGGAAGACTCATCCTAATAAGCCCGTGTAGGAAGCAGTCAGGAGGCTCCTGGCAAATCTTCATTGGCTGGCAGTCATTGCAACTTAGACTGGGGCTGCTGACCTAAAAGACTTTTCAAACAGTTTAAATTGAGTCGTCTGAAGCAATGGCGGGCGCTGGGAACAGCACAGAGCATGTAAAATTCACTCAGAACCTCTATGAAATACAGGAATACTCACCCGCTCGCCAGATGGGAAATCGAGGCTAAGGATGGTTGGGCAACTCGCCCAAGAAGACATTCTGAGCTTGTGATGGGGAGAAGTTTCGCTGCACGCCCACTGGGGCATCAGACCCCAGGCTCTTCCCACTGCCTGCCCAGGGACAGGCATAGTCTTCCTGCACTGTGTTCAGCAAGCACCAGAGGACTATGGGTAGTTACTATGTTCACACAGAGATGAGCACAGGGCAGGAAGCTGAGTGCTAGTGAGGCGGGTCTGTCAGATGTCTAGAGCAGAGATGAAATGAACACACTGTAAACACAGGAGGACGAGCCTCAAGTACCTCATGCCCACCCACGTGCTCACGCCCCCACCGTGTGAAGGTGGCTTGGTCTGTGGGAGCCGCTCTTAAGTAGCTCATCACAGACTTCCAGGCCCCTTGAGCTTAGCCTCACCTCCAACTACCTATTCTAACCGGTATACCCCATTCCCTCTTCCACCCTTTATTCTGGAACACTCTAACAGTTTCAAACGGTTGACATCATCAGACTAACTCCTCAGCATAGCCTTTGCTCTGGAGAATCACGTGTGAGCACGTGGCCGCACCCATACTGCTTTGCCTGGTCCTAGGTCTAGTCCTCTGAGCAGCCGCCATCTTTGTCAGGGTATCACAGTTAGGCCTGTGGACTGTTGACATTTCCTCACAGGAGGAGAGGTGGGACGGGTTGTGGGAGCGAATGTTCAGCCACTTATCCCAAATGTTCAGGTGCAGTTTGTCCCTAATCGTGCTTGGGGTCGCAGGGAGGTGCTAGAGTGCACAGGTAGGAAAGCTAACAGGAATGAGCTCCATGCGGCTAGTGTGTGTATGCGCGGTGGGGGTGGGGCCCTCTGTGTTGGACACAGACCTTCCGATGCTTTAGGGCCACCCAGAGTCCTTTCTGTGACCCCTCTACTCTCGATCTGTAAGTAACCTAAGAAACAGGCTCCCTACGGTGAACTTGGGGAAGGCTGTGCTTTGTCACTGGGAACTCAGGAACTAAATGATGTTTATGTCTCTCTAGGGAGGACTTTTCACACCTATCACATCAAGGCACCCACAGAACCCCTGAGTGTTACCCACAGTTTGGGGGGCAACAGTCCTCTGCTGGGGGCTCTTGAAGAGCCATCAGCTCCCCAGCATTTGCTGAAGATCGCGACCTCTCCCTCTTCATACATGCACGAGAATCTCAGAAACTATACAAGGAGACCCCACCCACCCAATCACCAACCACACACCACCCTGGATGCTTCAGACAGACGCTTGCCTTTCTGCACGGCTTGCAGCCCAGAGGGCCTTTTATCTTCCAGGGAGCCAGGAAAGCCTGCCATCGGAGGAGCAGTCGACAAAGGCCCCTGCCAGTTCCTAGCTGCTGCCTTGCTCACTGAAGCAGCCAGGGGTTGACTCTGCCCCGCTCATTGCTAGACTGGGCTCAGGTTCTCAGTCCTCAGAGTTGTTTTAATTTACTTCTGCACACACCAGCAGTTCCCAGCCACCTCGCAGAGTTATTGAGGGTGGCTGTCACTCGTCAGCAGTGTGAAGAAATAATGTCAGCTACGGAGTCCCCCTTCATCCGCAGGAGATGTGTTCCAAGACCACCAGAGGATGACTGAAGATGAAGAGATTGCCCGCCATCTCTCTGTACATGTGGTGACGCCCTGTTCACACCTTGGGTGCAGTAAATGTTGTGGACAACAGCAATAAGGGACACCAGTTAACACACCATGCTGCAAGAAAAGGGAAGTGACTGTGGCCCCTCCGTGTCTCCAAGTATTTGACTCCACTATCGAGAGGGGCTCTCCCTGTGCCTAATGAGGTGGCATGGCGCATGTAAATGGAGCAGGTCTTTGGCAAACAGCCATACCCTGACCGTGGAGTGGGTAGAAACTGTCACCATTGCTATTGCGCAGGTACCATGGACAGTGGGTACTGGTGTCCTCCTGCCCGCATGTGTTGCTGGTCTCCTTGTGCATGCAGTACCTAGGGGAGCCAAAAGAGGGCGCTGTATCCCTTGGAACTGGAACTACAGAGGGCTGAAAGCCACCTTCTTGGTGCTGAATTTTGAACCTGGGTCTTCTGGAAGAGCAGCCAGGGCTCTTAACCAGTTTTTCCAGCCCCAAAGGAATGGTTCCAGCTCCAGGAAGATGCCATAAGATTTTAATCATCTTGCCTGAATTGTGTGCAACAATGTGTATGAGTTATTGTTGAAACTGCCTACGTGATAACCCTCAGCCCACTGTCGACCACAGGTCAGTGAAACTGTAGTACAGAGAGGGTTCCTAGAGGGAGACAGTGCACCAGGTAAAAACTAGAGTCAGAGAATTACTCACTTAGAGAAAGTAAACGAGACCATCTGAGCTCACCTCTGACGATACTATTTCCAGTATGAGCAAGCAGCTAAGGGTCTTACCTAGGTCACACACAGCCTGTTATCCCCAGGGCACAGGACCAAGACCCTATCTCAGGGGGACCCTGGCTGATCTCACCTACCCCAGCACTGAGGGTCAAAAGTGTCCTTGGCTGCTCTAAGCCACCGAGGAGACGTCTTTCTGTAAAAGACCTCACAGGCAGCCCAGATCCTTTCCAAGGGTTCCTCAAAATCTAGCAGAATACATATCTGAATTTTTATTGCCCACCCCATAATAGGAATATAACTTATGGCTGCTGGCATGCTAGGCTTTGGCAGCCTCCATAAATCTGGCCCTCTGATCGAATCCACATGCATTTCAGCAGAGTCGGGCTCTCGGAGAGGAGCAGGAAAGGAACTGGAAGCAAGAGCTGAGGTTCCTTTGGGTTAACCATAGTTGGAATATTAACCACACGTCCTGCTGACTTCCTTGTGAATAGATTCAGACGTCCCAGCATGAAGGTCTGACTCCACTCACACAGTCAGAACAGCAAGTGTCTGGAGCACAGCTTGGAAAGTGTCCTGAATGAGGTGAGCTTCAGCTGCTGGCCAAGATTCATTTCCCCTGAGAAAAACAATGTTTCAACCACTCCAGGGGCCGTGGGGGGCTTGAATCATGGTGGAAGTCTCCCGATTCCAGCTGGAGGTGAGGAGGGGCAAACCACTGTTTTCTCACTTCCAAAACAGGCTCACAATTTTCAGTGAATGCTTGAAGCATTTTTTCTGCCTTATAACTTTGTTTCTTCCTTCCTTCCTCCCTTCTTCCTTTTTAAAAAATAGCATGCCAGTCTGTGATGGGCTTTATTGGGTAAAGGAGGTCAGACACTAGTGGAGAAGGAAATAGAAACTGTGCAACTGAAGATTAAGATTTAGAGAACAGAGTCCCAAGTGACTCCTGGGCGTCCCAAGGTCATTCTCTACCAGAACGGATTTGCCCCAGTACCACTGCTGACCTTTACAAAACTGAGCTTGGCCTGTCGTGCCTCCTGTAACATGACAGCTTTGAGGGGAACCAAGGATCCACATTTCCCAGATGTGGAGACAGAGCCTAACTCCATTCCCTTTCCTTTCCCTCTTTTAAACTCATGGCCCTTTCTCTTCAGTCGCTAAATAGCCGGGACTACAGGTGTGCCCTTTCCACATAAGTATTTCCCCAGGGCTGAGGTGCCCAGAGGGCCCACTCGTCTTTTAAATTATTGTTGGTGCATCTTTTGCCTTGCAAGGAGCTTTGTGGATACTAAGTGTCCAACCAACGGCCAAGCAAACCCAACAGGCGCCGAGTTGGCCCCGTTCTTGAGCGGGATCTGCAGCTTGTGCCTCAGAGTTCACCAGGGAACCAGGTATTTGAGTTCTGATCTCTTTGCAAGGGGAGGAGGGGTCATGGCTTGGGCAGTGGATTGGGTGAATGTCCGCTTATTTCCACATGGTTCCCCTGTCAGTGAACAGAACAGAATACCAACGGTTTGGTTCACACAAGATGATCCCAGGCATCACTGCCTCTCCCCTCCCCTAGCCCCTCACAGCCACTCAACCGTGTGAAGGGATCTCTTCCTCGAAAACCCCTTTCCATCTTCTCAATGAAGGATTGAATCTTGTAAGGTCCCCCACAGTCTTGTGTGTCATACAACCAGTTGCCAGCAGGTGGGGCTCTTTGAAGGAAGTTGTGGAGATTGTAGGGGTTAGTGTCTGGCTGAAAGAAGTCACGTGGGGGCGGGCAGCCCTGGCAGGGTATATTATTTCTGGTCCCTTCCTGTTTGTGATGACCACATTCCTCCAGCCACGGCGCTTTGTCCCAGCACATGGTGCCAAACAGCAATGAACCCACTGAAGCTGTGGGTCCAGAAATCTCTCTGCCCACCTTACATTGTTTGCCTTGGTTATTTTGACCATAGCTACGTAAAGGTAATGAAAACATTTGGCCACCAGCTTAGTTCACATGGTCACCAGCTTTCTCCTGGGTTCCTCTAACCCTGCCCTCACAGCTCTGCCTGCTTCTAGCCCTTCAAGCCCCGGGTCTGACTCTTCTCTGCTTCATCCTGTGTCACAGTTCCGATGCCCCCTATCAGTAGCATCCGAAAGTGGGGTACCCCAACCTGGAGTATGCAATGAAGCCCCCAGAGTGTGAGATCCCCATCTTATCCTTGAAAGGTTATCTTATGTGAATACTTCCTAATGTGCCATCGCAGACCATGTTTTGAAGAGCCTAAGGCAGGGATTGAGTACAGGGGATCTGTCAAGGGTCTACCAGGGAGACATCAGTGAGAGAGGAAGGGAAGGAGACCACAGAGAGGAAAAACCAGGTGACTTTTAGTCAGGGTTTCCATTGTTGTGATAAACACTATGGCTAAATGCAGTTTAGGGAGGAAAGGGTTTATTTCAGTTTTCAATTTACTGTCAACCATCAATGGACGTGAGAGCAGAAATTCAAGGGAAGAGCCTGGAGGCAGGAACTGAAGCAGAGGCCTAGAAGGGTGCTGCTCACTGGCTTGCTCCCCATAGCTTGCTCAACCCACTTTCTCATACCATCTGGGGACCACCAGCCCAGGTATGGCCCCATCCACAGTGGGCTGGGCCTTGCCCCATCAACGACCAATCATGACAATGCCTCTCACGTCTGCCCACAGTTGGATCTTATGGAGGCATCTCCTCCTCCTCTCAGATGACTCTAGCTTGAGTCAAGTTAGCATTAAAGGAACCAGTCACAGAGAGGCTGTGTGTCAGCAGATCCACACAAGATGGGAGAGGCGGCTGTTGTGGAAAGTAAATTATACTATAAGGGTCGACCTTTAGTATTTCTGTGTCAGCCACCACAGGTGCTTTCCACATTCTTCTTTGAGACAAGGTTTCTCATCGGTCTGGGCTTGCTGGGTTCACTTGACTGAATGGCTGGCAGGCAAGGTCTGGGGATTGCCCTCTCTGCCTCCCCAGGGCTAAAAATGACAAGAACACACCATGGTATGTGCCAGCTCTATTCTCGTGTGCCAGAAGCTCAGAGCTCCCAGCCAAAGAGAGAATCCTCATCAGGCCTATCCAGAGCTCTCTTCTCACAACAACTGGAGGGACCCCTGGAATCTCAGTCCTCGGTCAGTGTAGGTATGGGCCTTGGATGGAGCCTGGGAGCCCTAGGCAGTGGCTGCACCATCGCAACCTTCATGAGGTGCTGTAGGGGAACCAGAACTGGAGCTGGGAGCTACAGGTGCTAAGTGGCCAGGGATAACTCCCAAGGGACACACTTTCTATGGGATCATGGCCAGAGGCTTTGACCAGTAGGAATGCACTCTCTTAGACAGAAGCAAGAGAGCCAATCAGAGGCTGTGCTTTGGGAGTCAGTTCCAGTATAAAGAGAAGACGGATCTCTTGGGTCAGGCTGGGACCCCAATGTTGGCACTACTGATGAAGCTGAAGGCTCACCTCTACTTGAGAAGCTCTGGGACCCAGGGGTACTGTGTGGTTCTCTGCCTCCAAGTTCTGCAATAAGCACCTTCGCCAGTGGCGAGGAAACTGACGTCCCCAGAAGTTAGGTGACTTGTCTGACGTCACTCTAAAGAGACAACTCCAGGAAACAGTTCTCCACCTGTGGGTCATGATCTCTTTGGGGGGTGTTGAAGACCCTTTGACAGGGGTCACCAGAAACCATCAAAAAACACATATATTTACATTATGATTCATAACAATAGCAAAATATCAGTCATGAAGTAGCAAGAAAAATAATTTTATGGTTTGGGGTCACCATGACACGAGGAACTGTATTTAAGGGTCACAGTGTTAGGATTGTTGAGAACCACTGCCATAAGGTGTCCACCCACTCACCCATCCATCCATGCATGCATCCATGCATGCATCCATGCATTCATATATCATACCAGCTGATCCATCCACACAAACATATATGCATAAATGTATATATCATACATACAAACTCATCCATCCACACATGCATGCATACATACATGCATATATCATACATACCAACTCATCCATCTACACATATATACATGCACATATACATATAACTCATCCATCAATTCATCCATTCATCCTTACATCCACACATATATACATGTGTATATCATAATACCAACTCTCCAATACACTAATCCATACATGCATCCATACAAGTGTACATACATAATACCAACTCATCCATCCACTTACTCATCCACCATCCATCCACTCACCATCCATCCACTCACCGACCTACCCATTGAGCAACCCAGCCGTCCATTTACAGAGTTCCCTGTTGAATGTGGGTGCAGTGGGACTTTAGTGGGTGAGTGTGCACTATAGTGGAAAACATTAAGCCTAGGAATCCGAGATTACAAAGCAGTGGCACAGAAGTGTAACAAGAATTAGGTCTCCTCTGATGAGGAGATGTTCCTGTAAGAGACCAGTGGGAGTCAGCAGCACCTGCAGGACAGAGCGTCATGGGCAGAGATAGTGTGTGCTGGTTGCTAAGGTTCACCTACTTTACTTTCAGTTGCTGTGACGAATGTCCAGACAGAAAGTAACTTAGGGGAGAAAGGATTATTTGGCTCATAATTCCAGGTCACACTCCATCATGTAAGGGAGGCAGAAGCTCCAGGCAGGAACTTGCTGTCCCACACAGCATTGCCTCTAACAAAGGAACTCACTTCACAGCCAAAGAAGTGCGTCAGGAACCATGGGGATACTGCTGCCCTCGCACCTGGCTTATGATCAGCTAGAGTTCAAAACCTTCTACCTAGGGAATGGTGCTTCCCACAGTGGGCCGGGTTCCTCTCCACCACTTACCCATCAAAACAACCCCCATGCCCTCAGGTCAGTGTGATCTAGGCAGTTCCTTGAGTGAGATTCTTTCCCCATATAACCCTAGGCTGTGCCAAGCAGACATTCCAAGCCAAGGACAAGTGGGAGAGACTGGAGAGGCAGCGTGGTGAAACGTAGGGACTTGGGGGAGAATGTCATCAGGGGAGACACCAGAGAAGCATGAAGTGAAGATCCGGGGGGTACTGGGAGTATGTGTGGTGGACAACCAGGGGACAGAAGACTCAGGCTGAGTGACATGGACAGAGATGCTCAGTGCCTCTTAACTCTGTCTCAGCACTCCTGAACCTGGGGGTTTGGACTTTCCCAGTTGCCCCTGAGTTTGGCCCTGGAAGTGCATGCATGCTTTCTGTGCTTTTCCTAAGGTCTTGAGTTCACTCCTACAGTGCCATGTGTGCTGGGTGCATTATTATCCCATTTTACAGAGGAGGAAACTGAGGCTCAGGAAAATACGAAGTTTATCCAAAGTCACATGGTTAGGAGGGATGTGAAGGTAAAAGCTCACATTGGTTTGACCTCCTTGGGAGGACAGATGATCTCAAACACTTATTCTAGTCCCAAACCATGGGCTGGAACCCAGTTGTCCCTAGGAACCAGCTGGAGCAAGGCTGTACCTTGATCCTGGAGACGCTACAATCTAGGCAGTGGAGAGTCACAGGGACAGAAAGGCTTACCTGGGAGGGAAGCAGTCATGTGCTCCAGCTGCCACCTCACTACCCATGAGTGTAGAAGAATGATTCCGCTGAGGGGAGCTGCTGCCCGCTGGCTGTAGAAGGTCTGGCGATTTTGACTTTTCCTGACCTCTTATGCCCTGCTCTTAATGTGCTAAGAAACCCACAGACCCTACCAAGGCCAGAGCCAGAGCAGGGAGCCAGAGATGAATGCCAGCAAAGGAAGGCAAGCTGCTTTGTCTCCAACAGGGTTCAGCTGTGAGTGTGACTGGCCCGACATGCGGGAGACTCTGATCCTAGCAGCTGAGCCCAGTGCTGGGAGACCTGAGTGCAATTCACCTCTGCCAGAGAGTCCAAGGAAAACGATGCTGTCCTGGCTAGTTTTATGTCAAGTTGGCACAAGCTAGAGTTATCTGAAAGGAGGGGACCTCAGTTGAGAAAATGTATCCATAAGATCCAACTGTAAGGCATTTTCTGAATCAGTGATTGATGGGGAGTGTCCTGCCCACTATGTGTGGAGCCAGCCCATTGTGGGTGGGGCCATCCCTGGGCTGGAGGTCCTTGATTCTATAAGAAAGCAGGCTGAGCAAGTCATGGGGAGCAAGCCAGTAAGCAGCACTCCTCCACGGCTTCTGCATCAGCTCTTGCCTCCAAGTTCCTGCCCTGCTTGAGTTCCTGACCTGACTTCCTTTGGTGATGAACTGTGATGGGTAAGTGTGAGCTGAATAAACTCTTTCCTCCCCAAGTTGCTTTTTGGTCATGGTGTCTCATCATAACAATGGTGACCCTCACTAAGACAGAGGGATTCAACTGTTACAGTGGGATAGACACAGCTTAAGTGGTGAACTGAAGCACAGTCCATGAACCGAAGTCAAAGTTGTGTTCATGAGCAAAATACAGCTGATTGTGATGACTAAGGATTTTGTGTGTATGTGTGAGTGTGTGTCTGTGCCTGTGTGAATTTGTGTCTGAGTGTGTGTATGTCTGTGTTAGTGTGTCTGTCTGTGTCTATCTGTATCTGTGTGTATCTGTGTGAGAGAGTGTATATATGAGTGTGTATGTGTGAGCATATATATTGTGTGTGAATATGTGTATATGTTTCTGTGTGTGTATATGTGAGTATATGTATGTATATATTGTGTGAGTGTGTGTCTGTGTATGTGTCTATATGCAATATGTTTGTCTGTGTCTGTGTGTCTATGTGAGTGTGTCTATGTGTCTGTCTGTGTGTCTATGTGAGTATGTGTATGTGTTTGTGTATGTGTGTAAATGTGTCTGTGCCCAAGATTCCTGAGCAGTATACTACCTTGAGCCAGGATGAAGCTTGAATAAAGATGTGCAAACATGTGTGAGTGATGTGGTGTGTGATTGTGTGCACATGTGGGGGGTGAGTGTGTAGACATGTTTGTGTGTGAGTATATGGACATGTGTGTGGAATGTGAGTGTGTGGACATGTGTATGGGGTATGAGTGTGTGAACATGCGTGTGGAGTGTGAATGTGTGGACATGTGTGTGGTGTGTGAGTGTGTGGACATGTGTGTGTGGAATGTGAGTATATGGACATGTGTGTGTGTGGAATGTGAGTATATGGGCATGTGTGTATGTGGACATGTGTGTGTGGTGTGTGAGTGTGTGGACATGTGTGTGTGGGATGTGAGTGTGTGGACATGTGTGTGTGGGATGTGAGTATATGGACATGTGTGGTATGTGAGTGTGTAGACATGTGTTTGGAGTGTGAGTGTGTGAACATGTGTGTGAGAGAGTTTGTACTCGGAGGAGGACATCAGGAGCTGTGATCCGTCCTTGCCTGACTTTGAGTCAGGGTCTCTCGTGCCTCCTTCCCCACAGCTCTGGGGCTGTAGATGAGCACCCAGCCCTAACCACCCCCTGGCTTCTTACAAGGACGCTGAAGATTCCAACTCAGGTCCTCAGGCTTGCGTACCAAGTGCTCTTGCCTGCTGAGTCACCCTCCTAGTACTGACGAGTTTTTAAGACAATCTCTAAGAGTTCCTTTTATTTCAGAAAGGTCTTCTTTTATTTCGAAAATACCCACTCTACCCGCTGCTATATTCTTGTTCCTTCCATGGTGTCTTTTGATTATTATTAACAGTGATAGCTGTTTTCCAAGTTTCCAACATTCCCCTTTAGTTAACACTTTGGTGCGGTGTTTAACAGTCTTTGCTGACTGCAGGAACACAGCATAGACTTCTGTTGTGTTTGCCTAAAAGCTTCCCTTTGTATCTTCACGTATAGACATGTAATCACTAGGAATTGACTTTTGCAGCTGGTGTGAGGCAGAGCTCAGAATGTCCCAGCCCCAGCCCCACCCCATGCCAATATCCACTTAAGCCAGCACCAGCCTTTTGTACAATCTCCTTTCTCCCTGCTTGCCCTGATATCTTTGATGTGTCTGACAAATGCATTTGGGTGAACCGGTTCTGACCTCTTTGCTCTTGCTCTGCTGGGCCACGAGAGCTTATCTTTAGGAAGGTCCATTTGGAAGGAAGAAGAAACACCACTGAATCTGCTGTGTCACAGACACAGCCCTGGTCAGAGGAGGGCAAAGAAAGCCACCCAGCCTCCAGAGGCCTACAACCTTCCTAATTCAAGCTTTGGGGTCTAGAACATCTCTGGCATTGACTGTGGGGTCTCTCAGGGGCAGTCCAGTATACACTGGGCACTGAGCATCCTTGGCAGTGCAGGCTTAAAAGTTCATCCTCTGCACCTTCCACAGGGCTGAGTGCAAAGCCCTTGACTCTGTTTCAGCCTCCCCTGCAGCTACCTTCTCCCCTGTAAGTAATGAAATACAAGGTCTCGCTGTAGCGATCTCCTCCCCGCTCACTGCCGTTTAAAATATGAGACACTGCATCATAGTGTGGAGGTTCAAAATTACCTCGAAGTAATCATTTCCTAGAGGCCTGGTAGTAAACATTCTGTCACCCGACTATAGATTTTCTCCTGTCTCCATCAATCACCCCCCTGGGAGATATTAGGGGGAATGAACAGAGCCTGGGAGTATCCGCACACGCATTCATGGTTGCCAGGTCCCTGTCGAGGGAGGTATGCTTGGTGGCTCTTGGCAGACTGGCTCATGGCAGGTATGGTCCTTCTGCCAAAGCGAGAGATGGGATTTTGAGTGCTGGGTGGTCTGTTGGGCTAACCTTGGCACACTCAAGACCAAACCAGCCCCTTTGGGAGCTGCTGTTGGATGCTGCTTGCCGGGGCCTATTTGTCTTTCTCATGTGCTGACTTAATAATCTTGAGTCTCTGCAGGACAGAGTTGCTGTATTAGCATGCTAACACTGTTGCATAGTGGTGGAAGTGGAGGCTTGGAGATGTTGGGTGTCTTGTGTTGGCAGAGCCAGGCTTTTTGGATCTGGCATTTCCTATTTCTAGGGGTCCAGAGCTATCTCACAGCACACAGCTGTAGACTTAGATCTTTTTCAGAACCTACTTTTAATAAGTGTTTTCAAACACTTTTGCCCCCACTTCTAGCCCACCATCCAAAGGTTGGAGAACAAGGGGATGTGGATCTGTTTAGAAGTAGTTCTTTGGGGCTATCCCAATCTCCATTGTCAGGATACCAGCAGTCCAGTTCAGTAGTGTCAGGGTACCAAGAGTCCAGTTCATAAGTGTCACCAAACATGAATCAGTAATGACAGCATGATCCAGCAGAAACAGCTAGGCCAGAATGTTAGGAGTTCTCTGTCATGCCTCTCTTAATGAAGTGAAGATCAATGAAGAAGATGTGAGGCCAGCTGTCTCTCTCTCCAAGCATCACGTGTCCTCTCATGGGTCTTGCCTCAGCAAAGCACACATGAGTCTGCATCCCATGACATGACCAGAAACTTTCACTTCACACAGCTTCTCTCAAAATACCCAGCTCTGTGCAGGCCACCGGTTCCCTTCCTCACTGAACATTGAAGACCGTGTGTCTGCATGGTACAGACAAAACATGGAGGCTCCAGGTGGTGCAGCTACCCAGTCAGGGTCAGCAAGAAGATACTGGGCTGTCTACTTTCTGTTGTATGGTAAGCACTCTACCAAAGCAACCTGAGGGGAAAGAGGGCTCTTTGGCTTATGCTTCCAGGTCAAAGTTCACCATTGGGGAAGTCAAGGCAGGAACTCAAGCAGGAGCTTGAAGCAGAAATCATGCAGGGGTCGGGGGATGCTTGCTGGCTTGCTCACTGGTTCACAGACACAGAGAGCGCATGGATGTAAGGGATGGAATGTGGGCAGCTCTTGAGGCTTAGCTGGAGCCATTGTCCTATGCACAGTCCTCCCACAGTCTCTGTCTGAGGCAAGCCTTGTGCTAAAGTTCAACAAAGAAGCTAGGAGTTTAGGTTCCTCCCACAGCCGGTGCCTAGGATGCTGCAAAAGACAGGAAAGCTGGAAGGAAAACCTAATCGCTGAGGTTGTTAGGCATGTGTGTGTGTGTGTGTGTGTGTGAGTGTGTCTGTGTATGTGTTTGTGTATGTGTGTGAGTGTGTGTCTGTGTATGTATTTGTATATGAGTGTGTGTGTGAATGTGTGTGGTATGTTAGTGTGTCTATGTGTGTGAGTGTGTCTGTGTGAGTGTGTCTGTGAGTATTTGCCTGTGCATGTCTCTGTGCATATGTCTCTATGTATGTGTGTGTAAGGGGGTTTCTGTGTGAGTGTGTGTGCATGCATGCATGTGTATGCTAGTGGGAGTGGGGGGGTATGTTAGTGTGTGTATGCCTGTGTGTGTCTGTGAGTGTGTGCCTGTGTGTGTGTTTGGGCATGTCTCTATGTATGTGTGTTTGTGAGTGGGCTTTTGTGTGTGTGTGTCTGTGAGTATATGCCTGTATGTCTGTGCACATGACTCTATGTATGTGTGTGTGAGTGGGTTTGTGTGTGTGTGTGTGTGTGTATGTGTGTGTGTGTTAATAGCTCTGGCTAGACCCTGGGCTGTGGAACACAGAATGCCACAGCTTCATGGAGGGCACACAGCCACTCCTTTCAAGAAGGCTGCAGGATGCCACCTACTTGTTCTGGAGCATCAGCCTCCAAGGAGAGAGGAGCTTTTCCATAGTGCACCGAAAGCTTTGAGTTCCTAGAAAGAAAGGTTCCCAGCTGGAGCCATGAGAACTATTTAGCTGCTTAAGTACTCATTCGCCCACCACACCCTCAAGGGGCTCTCTTCAACCTAAGGAGTGCTCTTCACAGGCTCTGTATGATAGTGGGGAGGGAGGCTTCATTAATGCAAATTGTGTGGGTAGCTTTAAGGGAAAATCTACCTCTCCCTTTTATGCAGCATGCCTCTCCCTGCTTAATGAGCACTCTTCGAGTCCATTTTCCTTAAGGATTTAATGAAAGTATAATCTTAAAAATTAAGACAGAAGGAGAAAGCTTCGAGAGAAAAGCCATTTCTCCAGGAAAGAGGCATCGAGACATTCTCCACACTGCAAGAGTGGTGGGGAGCACCCTCTGGGAGCACAGAAGAATTTTTCTTAAGGTTCCATAAAACTCCAGCCCGTGTTGCTACGGCCTGGGGATTCTTGCCCAGCAGATAGGAATTGGATTTATGGGTAGAGTAATGCGGTGGTTACTCGGTGGCAGTTTAATTAATGCTGATATAGGAGCTTGCTACCTCTCAGACTCAAACTGTGAAGCACAGGCAGGAGAGAGGGCTTTGTTTTTAAAGCTGTCTGACAACTCTGGTTGCTATAGTGGGGAGAGGAGGGGGGCTCTCAGGAGAAGTCGCTTTTGGAGGGCAGTTGGTGAAAGCAAGGTGTGCTCTCATGTGCTACTGTGGTGTGTGCGTGTGTGTGTGTATTGTGTGGTGTGTGTGTATGTGGGTGGGTGGTGTGTGTGTATATGTGTGGTTTGTATGTGTATTATATAGTATGTGCGGGTGGGTGGTATGTGTGTGTTTTTGTGTGTGTGCATGTATGTGTGTTATGTGTGTGCATGTGTGTGTGGAGGGGAGGTGGGGTTTGTGGGTATGTATGCACATGTGCACACGTGTGTGTGCATGTGTGTGTGTGTAGTGTATGTGTGGTGTATGTGGTGTAGGGGTGTGTGTGCATGTAGGCATATGATGGTCACTACTGAGTATCTCCTCATGAGCTTGTTGGCCATTTGTGTATATTTTTTAGAGATCCATCTATTCAGATTCTTAGCTCATTTACTAACAATTGCTTCATTGTTGAATTGCAAAACTCTTTGCATATTCTGGCTCAAAGTCCATCTTCATGGCTCTCAACGTTCTCCCTCGATTCTGTGGTTTGTCTTCTCACTCTCTTGATGGCATCTTTTCAAGAAAAAAAAATATTTTTAATTTGATGAGGAGCCAATTTCCTTTTTCTTCTCTTACTTGTGTCGTGGGTTTCATACTTAAGTCATTAAGCCCAAGACCATGGCCATGACAATCTTTGTTCCCTCCAAGAATGTTACGAAGTCAGCCCCGTGTCTCTATCTTAACCTTGGCACATGGCAGGGGAAAGAGTCCACTTCACTCTGCGAACACTAACCCTAACCCTAACCCTAACCCTAACCCTAACCCTAACCTTAACCCATCTCTCTGACGCCATCGGTTGGGACAGTTGTTAATTTCTTCACTGACTGTTCTTCGTACTCTTTATGAAGATATTTTGTTTTGAATTGTGTGTGTGTGTGTGTTGGGGGAGTTGTGTGTGTATCTATGTGTATCTATGTGTATTTATGCATGTGTGTGTAAGTATGTATATGTATCTACATGTAGGTGTGCATGTGTGTGTGTTGTATGTATTGGGTGTGTATGTATTTGGTGTATGTGTATCTATATGTGCATGCATATGTGTATGCGCATATGTGAATCTGTGTGTATGTGTGCATATGTGTATATGTATATATTGTGTGTTGGGTATGTGTACATGTGTGTGTGTACATGTGTGTGTGTGTGTTGAGTAGGTATGTGTGTTCATGTGTATGCATATGCATGTCTGTATATGCATGTATCTATGTGTTGGGTTGGTGTATATGTGTAGATGTGTGTGTGTGTGTGTGTGTGTGTGTGTGTGTGTGTGTATGTGTGTGTGTTGGGGTTATGCATGTGAATACAGAGGCCAGAAGAGGCTATGTGGATCTCCCGGAGCTGGAGTTACAGGCAGTTATGAGCTGCCCATCACGGATGCTAAGAACTGAACTGTGCAATGGGCACAACGTTTGGGCACAGAATCTGCCCCAGTTTCTTTTCAGCTGCTGTGGTGAGACTCCCAAAAGAAAGCAACATAAGGGAGAAAGCATTTTTTTTTTTTTTT
>NW_022196905.1:106390620-106403120 GCF_008632895.1 Mastomys coucha
GTTCACACCCCAGCCCATCATTCTGGGAATGCCTGGAAAAAGCATTTATTCCACTCACAGTTCACACCACAGTCCATCATTCTGGGATTGCCTGGAGAAAGCATTTATTCCACTCACAGTTCACACCATAGCCCATCATCATTCTGGGGGTGCCTGGGTGACGGAAACCTGAGGAAGCAGGATAGTGAACAAGTGTGTTTAACCAATCTCCTCCTCTTCCTTCAGCCCAGGCACTAGCCCATGCTACAGTGCCTCCTATTTCCAGACAGGATATTCCACTTCGATGAACACAGTTTAAGAAAATCCCTCATAGGCATGGCCACAGGCCAACCTGATCTAGACAGTTCTGCACAAAGATTCCTCTCTCAGGTGTTTCAGGTGGTGTCTAAGATGATAATTAAAACTAACCACAGCATAGCATCTCTCCAATTTCAGCACCTAGGCATCTGAGTCAGGAGCATTCTACATTGGAGAATTAGCCTCCTGGTCTGCATTGTGAAACTCTGTCTCAAAAACAAAACAAAACAAAAACAAAAACAAACAAAACAAAATTTAAAAAGTCACCCATTCTCACATATAGAACACACTGCTAGTCGCCATGGAGACTTAGATTCAGAGGCACAACAGGGTTTGCATGGCTGCTAAGTTGCAGAGCTAAGATTTGAACCTATGTTTCTTTGACTCTGGGGATGTGTTTAATTGCATTATTGGGTGGTTTTCTACAAAAAGAGAGGCAGTCCACAGTCTAGGGGGAGTTGATGAGACAGACTCTGAACCCTTCAAGTTTCAGCGTCTGCCCTAGTAGAACAAAGTCCATCCCACTGCGTTCCTGTGGGAGTAACTGAGTGGCACAGGGATGTCAAATTTACCAGACCCAGGCTTCATGCTGGGCCAACCTTGCCCAGTCCTGTCCCATAAATTGGGAGACACCTGGGAGACTAGTTTTCTAGTCTTGCCTGGCACCAGGAGAGCTAGGGAGACACTGGCTGCCACAATTCTTTTCACAACCAGATAGTAGCAAGTCATTTAGAGGGGACAGTGGTGGGGAGATGGAGGAGCTCTTAATACAGTTGGAATCCCATTCCTTTGAGGATGATCAACTACAGTGAAGAAGACAGGATTAGAAAATACTTCCATGGCCATTCCTGACCACATGAATCATTCAGATTCATATTAAAGGCCATTGTTCACAATCATAAGCACTTTATTTTATCAGAGCATTCATGGGCATCTTGATGAACAGGGCCCATTAACACCGGTAGGAGTGTGTGCCGTGTGTGTGCTGTATGCACTACATGTATACATGCCTGTGTGTATGCATATTATGTATGCACATATGTGCTCATTGTATATGTGTGGCTATGTATATCTATACTTCGTGTACATGTGTGTGTTGTGTGCCTATGTGTGCTATGTATGTACATGACTACCACATGTGTATGCTGTTGTCCACGCTGTGTTCATATGTGAATATGCTGTGTGCCGTGTGGGTGTATGTGTAGGCTGCATATGTGTTGTGTGCATGTGCTGCACCATATGTTTGTGCATGCACTCCATGGTTGCGTGTGCTGCAGGTGTACTTTGTATTATATGCTATGTATGTGCATGCGTGCTACGAGTGCACTGCATGTGTGCGCACATTCCCTGTGCCATAGCCCCCTGCGGAAATCCTCTTTTTGAACCCATGGACCTCAGCAGCTGTGAGGCTGGGGGAGATTGAGGCTTCAAGGCAGTCTGTGCTCTGCTTCCTGGATGTGGGATTCCCTTGCTGTCCCTCATGGCCGCTGGAGATCTGGGAAGCAGAGAGCAATGGTTCTGGGGGGAGGGAAGCCAGGTAGAGACTGAAGATGGGAAGACGAGGCTGGGTGTCATCAAGGGTGTCGAGAACTTTGTTTTTCTAGGGAGAACAGACACAGGATCCTTGGACTTCTGTACCTGTGCTCTAGACTCCTGTTCAGATCTATGTGGTCCTTGAGGCTCGTCTGCCTGGTTTGTCCTTTCTAAAACTCATGATGAAGTCTGTTCCCCAAAGTTACAGTGTTGAGATGGCATGGAGCAGCGTCATTTCTTATGGGCTAGGTTAGGTCTCACAGTAGGGAGCGCTTCTGGGTTCTGCAGGGATGGCCCTGTGACGCTGGTGCAGAGTGTCACATGGAGTCAGCCTGTGTCTTCCACTCACCTTTCTGCTTTCTGCCATGTGCGGAAGCAGCAAGAAGACTGTCAACTGCAGCTGAATGGACTTCCCATTCACAGCCAAGAGCTGAGCAGATCTCCTTCTTTTATAATGTAACCAGTCTCAGGTACTCTGTTACAAAAAGAAGACCTAGACTACAACCAGGTGTAGCTGGCGGCTGGTTTTGTTTTTTTACCTTTCCTATTTGTTCACCATTGTGTGAGGCCCACAGAGATGTTTCTTTAGAAACAGCTTCTTTAGAACAATGCAGAGCTACCCAGCTTGAGACTGAGCCATGATGTCATTTGCATACACAGTGATTAGCTCAGTTATTTTGCATGAAAGTTGCATCAGTTTAGTTACATAATAATCAACTTAGACAGTAAGCTGATCTGAGGGGCTTTTAAAATTCTTTTCTCTTAACCAAATCGGTTCATGGTTCAATCTGGTTTCGTGGATACTGGAAAGTATGATATCTCCACGAGAAGTGGTTTTGAAACTCTCCCAGGTTAAACCCACAATCTGGCCCCACCACAAGCCTCAACCAAAGCCCACAGTTGGCAGTTGATAGAGCCTACAGTGAGCCTCTATGCAGCCAAGAGTGCAAGAGAAACGAAGAGACCTGGGACTGACTATACTGGACCCCAGCCTGGGGTGGACTAGGATTTGTGACTTGTTGAAAGTCCTCAGAAAGCACCTGCTCTAGCTAGCAGTGAGCACCCTTCCCATGGAGCCTCGCCCACGGGCACGACAGTGCCTTTACATATGGCTTCAAGGGCATGCCTACTCTTAGCTACTCTGTGGTCAAGGATGAACTCCAAGAGCCAGTTTGTAGGCATGTTAAAAAAACAAAACACAAAAAACAAAATACACCAGAGTTCAAGCCAATGATGCTGGGAGTGCATGGGTGTCCTGGCATTTGCCTGTTCTGGAAGCAAAGCTTTGAGGAAGCTCCTGGCTCTGTTTCAGTGACACAGGCTTAGAGGGCCAAACTACAGAAGCCAGTGAAATAACATGCGTTAAATCCCTCACTGTGGCTGCACACACTCAGTCCTCAGTCAGGGCTGGCCACCTTTAGGTGCTATTCCAACTACCACCATTAAGAGGGAGGGAGTAGGGTGCTGGAGAGATGGCTCAGTGGTTAAGAGCACCGAGTGCTCTTCCAGAGGACCTGGGTTCAATTTCGAGCAGCCACATGGTGACTCACAACCATCTGGAATGGCATCAGATGCCCTCTTCTGGAGTGGCTGAAGACAGCGACAGTGTTCTCACATATATTAAATAAATCTTTAGGGGAGTGGGTAGACCAGCTGCATGGGAATCTTCTAGCCTCAGGGATGCTTGGGAAAATCAGACTCCGATGGCAACAGGAAATCATCCCTTACATCCATGGACGTGAAGGTTGGGCTTGCCGAGTGCATCGCTGGCCAGTGACACTGTGGCATGTAGGCACACAGTATTAACTGGGCTTCTTTTCAGTTGGATCACAGAGAATCGCACCATCTCTAATGGATGGTGTGGAAGCTCTGCTAGTGAACAGGGGGTTCAAACTGAGAGACTCAAGATCCTACAGCTTCCTCATGCAGATGTGACCCATAGCCACCTCTGCTGTCAACCCAAACAGTACTGGGACCTTGGATGTCAGGTCAGGGTGTCTCAGGCTGGATGTGCAATACTATTAAGCTCTGTTCCTTCCTCTGCATCCCGTCTTGAAAAGAAGTGAGCCTCATGCCTGATGGGCCTCTATCCATTGAGATTCAGTGACCACCAAGTCTGGAAATAGTCCAGGGGTCTTGAAAGCATTGTGAGGGTTGAGATGTAAATGCATGGGCTGATTAATATTCATATGTACTAATTAGTAATTATTAAGTATACAACACATTAATATTTAATTATATAATATAATGTATTAATCAATAACAATAACTTGAAGCAACTTACATCATCTCACTCCTCAGTTTTCCTTTCTGTTAAAACACACACTCATGGAATAGTGGGTATTAAATAGGCTACATGATGGTTGATCTCTGTTGTCAACTTGACTGTCTTGTCAACTTGACTGGACTTAGAATCATGTCACTCAGAAGGGTATCTGTAAAAGTACAAATACCATTGAGAACCTCCTGGGGGTAGCCAAGAATTTTCCAGACTTCTCTTCTAACCACCCCTGTCAGAAAGCAAACCCTCCATTAGTGCTCAGTTGTATGCTTAACATTTCCCTCTCTCAGGCAACTGCCTAGGGATGTCTTGCAGGATGCATTTAGAGAAGCCATGGAAAGCCCAGCTCTTTCCCTGCTCTGTGGCAAAGCGCTGTGAATGGCTGCTCTGTGGCAAAGCGCTGTGAACGGCTGCAGTGTGACAAAGCGCTGTGAACGGCTGCAGTGTAGTGTGGCTGGAATAGAACAGCTAAACCTGGACCAATGTGATGTCGGGTTAGGTTAGATGTTATCCTGCAAGCGGTGGGGAGCCATGGAAGGCTTTGGAGTAATAGACTGCTGTGAGAGTGAGCCCATGCTGGAGCCTTACCAATGACTGGACATCGGCAACAGCTTCCCCGTGCATCCAGGATTCTGCTTCATGTTTCCCTTGATCACAGTGCTTAGCCCTGTGCTTAGACAACTGGGCAACTGCCCGTGCTCTGGAAGCACTGAAGGGAACAATAGCCGCTGAATCCCTGAAGACTCAATACAGACCTCAATTAAGAAACAACAGAGCAAATGGACTTGAAGAGGCTCCAATCTCCACAGCTCACGTCTGGCAATTGTACTGCCTGGCCAATCCCTCCTCGGCTTAGCAGATTGCTCAGGTAAATCCATTAATCCCTTGTGCCACGGTAACTGATGCAGGGACGGCTTGTACAGAAAGAATGCTATTAGCTCTAAAGGATGGTGTGGCCTTTTGTAGCTGGGTCACAATGTCTCCAAGGGATGGAGGAAGATCTGTGGCATGGCATTTGTATTGAGCAGTGCAGAAACGGCTATTCATGGCTTCTCTCTTCTAGCTGGAAGCCATGCTGTCCAGCCCGGGGACCTCCAAGGTCCTTCGCTGATGGTGTCACACCTCTGGGACTGTTCAAGAACCCTGGTTGGCTATGTTCAGCTTCCTCGAGGATTCCATTTCATGTCAGAACCATCTTCCTGTCAGTCGGAAACCAGCACCATCCCAGGAGCCCTCTCTGCACAGTATTACAGATTGGGCAGCTTTTGTTACTGTCATGAGATACCAGAGGTGAACCACTTATGAAGAAAAGAGACTGCTTTCACTGAAGACTCAAGGGTGTCGTGGCAGATGGCATCATGGCATTCGTGCATGCAGGGACATGTGTTACACATCTCAAGACAGGAAGCCAGGGAGACCAAGCCCACGCAAGTCCTTTCTTTCCAACCTTCCACTCAGCTGCATCTCTCTCTCTCTCTGTTTTTTGTTTTTGTTTTTTTGAGACAGGGTTTCTCTGTATAGCCCTGGCTGTCCTGGAACTCACTCTATAGACCAGGCTGGCCTCGAACTCAGAAATCCACCTGCCCTGCCTCCAAAGTGCTGGGATTAAAGGCGTGCACCACCACTGCCCGGCCAGCTGCATTTCTTAATATCACCGTATAGGAGATTCAGCTCCACATACACGAGCCCTTGGGGAAAACCCAGGGCTTATCCAAACCATGGTAGCTGTCAATCACCAAGCTTGCCTTGAGCTTTTCCCAGGAGCCCTCCTGTTCCCTCCCTACACTCCAGCCCCACAACCACCACCTAGGCAATATTTTTATTAACAAGGGCAGAAGTAGCTGCCCAGTTCTTTCTTCTCTTCCCCAGACTCTCAAACCTGGTTATTACCTGAAGCAGGACTGGTATTTTCAGGGTGGACTGTGACATGCCACCTTGGTTCAACCCTGAGATTCAAGGCTTCTCACAAACTGGCCATCACCAGTCACCTGTTCTGGAAATGCCCCCCCCACACACACACACAAACACCTGTCCCCGTACTCCAGCCAGGTCTTCAGAGAATCAGGATCTGCTCAGCCTCTGTGCTCCAGCACACACATCCCTGCCTCTGCTGCCTCTGCTCATTTTCCTGTCCCTGTCACATGGTGGGCTGGTAAGTAAGGGTCATGTTTCCCGGGGAGGCTCCTCTAGGCTGTAGAACTGAGAGACTGATGAACTAGCAGATGATGAGGCTTCTGGGGGCATTTATTGACATATAAATCAAAATCCAATTTCTGTGAGGGGAGATCCCGGCAGGGTTATGAAGTAGTCTCTCAGAGTTCCTCTCGTGATACAAAATGATTTTGACTTCCACACAGAAGGCCTGGTGCTTGAACTTCGTGAGGCATTTTCCTGGGGTATGCCTGGCCCCCTGTTTACTCTGAGTACCTTCCATGGGCATTCATTCAGGAGGTGATGCAGGTGACTCTGAGAGGAGGACGAGACGTGGAATGTGTGGGGTGCTCACTCTGTGTGGGAACATTTTTACAGGTAGTCTGTACACCTCAGGGCAGCGACCCTGTGAGAGAACTGCAACTTGATGGTGGTTTTTTATTTTGTTTGAGGGGGAGAGGGAGAAAGGGAGGAGTGGAGAGAGAGATCGAGAGCAAGAGAGGGCGAGAGAGAGCAAGAGAGAACAAGAGAGAGTGAGCAAGGGTGAGCAAGTGAGAAAGCAAGCAAGAAAGAGCAAGAGAGCAAGCGTGAGAGAGTGAGAGAGTAAGAATTAGCACACAAGTGAGAGAGAGTGAGTGAGAGAGAGCAAGAGTGAGCAAGCAAGGGTGAGAGAGAGCAAGAGTGAGCAAGCAAGGGTGAGAGAGAGCAAGCAAGAAAGAGCGAGAGAGAAAAAACAAGAGAGAGCATGAATGTGTGTGTGTGTGTGTGTGTGTGAGAGAGAGAGAGAGAGAGAGGAAGAGAGAGAGAGAGAGAGAGAGAGAGAGAGAGAGAGAGCAAGAGATAGCCAGAGAGAGGGAGGGCAAGAGATCAAGCGCTCAAGAGAGCTAGAGCAAGAGCGAGAGCTAGAGATCGGAGGTTGGCACTGAGCATTTTTCTCACCTGTTCTCCACCTTGTTTTCTGAGATAGGATCTCTCACCAACATTCAGCTTGCGACTTGCCCTTACCAGTGGGCCAGCAGGCTCCACAGGCCCATGTGTTTCTGCACCCCCAAATGCTAGTGTTACAGATGGGCACTACTGTGTCTGGTTTGTTTGTGGGTGCTGGCGACCCAAACTCAGGCTCTTAAGCTTCAGCAGCAAGCACGCCACTGACTGAGCCTTCTCCCCAGCCTGGTGACAGCCTATCAAAGACCCCAGGCTCAGCCTTGTGGCTGCCTGCCTTCCACTAACTCACCAGGAGGGACATTATCTTTTCAGGCACAGCAAATGGCCACACCTGGCCACTTACAACAGGCTGAGTAATTAACTCACCGTTTCTATGGCTCCAGGTGTGGACAGTTAATTAGACTCTATGCTCGGGGTCACCTAAGGTCGGCATCAACGTGTTGGCTGTGGTTGCGTTCTCATTTGAAACTTGACTGGAACAGACCTCTTTCAAGCTCATCTCTACTCCTACTGGAGTAAACAAAGGAGGACCTTTGTTTCTCTGACCTTTGTTCCTACTGGGCAGACCTTTGTTTCTTGTTTCCTATTGGCCAAAGACCCTCCGTGTCTTGACTCAGGGGTGATCCAACACAGCCACCGAGTTCTCCTAAGTCCAGGAGATTGGCTTTAAGCAATACAGACATTCCAGCCTCCGGGATGTTTGACAGAGGTGCCACCATTCACTCATTTTTTTGAGGTATACATTAGTTTGAATTCCCATCTCTAAGAGGGAGGGAGAGGAGCCACACAGACCTGAGTGCCAGGAGGTGGGTCAGGGGCCACCTTAGAGCCTCTCCGGGTCAGAGAGGACACCGGGTTGCTTGGCTGTGTGTTGTTTGACTGTCAATGCTGTGGTTTCCCATTGGTGGACTACAGCCTGTGACACCCAGAACTTCTGGATTCTTTGCTCCCCACTATTAAGACATGGAGAGGAAGGAAAGCGACTCTCCCCAAACCCAGAGGTTGTGATCCTGAGTGGGGAGTAGACCTTGGTGTTTGTAGAATGTTTCCTCTGGGGATAGGCCTTGAAGGCTGGCGTTCTCTGATAGAGTCCCCAGTAGCCTCTGGGGGAAATGTCACATGGACCATCATAGGTCACTCTTGTTGAAACTCCTCATGTGGCTTTATAAGTCTCACTTTGCTGTCTGTTTCTCAGACACCAACCAGACCCTTGGGACTCCTGCGGATGTTGAATTCTGAACAAAGCATATTAACTCCTACGTGGCTGTCATGAGCAGTTGTGTGGGCTGCGCACTGCATAATGGATGCCTCGCTTTGGTGAGCATTGTTCTCTTCTAGAACACTATCCCCAACTATAGCTTTCTTCCCACACATAAGCCTGGGAGGGCTGTTTTGAGCCATAGACAAGTCCATGTCACACACACAGGCCCACCTCAGCTTGCAGCAACCCTGCTGACTGTTTTCAAGAGGCAGCCTTGTTTCTGTCGCACTGGGGCATTGACACACCCACCCGAGCTGACACCGAAAGCTAGAGACTCACAGTTCCCCCGAAGCTACCCAAGCACAGCGGGGGCTCTGCTTCCCACAAGCTGCGTGTAAACCCTCCATCCATATGCAGAGCCATTTAGCTTTAGAGCCAGTCATTCCAACTGTCGTGTGCCTTTAAATAAACCTGCAAACCGTCAGCCAAGATTGGATTTGATGCTGATTTCCAAACATAAAGGCTATCTTCTGGGTGAGGGTGTGTGAGAATTGAACATTAAAAATATGTAGTCAACCTCAGCTGTAGCCAAATTAAACCCAAAGGTCTGCAGGTGTTTATAGGATGGGGTGTGTGTGTGTTTGTGTGTGTGTGTGTGTGTGTGTGTGTGTTCTCTAAATTATCCAGTTAGTTAAACAACAGAAGTGCTCAGGGTAAAATCTCTATACTGCTCAGCCTGGAACAAAAGGATGGATTTTGGGTCCCACCCCACCTCAACTGGATCCAAGTGTTTGTACTGAGTTCCTGGAGTATCTCTCTACCCATGGGCCATTCCAGTCCACTGTTGTGTGAGACCACACTACTTTAAAGGATCCTTAAGCTCCATTGCCTCTCTCAACTGACAATGCATTATTTAGCTGCACCTTTCAAGGTTTAAACTTGTGAGAAACTTCTGGAGACACGCCCCGCAGAGTGGATCTCTTCATCACTCACGGTCTATACAAGCAGTAAGAATGTTAGCTCACTCCATTACCTGACATCTTCAGATGGCTTCACTATAAACCTTGGGGCTGGGCAGGGGAGATTTTAAGTGATGCTCACCTGGGCTCCAGATTTAACTGTCAGTGAATCCATTTTACTATATTTGGTCATCATCAAGAAAAACCTAATAACAGTCAAGTTGTGGTCACAGCTTCCCATGTTAAGAAGTCTCAGGTGTGGGTTCCAAGATTCACGCAGGGATTCATGACAGGATAGCTCTGTGAGTCCCTTCATACTCGGCATCTTGCCACCACATGGTCAGGAAGTGGCTACTGTGGCATCAAAACTCCCATCTGTATACTACCACCACTTTCAAAAGATAAAAAGCAAAAGTTCAGGAAGCCACGGGAAGAGCAGGAGCTCTACTGAGATTCACTTTCTCTGTCCTAGGAGGGCAAATACCATCTAGGGACTATCTTACAGTCTTCAATATAGGTCTCAGTAGTATAAGTGTGTCATGTGACCTTCTAGCAGTAGAAGGTCAAGCAAGAGTCTAGCTGCAAGGGAGTCTGGGAGCATGAAGATGTATTAGAGAGACCTTTGGTTTAAACCAAGCTACTACACAATGCCCTGGAACATAACTAAACATATATGGGGTTCTCCGGTAACACAAAAATGCGAATGTCCAGTAAAGGTGGAGTAGATAAGGTTGATAAAGGACCCCAAGAGACATTGGCTTAAATGTTAAAATCCAGTCAGAATGCCACCCCTTCCATAAAGCCTTTATCAGATTTCCCACCTTAGAAGAGATCTTTCTCTTTGCTCATATCCACTACAGCTCACAATCCTGGATCCCTATTAGATTCACTCTTTAATACATGCCAGAGATGGCTGGAGAGATGGGCCAGCATTTAAGTGCACTGCTGCTCTTGCACAGAACTCAGACTCAATTCCTAGCACCCACATGGCAGCTCACAACAGTCTGTAACTCGAGCTCCAGGGAATCAAATATCCTCTTCTGAGCTCTGAAGGCACCAGGCATGCATATAGTATACAGATGTGCATGTTGGCAATACATCCATGCACACACACACACTCTCACACACACACACACACACACATATATATATATATATATATATATATATATATACACACACATACATATATATATATAAAGTTGTAAAAAGGCTAGATATTTTGGGGGCTAGGATAGTTTATTCTTAGAAATTTTACCAAGGAATTTATATTGATAGCTAGGATTGAAGCCATTTTCCTAAGTTGTATTATTTAAAAGAATTATTCATCATTTAAAAGGAAAGCCATGTTAGCTAGAAAGATGGCTTAGTGGTTAGAAGAGCTTGCTGCTCTTCTGAAGAATACAAGTTAAGTTACCAGTACCCATGCTGGATGGCTCACAACCACCTCCAACTCTAGTTTTGGGATTCTGATGCCCTCTTCTGGCCTCTGAAGGCACCACATACTCTCAGCATACTCTCTCTCTCCATATACACATGTACACACTGTATATTGTATAAGTTATATTAAATTAGGTTATAATAATAACAACATATTTTATAAATATACACAAACTTAATGGATTCCCACTCAAATATTTCTTTCTGTTTAAAAAGATGTATTTATTGTGTGTGTGTGTGTGTGTATGTATGTGTGCATGCATGTGTGCATGTGTTTGTGCATATGTGCACCTGAGTGCATGTCTACACACCACATCCATGCAGGCGCCCCTGGAAGCCAGAAGACAGAACTGAGTCCCCTAGAACTGGAATGACAGATGTTTGTGAACTGCTCAATGTGGGTGCTGGGAGCTGAACCTGGGTCTTCTGCAAGAGCAGTAAGGGGAGGCCAAGTAAGGGAGGGAGAGAGGAAAGGAGGGAAGGAGGGAAGGAGTGAAGGAGGGAAGGAGGGAAGGAAGGAGGGAGGTGGGCAAGGAAGGGAAGGGAAGCATGTTAGTAAGGTTGTGTTCCTGTGACAGAGCATCTAAGGCAATTAACTTAAAAATGGAAGGAGTTATTTTGTCTCACAGTCTTAGAAGCCTCAGTCCACAGTCACTTGGCTGCATTTCTCTTGGGCCTTTGGTGAGTTAGAAACATCATGTTGAAGGAGTATGGCTGAGGGAAGCTGCCTACCTTGTGGCCAACAGGGAGCAAAGAGAGAGAGGATTGGACAAGGTGTTCCCTTCAGAGACACCTCCTGGGGACCTGCTTCCTCCAGTTCCCATCCCATGGGGTCCACCAGCTCTCAATAGTCCAGTCATTGGGAATTCAC
Organism: Mastomys coucha; assembly: GCF_008632895.1. Classification (NCBI taxonomy): domain Eukaryota; kingdom Metazoa; phylum Chordata; class Mammalia; order Rodentia; family Muridae; genus Mastomys; species Mastomys coucha. The sequence goes on from NW_022196905.1 coordinate 106,402,299, forward strand.
CAATAGAGTAATCCGTTAGGTAAGTCCGTATACTGGGACCACGGCTTTCATAAAGGAACTCTTCTTGAGGGACACTTGCTATCAAAATCATAGTGGGAATGGAGGGGAGAGAACGGGTACGGAGGGGTGGGGGAGAGGAGATGCTCATTCCAGACATCACAGTAAACATGACCTCACAGTGGTGTGAGCTAGAAGATCGCAAGTGTTCCTACAGTAGAAATATGTGGCAGCCGCAGGGCAGGAAGCGGCTTCCAGGCAGGGGAAACTAAATGTGTCGGTGGCCAGGAGAAGCGTCTGGGAGGCTCCCAGAGTAGCTTGTTTACAGGGGAGCTTGTTAACCCTGGAGAATGTGCAGACGGACAGACAATGGGAGGGGGTTTATGCTAACACGGTGCAGATGGACAGCCAGCTTCTCGTTCTTCTTAGTTTGCAGTGGAAAAGCAGCAGAAACAGAAGATTGAGGCTCTGTCTAGAAGTGTGCGTGGCAGACCACAAAGAAGGATCTAGAAAGGTCTGCTTATGGGTAGAGATCCGGCTCCATTGCTGAAGAAGCTAGGCTTGGATGCTCTGTGGTACATCTTGGTTTTTCCCTAAGTCAGCCATGTGCAATGGTGTCACTGATGACCACATACATACTTATGGCAGGGACCGGGGAAGCTGGAGATGGCTCACCCACGGAGAGAATGACTTCTAGTCAACGCAGAGCTGCTTAAGTGTGGACATAGTCTTCGGGCTCTCTGTATCTGTGAGTTCTTATTAGTGAAGCGGATGACATAGAACATAACGTATCAGGTGGCTGAAATCAAGAGTGAGACTCAACCC
>NW_022196905.1:106404687-106406304 GCF_008632895.1 Mastomys coucha
CCATCCATCCACCCACCCACCCATCCACCCACCCACCCACCCATCCATCCATCCATCCATCCACCCACCCATCCATCTATTCACCCATCTATCCATCCATCTACTTGCCACCTTCAGACTGTACAAGTCACAGAGGTGAGAAGCAGCCCCTGCTTGCAGCCATCTTGTCTAACATTGGAGAGGAGAACACAGGAGTAAGGAGCAGTATCAAAAAAGTTGCCCGACACTTTCAGATTCAAGGTGCAATTTCCCCACTTGGTCTGGGAGCCAGGGGAAGAAACTGGCACCCAAGCTAAGCAAAAACTAAACTAAACTAAACTAAACTAAACTAAACTAAACTAAACTAAACTAAAATGACATGTCTGAACAAAGCTGGACAGTGAGATGGTTCCAGTTCAAGAACACCTGGACTGGGCACTCATGGAGAACTGCAGGAAAGAGGGGATGTAGTCAGCAGTGGGCACGTGCAGACCATGAAACCGTCTGAGGAAGCCCTTCCAAGGGCAATGGGGAGCCATTGGGAACTAGCTCGGGAAGGTGCTCAGTCTGGTAGTTTTGAGAGAGCATACTGACTGCCTTGAGAAATTCAGAGCTTATGAGACTGACTGAGCTGATGTAATCGGTCAAGGCTGGGTGGTAACAGAAAGTAAGTTGTCTGAGCTATGTTTTTTATAAGGCATTTGCAGAGGTGGTTGGATGTCCACAATAATGGTGAGCGGCTGGCAGGTGGAACAGTGTCATGGTACAGGGAGTCTGTGGGATGGAGGTGTTTATCTGTCAGCTTGCCAGTCCATTACCAGGACACACCCCTTTCTAGGGCACACTAGAGACCTCTGTTGATTTGTCCAGTTCTGGCAGGAGTTTGAACTAGGGTGACAATTACCCCAGGAAGTAACATTCCTTGGGACAATTTTTCTGCACAGTTTTCAAACTCAATACAAGATCTTCTCATTCCCTGCTTTGTGTCATGGCTATGCTGGCCGGATCTATGTAAACTTACATGCTAGTTTAGGGTTCTGCTGTATTCCCATGAGGTGCTAAATCCTCCTGAGCTCTAGGGAATGCCATGGTAACAAGAAGAGTGTATCGGTTAGATATTGGTGTGTCATAAAACATCTTTACAGCCCAGTAACTTAAAGTATCAGCCATTTATTTGGCTATTGGTAATCAAAGCGTGTCTCAGGTGGGTAGTTGTGGCCTCTGGATCCTGGCATCTGTGTTTAGGTACAGATTAATTCCTACCCTGGTTTTCATGTATTTTCAGGCCTCAACATGTGGGGTAGCTGCTCTGAGCTGTGTCTGGTCCACACATCTCTGCTTCTCCTGGAGGCTTGTCACTGGTCACATGATAGCCAGGAAGGTTTCCCAGAGAGAATGCAAAGTGTGCACAGACCCTTGAAGCTGAGCCCAGGGACTGACACAATACCACTTCTGCCACATTCTGATGTCCAAAGATAATCAGTCACAAGGTTAAACCCCAGATTTGGGCAGTGATGAGAGCATAGTGGCTGGCTCCATAGTGATGGGTCTAGGTGGGGGCAGGGCAGGGTGGGGTGGGGTGGGGTGGAGATAGGGATGGGAGCAGGCTAGAAGCAAGGGCAGGGGCAGGGTGTGGTG
>NW_022196905.1:106406377-106416969 GCF_008632895.1 Mastomys coucha
GGGCAGGGGCATGGGCAGGGGCATGGGCAGGGTGGGTCTGGGTAGGGATAAGGCCAGGCTCAGGGCATGGAAAGGGGTGGAGTAGAAGTAGGGATGTGGCTGGGCTGGAGGCAGGGGCAGGGAAGGGTGGGGTGAGATAGGGATATAGCTGGTCTGGGGGCAGAGGCAGGGGTGGGGTGGAGGTAGGGATGAGGCTATGCTGGGGGCAAGGGCTCAGAAGGACTAAGAATTGAACCAATTTTGGCTTAGACCTCAGGGACCTGTGCACTCCCAGTCTTATCAGGAAAAAAAAATCACACACAAGGGCTTTGAGTGGCTGGGTGAGGGGCAGGACCTTTTTTCTGACATTTGTAGCTGACCAGGAGTCCTATGGAGGCCTCCTCTGTGTCATGAGGAAATTCACCGGCTCAGTCAGCTTTAGCTATTTTAACTTCTTCACCGAGGCTATGTTCTCTCTTCATCTTTGGGATGGGATCCTCTGCACAGACGTCAAGAAGTGAAGCATCAGCAGAGTTCACTGTGGCCTGAGGAGACTGCCACTCTCTCAACCCACACAGTCACCTTCAGCAGGGCTGTTCTGAACTATTAATAAACTGTCTCCTCTGCACTCTCTCCTGAAGGAAGCGATCAGCTCAGCTCTATCACGTCTAGCCCTATCCCACCAGACTGGGGAGAAGGGCCTCTGATGGGTAGTAAGAATTCCCAGATATCACTGGCTTGGAGGAAAAGCCCCATGGATCCATTTTCCACAGGAAAGATCATCTTGCTTCTTTTGCAATGTTTTGAGAGAAGAAAAACCCACACACACCTTCTAAATGCTGATGGCCTTGATGTTCCTGATAGGACATTAGCAGGGGAAGAGAATGGCTCCGGAGGCTGACTGCTAAGTGTGTGGAGAGAGGCAAAGAACTTTCAAGAACTTTAGTGAGAAACTGAGATTAATTTGATTCTAAGCTAGGCTAAGGTAATTGTTTTTTAAAAGTCTACCTCTCTGAGCTGCACATAAGCAACAGCAAGGGCTGCCCCTTCCACAGACAGAGGAGACAGGACAAGAGAGTCACAGAATGGCCATGGCAGCCTTCCGCTTTGTATACCAGATACCTAGCTTGGTGCTGGGGCTGCAGAAAAGGAAACAGAATAGCGTTTGGCTCTTAAGAGCTCACAGTCTGGACGGAAAGGAGATGGCAGATAGTGGTTCTTTATACAGAAGAGCAAGGAGCTCTGAGGGTGCTGGGAACATTGTTTGAGGGTCTGGACTGGGTATGCCTGAATCCCTAATCCCCAGAACTGAGCAGGGCCTCATTCTGGTATCCTGGATGGATAAGATGCATCTACAGGATCATTTCAGGAGCATCAGCCTTCCACAAACATCCCGTGCATTTTTACGCATGTGTGTGGTTACACCATGTTTTCTGTCTAGGGTCTTGCTCTCTCCATTGATCCTCCTGGAAAGCTTTTACAAACTGTTCAAGACTTGAGTCCCAATGCCCTGTGCAGGGTATTCTGAGAAGTCTATCCAGCCTCCTGAGTTGGCCTTATCCTTACTTCAGAATACCTCAGCACACCTGCTTGTGTATCCACTTGATGCTGAGCAAATAGGGACTTTGTTGTAACTATTCACTGGCTGTTTCTAATCTCTCTTTTTGGAACAGTGTCCAGCTGTTAGGAATCTGTGTGACTGTGCCTGACCTGCAACAGCAGCTTAGCAAGCAATCGTGGCTGGATAAGACAGTGTGCTGTGCCAGGGACCACAGGTCAGGTACCCCATGAGGATGCCTGGGTTCCCAGTTCAGAGAACAGGGAGTGTGTGGGCCCAGCAGGGAATTCCAGAGGAGGAACATTGGAGTTGCTTTCCTTCTGCTGCTGGGACAGCAACCCTGGTTTCTCACCTTGGGGTCAAAGGGAGGCCAGGGCTGCCTGTGTCTGAGAGCAAAATGATACAGACAGTCCCAGAGATCCTTGACTGAAAGATACGAGGGTCTAGCCCTCAGCCACACATAATGGCTGCACAGGCGAGAATTTCGTGAGCTCCACCTTCAGAGTATTTCCAGAATCCTGATGCATCTCACCGATGGCTCTGAAGATGTCACCCTGGTCCCGGCTTCCTTCATGTCCTGACCGCCTAGTGGTAACAACCCTATAGCTGACCCCTCTGCTTCAGCCCAGGCTTCTGCATCCACCTTGTCCCTTCTAGCAAACTCTGAACGCAGCAGCTAGAATGATCTTGTGAAAATCTTGCCTTCTTATGCTACAACCCGGCCTGTGCTTTCCATGGTGCTGAAAGACACCAGCGTATCCTTCCTTATCACAGCTCCTGGGGCCTTTCTTTCACCCTGGACAGCTCCATTCTTTTCTGTTTGCCCTTCACAGACCTTATGGTGTTCTTCTATTATGCAAGCATACTACTGCCCCAGGGCCTTTGTGCCTGCTACACTTGCTGAACCCAGCTAGATGTCCACAAGATTCTTTCCCTGATCTCCTCTCAGGTTTTTGCTCAAATGTTATCCTATCAGAGAGGTCTCCTTCAAGCATCCTGTGTAAACTAGCATGTGCCACAACCCTGGGCCCTTTCTGACATCTTATTCTACCTGCTTCCCTCGTAACACTTTATCACCAGTGACATGTTTATTTATATACAGAACAACTCTTTCAGACGGGCTGAGATAGTCAGTAGAATCTCTAAGGAAAGTATCCACACTTTATAAAGGCCAATCAGGGCAGGAGGCAGGGAGTGAGGTTTGCGGGAACTGTCTAGCAAGGCATGTGGCTGCTGGTGAGTGTTTACAACCAATACTCTGTCTGTGGGAACTCTATAAGTTAGCCTACATGGTCAGTCTTGTTCTGTGGACCAATTGCCTCCAGTGTGGCTAAAGAAGTATGGGGCTGGCTAAAGGGAAACACCTAGAGAACAGGACAACCATTGTCTTTGGGACATCTGGTAGACCTCACTCAGAAGTAAAGGCTTGGGACATCTGATACACCTCACACACAGGTGCCAGGGGGAGAGTTCACAGAATCCTACTGGGGAAACAGACTGGGGTTCTCATGGGTTTGGGTCTAGGAGGAAGGATCTTACCTGGATGGGTCTTCAAAACCCAGAAAATTGAGGATCTTTTGAGGGAAGTTTCCAGAAAGGCAGAATATGGTATAAGGCTGAGACAGAACCTTGATCCCAAGGCTTATGAAATGTCCTTTGTTTCTTTCTTTCCTACATTGCATACTTCCTGTGCCTCTCTCTCTCTCGCTCTCTGTCTCTCTCTGTCTCTGTCTGTCTCTGTCTTTTTTCCCTCTCTCTGTCTCTGTCTGTCTGTCTCTGTCTGTCTCTGTCTCTGTCTATCTGTCTGTCTCTGTCTGTCTCTGTCTGTCTGTCTCTCTCTCTCTCTCTCTCTCTCTCTCTCTCTCTCTCTCTCTCCTAGCTGACTGAAGGAAGACACTCATTTCTCCATGGCAGCTCAACTGCTTGGCTCCATCTCCATCATCAACCCCTAGCATCTGTCAGTCTCATCTGTTCCATTCTGGAAAAGACAATCTGATTGGTCCATTGGTGCTCAGCTGCACATGTCTGGCCCAATCAATCACCAGTAGCATGGGGAGTGGAAGGGTATAAGACAGTGTGAAGTGGCTCCCCTGCAAGAGGAGGGGAGAAGTGGTGGGAGGACATGCTCCAGTGTTTAGTACATTCCTAGCTGATGCAGAAGCGGGGGCCTTTCACCCTGGGCATCTCAGCATCCTGTTCTGTATCCAGAGAGGCCATGTACACATGAACTACTGGGAGCAGTACCACAGGCTACTGATAGTGCCTTGGGGCCTTGTAAGGAATACCAGTCACTGGCTATCAAATCTTGCTTTCTTCTTGTTGGTTGACAGGTCTCCAGGAAGTGGAGACATTCTGCCTGTGGATAGGATGGCATGAGGAGCAGACTGCCTGCTGACATCAGAGCGTATGGCATTCACTTAAAAACTGGGAAACCTGGGTCTGCAGGATGACTATGTGGGTAAAGAACCCCTCTGCAAAAGCTGATGGCCTGAGCTAGAGATCAAGGACTCACACAGTAGAAAGAGAGACTCAAATTTTCTAAATTATTGTCTGGCCTACACACACACACACACACACACACACATCATAGTATGTGTCTTAGTCAGGATTTCTATTCCTGCACAAACGTCATGATGGAGAAGCAAGTTGGGGAGAAAAGGGTTTATTGAGCTTACACTTCCACATTGCTGTTCATCACCAAAGGAAGTCAGGACTGGAACTCAAGCAGGTCAGGAAGCAGGAGCTGACGCAGAGGCCATGGAGAGATGTTCCTTGCTGGCTTGCTTCCCCTGGCTTGCTCAGCCTGCTCTCTTATAGAACTCAAGACTTCCATCCCAGGGATGGCACCACCCACAAGGGGCCCTACCCCCTTGATCACTAATTGAAAAAATGCCCCACAGCTGGATCTTATGGAGGCACTTCCCCAACTGAAGCTCCCTTCTCTGTGATAACTCCAGCCTGTGTCAAGTTGGCACACAAAACCAGCCAGTACAGTATGTGAATACTCCTTCCACAAATGAATACATAAATGTAAAACCATTTCAACTGGGAAATTACATGTGAGGGAATTATGTTCATTGGAATACTGGACCCCTGGGCCTACAGGACAATTTCTTGCAGACTAAGTGGGTAGGGCTGGGACCTCCTGGAACTGAGCACCCAGGTGCTGTCATTAATCAGCCCAGACTTCTGTTTTGGCAGGCCTGCCACCATCCTGGGCCACCTGTTGCTCAGTTATGAAGGCCTGGAGCCATGCAGAATGAGTACAGCGCTGGCTGGGGGAGCAATTGAGAACCTGGGGGTGAAGGAGTGACCAGAGCTCAGTGAGAGTGAACTTTCTCTGTCTAGAGGGTTGTCACAGCACAATCAAGAGAGGAGGGTAGTGGCCACAAGAAAGAAGATGGAATCTGATGTGAGGGAGGTGCTTTCCCAAACAGTTCTTGTGCAACCAGGACTGGGTGATGCTCTTCCAAGTTCTCAGAATGGTGCAGAATTGTTCATACATTTGTCCAGTAAATGCAAAACACAAACTGACAACTGGCCCAGGACATTCAACCATGAGTGGTTAGTTGGGTGTAGTCTGCGAAACACTGGACACTAGAGGGCTGCTGACCACCTTTGTAGACAGTGGTCCTGCATGCCCACCTCTGACCTGTATTTTTCTCCCCTCTTTTCTTTCTCCTTTTTTTATTCATTCCCACACCCCCTTTCCCTGTCTGATTTGCATGCGCCTGGGCCAGTTTGAGTGTGTGAGCTGACTGGGCAGGCCACAATGACTGTTCAGCACCATGGACAGTGACCTGGGTCCTTCCTTGGTCTTCCTCTGCACTTGCCCAGTGGTGAAGTCAAGCTGCATTCAGCTGACAGGGACTGTACTTAATTAAGCATACAGGGTATGGCTTCTGGCCACCACCAGGGTATTTTAGCTCCTGTTATTCACTTCTGCTAGTCTATGTGTTCCTTCTATCAATGTTTCAGATGGGGTGGTGACTTCTTACAAATTCCAGTGGTTTCCACCAACATCAAGGCCCACGAAATCCCACCCCCTCCCTGGTTCTCAGTGATCCCACCCCACCCCACCCCCATTCTCAGTACTCTTTAGCTGGAGTCAGTTTAAGAAGGTTTCTGGTCCTTGAGAGCATCCTTGGGGAGTTGGGGTGATGGCTCAGAGGGTAAGAGCACTTGCTGTTCAATCATGAGAACCTAACTTCAAACCCCCAGGACCCCCCACAAAAAGCCAGGCACTGTTGTGAACACACCTGCAACCATAGCGCCAAGTCCTGGAGGAAAGACAGGTAGGTCAGAAGGGCTTGGTGATTGCCAGTCTAGCTCCAGGTTCCATGAGAGATGCTGTCTCATACAGTAGAGAGTGGTAGAGCAGAACATCTGACATCTTCCTCTGCCCTGCATACACATATGCACCTCTCTCACACACACACTCATGTACACGCATGCACAATACATGTATACACACATGCATGCTCACACATATGCATACACATGCACCCATACATGCACATACACGCACGTGCTCATGCACGCACACACACACACATACACACATGTACACACAATGAAACAGTAAAAAAAAGAACACCTTCATATTAAGAGCCCTCACCCCAAAGTAACCAGTGTGGTCTGATTTCCTCAAGGACTTGGATGTGATGAGCTTTGGTGTCCAAATCCTCATGGCATAGATGGGGCAGAGCTCGGGGCAGCCCTCATAGACCAGTGCCCTCTCTATGGGCAGGAATGACCTTCTCCCTCTCCCTCTGACCTCGAAAATGGAGGCAACCTGGGCACTCCTGGGAGGCAGATGCAGAGCTGTACAGATTAGACCCAGAGCCTCCTTACTCAAGCGCTCAGTCTAATGAGTCTTTCTTCACAATTCTGCTTACATTGCCAGCAAATGGGACCTGTTTGCTGTGAATAATTCAGTGTTCTATAGCATTCTGCCTTCTACTGTGAGCACAACACTGCCAGAGACTGTTAACTACTCCCAGGGAGCAGAACTCGCTCCGCATTGCCTCTCAGCCAGAAAGCACTTGGGAAAACTGAATAGAGAATAGAAAAGGAAAATCGCTTCCCCCACTGGCAGAAAGCGCCCCCACCTTCCCGGCATGCAGCACTGCACAGCCTTTCTCTCCTCAAAGCTTCAGACTTTGAGGAGACTTCCTCCAGGGAGATTTTGGCTTTTTTTGTTTGTTTGTTGTTTTTTTAATCTAAAAATGCAGTTCCGTGCAAGTAATGGAGTTTATATGGAAACACCCCCGCTCTGGGCAGATGTTCTACTGTCTGTCCCCAGAGAGGCTTGCCCACTTACAGCCCAAGGAAAGTGAGCTTTTCAGTGTGACCTTGATCATGTTGCTTCCCTACTCTGGGAACATTTGTAAACTAAGGTTTAGATATTCTTTGTCTTCCTTTTACTTTCAGTGGTATGTGAGAGAGAGCATGTGTGTCTGTGTGTGTCTGTATCATGTGAAGTGTGTGTGGTATGTTTGCATGTGTCTGCTTGTGTATGTGTCATGTGTGGTATACATGGTATATTTGCATGCATGTGCTTATGTGTGGCATTTGTGATGTATGTGAGTGTATGTATAAGTGTGCATGTGTGTGTAAGTGTGTGTGATACATTTGCATGTGTGTGCTTATATGTCATGTGTACTGTGTGGTATGCTTCCAATGTGTGTGCATGTGTGATGTATGTTAGTGTGTGTATGAGTGTGAATGTATGTGTGTTTGTGCATGTTGTGTGTAGTGTGTGTGGTATGTTTGCTTGTGTGTGCTATGTGTGGTGTGTGTGAGTCTGTATATGAGTGTACACGTGTGTCTGTGTGAGTTAGTGTGTGTCATGCGTAGTGTGTGTGCTATGCTTGCATGTGTGTATGTGTGGTGTGTGTGTGTATGGTGTAAGTGACTGTGTGTACATATGTGCCCATGATGGCCAGAGACAAAAGGTCAGATATCTTCCTCTATCACACTCCACTTTGTTTTCGAGAGTTTCTCACTGACCCAGGTGTTCCCATAGCTTCTCCTGTGTCATCCTCTTCAACACTGGGTTGACAGTAGCCCTCTGTCCTCTAGAGACACAGCAGGCTTTACTAGCAGAACCATCTTCCCAGCCCCATACTTGTTCTTTGTTTTTACTATACAACCTTCTGGTGTATGATGTCTAAATCTATGGACACATTCAGCATGTAATGTCCATATCAGGGTAGTACATTTCTGTCTCCTGAAAGTTAGGATTTTGTTTATCACGTGCTGTCATACATGAACATGGGCCATGATGAGGCAGAACAGTACAGCTGTGTAGTGCATTCTGATCAGATCAGGGCAGAGCCTTTGAGTCTTCTTCTAGGGGTGTGTGTATGTGTGTGAGTGCATGTGTGCATGCATTCATGTGTGTGTGCATGCATGCATGTGTGTGCATGTGTACTAAGAAGTTACTACGAAGGGAGTCAGGCCCATGTACATAGAACCTTCTACTCTTTGCAGTCTTTGAGAATCACCGCTGAACACCCCGATTCATTTTCTAAAAACATTCACCTCTCAGAGGGATCACGTGGCGTTTGCCTGTTGTTGTTTGGCTTGCTTCACTTTAACACAGTGACCTCAAGTTTCATCCATTTTGTTGCGAATGATGATGATCTGAGCATTTGGAGTTGAATGCTCGCAGGTAAAGCAAATACACATTTTTAAACCTGTTCACCTGGTGATGAGTAGATCTTGGCGGCCACATCTAGGATGCAGGTATTTCTAACATGCACCTCCAGTTGTTTTAGATGCGGTCACCCTGGAAAGGAGCTGCTGAGTCTATTGATGGAGGAGCCTCTATCCTGTCTGCATCCTGGCTGTATTAGTTTAGCTGTCCCCTCCAGTGGTGGGTGAGGACGCATCCACAAAGGCATTTCACTGTTTTGAAGGTCTATGGTAACCCCAGTCCTGCTGGAATAAGAGGCCATTTCATGGAGGGTTCTAGTGAACTTAGGCTTTTTTTTTTTTTAATCATAAATTTGTTGGCTGTTTGAATTTCTTCTTTTTTAAAAACATGCCTATTTATATTGTCTTTCCATTTTTAACTGGGTTTATTATTGATTTCTCAAGTCCCCCATACAGTCTGGATAGCAACCCTTTCTCAGACTAGGAGTTTGTGACTTGTTTTAAAATCCCGTAGGCGTCGATCTGTGTATAGCCAGTTGAGTCTCTGGGTAGAAATAACCATCTTACATTATAGAATTTCACAGGGATAAGAAAACATAGATAAACTGACAATTAAAACTAAAAAAAAAACCCAACAACAACAACAAAAAAACCAAACCAAACCAAACAAACAAACAAGCAAACAAACAAAAAAACAAATCAGCAAGCTTTAGCAGAGACCTCAGGACAGGATTCCAGGAGGGATGCCTCTCAGACTACACCAGGTGCTCAAAGCTGAGCCACACAAGAAGTGCTTATCCTCTCAAGGAACAATGCTCACTTGAATGTATGAGCCAGCACTGGAGGAAAACTTAACAGCACAGCAGATATGGCACGAAGCAAACCATAAAGGAGCCTGCATGCTCCATCGCGGGGCTTCTGATTCCCAGCCCACAACAGGATCCAACGCTCTAAATAAAGCATGCAGGCAAATCCAAGGCACAACTGAGCAAGCTGGAGGCAATCACATCCATTAGCTCTCTGGTTTACAAGGCGATGGCTTTAAATAGCATCTCTGGGGTCTTTACAGACCTGCAACTGCGGGCCTGAGAAGCTGAGGGTACAGAGCCTGAAGCATAAGCCTTAGGATTTGCAGCCAGCTGATGGCCATGGGATTCAGGAGTGTTGTAGCCTGATTAAAAGCTGTGACCAGAGGAATAGACCCCTGCTGTGAAGAGAGGGAATCTAAGCTCTTATCTGAGGGACCGTATGCATATTGTGTGTAATAAACAACATCGCCATTCTCTGACTTCAATGCCAGCACCCCTCTGACTGCTCAGTGCAACTGGCACAGACCCCACAGCTCACAACCCACTCCTACAGGACTCACTCAGCAAACACTAACCTCAGGTGGCCACAAGCCATGCACACCTCTGCCCAGACAATTACTGATTTGAGGACTCACATTCCCTGCCGTTCTGGTCACCCTTGGGAGAGCATCAACAGCGTTGTGGTTAACACTAATGTTATGAAGAGCACAGCTTGGTAGCAACCACAACAGGCAAGGCATAGATAGTCTGGTGGGAGGAAGGGGAAGAGCAGGACTCTATGCCCTGTGGAATTTCCACACCCCAACCTCCCGCCACTGAAGCCTTCACAGAAACAAGCCATGTATCTGGGCTTGCATTGCCCCGAACCCCCTCCTGCTGCCTCGGGTGTGTGGATACGACGGCCCTGCTCACCCAGGTCTCTAGGTCCAGGGGACATGATCTTGTGACAGTAGGGACAGACCTGCACAAGATGTTAGTTTGCAGAGGGAAAGCTCTCAAGCCACCTGCGACTCATTCCCACAGCTGCTATGGTTGACACCTGGGGGGAATCTCAGGTGGAGGCCTTTCTCAGGAAGGCTTGGGAACTTTCAGATTTTGAACACACACACCGTGGGATATCCTGACCCAGATAGGAACACAAAACTCATGTCTGTGGCATAAGCAAATTATGCATGGGGCCTGGAGTAAGTTTTATGCTTTATGCAATATTGAAATGATTTTGGGCATGAAACTGAATTTCATGGTGAGGATTTGACAGTGGTGGCATTGTGTTTGGATCCCAGGAATCCAGGACTGTAATTCGATGGATTTGCTTGTTTTTTATTGTTGCTGTTCACTCTATTTTAAAAGATATAAACAAGCTTTAAAAAAAGATAGACAACTCCTACATATGCGCACTTTCTCACACACACACTTAAACACACATATACAACACAAACATATATCCGGACACACACATGCCCACGCTCACACACACACCATACAATACATTCATACAGATGCACATACACTCACATGCATACACTCACACAGATGCACACATGCATACTCACACACACTCTCACACACACATACACTCACACAGA
>NW_022196905.1:106416991-106427742 GCF_008632895.1 Mastomys coucha
CACACTCTCACACACACATACACTCACACAGATGCACACATGCATACTCACACACACTCTCACACACATGTACATTTATACAGATGCACACAAACTCACACACATTCTCACAAACCACACATGCATATACACACTCACACACACATCACACATAGACACACACCACACAATGCACACACACCCTACACACACTCACACAGATACACACTCACAAACACACTCACACTGTTGTATCATCATGCTGCTCCGTGGGATGAGTTGATGTAGTGTAAACATCACCACCTGATTGTGACAGGTCTCAGTGAGGTTCTGGGCTTTACATATCAGATACTGAGGTCAGGAAGACAGTGAGCCAGTGTCTCCAGAAGAGACCTCAAGGGACTGCATTCTGTGTGCTGATGTCACTTCTTCCTGATGTCACTTCTCCCTGTGCCTTACAGTTCACAATTACTATAGACAGTCTTACATTGCCACACAAGACACCCCTGAGCATCGTCACTTCTTCCGGATACTGCACACTGCTGTATCTACTGTCTAGTATATTTACTTTTCTTTTTCTTTTAACTTTTTAAAAAATATTAATACGGGGTCTCTATATTACCCTGGCTGCCCTAGAACTCACTACATAGGTCAAGCCAGCCTTGAACTCACAGACATCCAGATCTACCTGCCTCTTGTCTCCAAAGCTTGAGGACTAAAAGTGTGCACCATCACATCTGATCATACTTTTCTTATATTTGTTTATTGTGTGTGCGTGCACATGTGTGTGTCACAGTATGTGTGTGGAAGTCAGAAGACAGCCTTTGGGAGTTGGTCCTCTCCTTCCATCATGTGGGTTTCAGGAATCGAACTCAGGTCTCCAGGCTTGGTGGCAAGGCCTGTACTTTCAGACAAATATCACCCCAATGGCATCTTAAAAACAGACATTTAAAAATAGGGTGTGTCTATACTTTGAGCCCTTCCTTAATTTCAGCTTTAGACTCTCGAGGGGCTTTGCTGCCTTTGTCATTTTGAACTGAGGACGGGGGTGGGGGAGGGTAACCCTGATGTTTCTCCCGGGAGATATTTTACCATTGGTGATATGGAGTGGTCAACCTGTTGTTATGGGCTGACCGGCATAACTACCCCCTGTGCCTGCAGAGGAAGCCCCGCTTGTCCTCTGCCTGGTCTTCACAGATCCCCTTGTGGTGGTTTGAGTATGCTTGGCCCAAAGGGTCTATGGCCTTGTTGGAGTAAGTGTGGCCTGTTGGAAGACGCGTGTCACTGTGGGAGTAGGCTTTGAGACTCTCCTCCTAGTCACAAGGGTGTTTGCCTTTGTAACAGGATGTAGAACTCTCAGTTCCTTCCTTGCCATGCCTGCCTGGATGCTGCCATGCTCCCACCTTGATGATAATGGACTGAACCTCTGAACCTGTGAGCCAGTCCCAATTAACTGTTGTCCATCTAAGAGTTGCCTTGGTCATGGTGTCTGCTCACAGCAAGGAACCCTAACTCCAACACCCTTCGAGGTGATGTAATTCCATTCTCCTGACATTACCTTGACAACAACTCTCTTGGTTTGTAACGTTCCCACATCTCTCAGACCATTTGGCTCATTGGATTTCTCTTCCTTTCTGCAACCTGGGATGCTCTTTGTTTTAGGTTTGAATCAAGTCCTGTATCTGAAGCTTTGGGGTTTGCATGTCTATGTGTACAGCCTGGGAGACGGTTGAGCTAGCAGGACAGTGTCCACACTTCCTGGGTGCTTCTGAGCTTTCTCCACACCCTGACACTCATGGATGGCAGCCAGAGGTGGAAGAGCAGTCCAAAATGACGGTCACAGCAGCAGCTAGCAAAGCAGCACAGGACACTCATGAGCACGTGGATTGGTGGACATGCAGTTTATTTGTGAGAATCATGGCTGTGTGGTAGGGGACGAAAATCAGCCACAGCTCTGCCGAAAAAGCAACGATGTAGCCACTGGAGCTAAGTGCCGTGTGCTGCTGCAAGCCCTCACAGACTAACCATTTGCTCCTTACAAAGTGTACCTGAGACAGGAGTCATTCTACAAGTGAGGAAACTGTACCAGAGCTGTTGAGCAACAGGGCCCTGTGTGATGTGGCACAGATGGGGTTGAGGTGTGGAATTTCTGCCCCAAGCCTCAGCATCCTATACCATCTTTACAGATTATCATCAAGGAGAGATCCTTGGTGAACTGTCATGCTCCATCAGGAGACGCACCATCCTTACCTTTCTGCCGCAGCACAGCAGAGCCCGGGAGACCTAATTACTTACCAGGGATGCCTTCTACCTCAGCAGGAAGCTGGCTTTCCTGGCATGGCCACTGTCCCAAAACATACATCACAGACAACACGGTTCTCACCCGTGGCCCTACACTGTGGTAGCATGGGAAAGCTTTAAACCACGCAGTCTCCTCGGTCCCATCCCCAGAGACATCAGTTGAGCAACTCCACCCAGGGGTTTGGAGAGCTCTTTGTGAGTTTAGCCTGTAGCCAAGGCCTACGAACAACTGGGAGCTGGCCAGCTTCCCAGGGTGCAGCTGTGGCTGGCACAGAAGGCATATGGTGGTTTGAATAAGAATGGCTGCCCCTAGTATATTTGAACACTTAGGAAATCACATCATTAGGAGGTGTGGCCTTATTGGAGAAAGTGTGTCACCGATGGGGGAGGGGCTCTGGGGGTTTCAAATACACAAGCCAGGCCCAGTGTTTTTCCTTCCTGCTGCCTGAGAATCCAGATCTCAGGCAGAACTCTCAGCCATCTCTCCAGCACCATGTCTTTCTGCATGCCGCCATATTTCCCACCATGACTGTAACTGACTGAACTTACTGTAAGGCAGCCCCATTGAAATGTTGTCCTTCATAAGAGTTGCCTTGGTTATGGTGTCTCTTCACAGTGATGGGACACAGAGTAAGACAAAGCCCTTCTTGCTGAACCGTGAAAGCATTCAGGAACCTAATTCCGTCCACCTGAACATGAACCACATCTTGGGCACAGTCTGTGGAACCCTGAGCACTGGGCTTCATCTCCAGAGTTTTGGGCTGGAAAGGTCGTGGCAGAGGCCTGAGAATGTGTATCCCCAGCACCACTGTTGCTTCTGCACCTTCACAGTTGCCATCCTGGGATCATTGCCTTCCTCTGCCCCAGGTGAGCACCCTTCACCCCTGGTACTGGCTTCATGCCTCCCTGTCTTCTGTTGACATGTCTTGTTCTTAGGAGTTAAGACAGCCTCTCCTCCTTTGGGCCTTCCAGGACTAGCCTTGCTGGGTGGCATCTTTTTATCCAAGCTCCTGGGGCTGCCTCTGCCCTGGACCACTCATGGTGGCAACAGATCATAGACTTTAAAGCCACAGAGATATTCAGAGACCAGCAACTTCAAACGCTGCCTTTTAGATAAAAGAATTCTCTTTATTTCAAAGGAAATCATAGTCCAAGTGGTGATAACTCAAACAAGGGTGAAGGTAGGGTGCAGAATAGCTCCATTAGTAAAGTTCTTGGTGTGCAAGCTTGGGGATGAGTCCAACCCTCGGACCCCATGTTAGAGGAAACAGCTCTGATGATACCTGTGACTCAACTCTGGAGGTGGAGGCAAGTGGAAGTCTGGGGCTTGTTGGTCAGCGTGTCTAGCCAAATCTGTGATCCCCAGGTTCAATGAGAGACCGTGCTGCCAAACAAAAACAAAAACAAAAACAAAAAAAAAAACAGTTGAGGGGTTGTAGCTCAGTAGCAGGGTGTGTGCCAATACAGGAGGCCCTGGTTTGATCCCCAGGACTGCAAACCCAACAAAACAAAACGAAACACCCAAAAGAAACTAAATAACTCTCCAAGTCTTTGGGGCTGGAGAAGTGACTCAGCAGTTTAGAGCTTGGGTTGCTTTTCCTGAGGATCTGAGTTTTGTTCCCAGTACCCATGTCAGGTGGCTCACTAGCAAGTGCCTGAACTCTAGGGCGTAAGATGGCCCTCTGGCTTTTGAGGACAACTGACAAATATGCTCGCTCTCTCTCTCTCTCTCTCTCTCACACACACACACACACACACATACACACACACTCATATACACACATATACACACATACACACATATACTCTCACACATACATACTCTCTCTGACACACATATACATATACACACATACACACACTCACACATACACTCTCTCACACACATACACACAGACAGACTCACACACACACATACACATACATAAACACACATATACACACAGTTTCTCTCATACATATACACACATATACACACTCACACACACATCCACATATCCACATATACTCTCTCACACACATATACACACATATATTCTCTCACACACACATATACACACTCTCACACACATATACACAATCTCTCACACATATATACACCCAAATACACATACTCTCTCTCTTTCTCTGTCTTTCTCTCTCTCTCACACACACACACTAACAAAATCTTAAACATAAATAAGGTAGAAAGTGATTAAAGAAGATGTTGACCTCTGACCTTCATATGTACATGCACATGTGAACAAACACGCATGTACCACACACAGAGAAAAGAAGAAGAGAGAGTGAGAGGGAACGAGCAGACATGGTTTTAAGAATGACTACATTCGGGTGTGCTCCAGTCTGGGGTTCTCCTGGCCTGTGTGCAGCGTAGCCTGCTGGGAATCATCTCTGCTGCAGGCAATCAGATACTCATAAAATCCCACGCCCCTCGTACCACTCCACCAGCCTCCTGGACCCATAAACATCACGGAGAATCAGATTGATCCAGTATTACAGAGAACAGCCTCCTCTAGAGACTCCCCCAGCACGGAGATGCCTCAGCCAGAAGAGAGCAGAGCCCAGCGAAATGAGGCCGATGCATAATGCAAGAGCCGGCTTGCCCCTGACTTAATTCTATTTTGTTAAGTAATGATGGAATATAAATCTGGGATGGGAGAGGAAGATGGGATCCGCAGCTGTATTTGATCAAATGCCTATTGCTGTTGCTTCCAGCAGCTAAGCAGTTGGCTTCATAAACAGAGACATAAATCAAATGTCCAAATGGCAAAGGAGAAGTCAGAGCCGAGGGTGAAAGAAGACAGATCGGTCTCTGCTGGGACGTTCATTGGAAGCATCTCTGATGGGGAGCCATGCCCATGTGCAGCCAGGGTCTGAAGGAGGTTGCTGAAGGGGGTCCAGCCCTTGAGCAAGCCCCTACTAGGGCCAGCACCTGCCCACTAGAGCTTGACCGAGAGAATAATTGAAGGCCGTCACTGAGGCTCTCGGTGTGGATTAACCGGGCTGTGGGGGAAGAATTTATAGAGAACCATTAACCTAATGATATTGGCTCTCTGTAAACTCTTTAGTGCATCCGAGAGAAATTGATTTCATAAATCTTGGTAGGGAGTTCTGGTTGACCCACAGGAGGCCTGTCAGCCGGGCCGGGCTGTGTTGCCAGCCAACAGAACTCTGCCTCTAGTTGGGTGAAGGGTCTTGTGTGTCATCCCTTTGTAGTCTTCTGTCTGTCAGTCTAGAGAGTCACACAGATCAAATCGGGAAGGCCCCAGGGCTTCGAAAGGCCAGGTTTCTCTGGCATCCATGAGGAAAGGTCCCAGGATCCCTTGCTGAGAAGACGGTCCCTTGTGCATGGCTGCAGGGGTTGCAGAGGGCAGCCCTACCTCCTCCTACAGCCTCAAGCCATCTCCTTCCAACACATCTCCACTGCAACAGAAATATAGGGTGGATGACTCTCGTGTGCACGGGGTGGAGAGTGATGTCTAGAATGCTATGTGGGTTCAACAAAGACACCTTCTTTCTGGAATATTTCCCATCTTCCATCAGCAGACTCTTGAAGCTACAGAGCTGGTAGACACAAGAGGCTGACTCCAGAGAGTGGGAAAGTCTGGCCCTCGCTGTGGACCTGGGTGTGATGTGTCCTGCCTGGGTTTCAGAGAGCAGAGTCTGGAAAAGAATCAACAGAAGGCTTTAGACAAGTCATCCATCATGTGGCAGGCTAGGAACAGCACCCTTTGAGAGATGGGGTGGCGGGGGATGGAAGGGGAGAGAGGGGTCTCTCTCTGCCCTGGTGTTGTAAAACAATAATGGGAAGAGCCACTTGGCGAGCCCTGGAGGGAAAGGTTCTTCAGGGTTGGAGAAGACCAAGTTCAAAACCCCCAAGGGTAGCTGAGCAGATTCCTGACAAATAAGAAAGAGCACCTGTTGCATAAGCAAGAAGACCTGAGTTCAAATCCCTAGGTCCCACATGAAAATCCAGGCATGCTGTAACTCTGGTGCTGGGAGGAAGATGATCATACACAGGGGATTCATGGAGCTTGCTGGTCATCAATCCAGCTCCAGGTTCAATGAGAGACAAGGTCTCGAGGGATAAACAGTATATCCTCCATCTTCTTCTGACCTCTGCACATGCATGTGCACACAAACTCACACCTTTGCACACACGTGCCCACATGTGTGTATATACATACCACACACACGCCCCTCATACACTCACATGCTCGCTGCAGGTAGAGTAGGTACAGTCAGCCTAATGGAAAGAGAGTCATTACTGTGAGGGAGAGGGGCTGGTGTATGTACCCCTATGTAAGAGACAGGGATCAGGTAGGTAACTCCCATGCTGCCCCTGGAGAAGGGCATGCTGGGATTGGCAGGATGGGCTATAATCTGTACAGGGCCACTGGACTAGAGATCAGCAGAGCCTGGCTTACAGGTTAAACCACTAACATCCTTAAAACTCTTGCTATTTTGGTCAAAACATCTTTCAGAGAATCTCTGGCCACTGGTGGTATAGGAAACTTTGTGCAGGGATGGGGACGCAGGCCCATCACTGTGCGGGGATGGGGGACTCTCTCTGAATGTGAAGGCCCTCGCTCTGGTTTTTGTGAACTAGGAAAAGGCTTCTCAAACAACTCAAGGTCAGCTCCCTCTCTGTGGCCTCCGGCTTTCCCAGAGCCAGGCTCCAGACATCTGCTCCCCTCTCCGAGGAGTCAGACCACACAAAATCTCCTGGCTCTAGCCTGTAGCGAGGGTGGAAATCAATCAATCACACCCATCTGGCACCAGCCTCAGGAGGGAGACGCTCCACCATTTTGTCTCTATTCAGAATCAATTTATCAAGGTATCGATGTTCTTGGATGGAGGGATGTGAACAAGACAGATGGACTCAGATGGCTCCAGGGAGGGTGGGGTTTGCTTGAAGCAACTGCAGGAAAGTGTCATTGGATCCTTCCTCTCTGTCAGGGGAAGGGCTGGATACTGGCTGGATGACTGGCTCTGGTAGACCCTCCCAGGCTATATCCCTGGACTCTATTGCCAGGGACCGGGATTTCTCGCGGGGTCCCTGTTCCGCGGGACAAGGGATTCTGGCCAGGTGGGCACGGTATTCGGCTTTGACAAACAGACTACACACGGATGGTGTAAAATCTGAGTGTATTTTTCAAATATGGAGTCAGGTTTAAATAGTCCATACAGAAAGGTTTGAAAAACTCAGATGGTACAATGATCAAAATACTTCAAAACAAAGTACAGGTACATAGCTCTACGTTAGGAAAACAATGAGTCAGGCAGCAAAGTAAATACATGTTAATTTAGCAGGAACTAAACAAGGATTACAATCTGAAAGAAAGCTTAGCTCTGGCCAGAATCACCTGGCTTCTAAAAAGCAGAAAACAGCTCCTCTTCAGCTCGTTGCTATGGTTACAGGCTGGGTGGGCCCAGGTAAGTTTTTCAACTAAGTTGCTTTTCTGGGCCAGCGGGAGCTAGCCTCAGGAAGCACCTGCTAGGCCAGTTCCTAGGAGTGATTCAGCTGCAAATCTAATATTGCCTGCCTAAGTTAACTAAGAATGAGGATTTCACCTGATCTAGCCCTGGGATAGTTTGCCCATTCTGTAAGCTTTTATGCCTTACAATGCTGGAGGCTATTAGTATCAATGGCTTAACATTCCAAGCCAGGGTTAGGCTAGGAAGTTGGAACATTGATGAAGGTCAGAAAGCAAAGTCCGAATTTTCTTTTGTTAGCTGTGAAGAAATGATATCTTGGTGAATTCCTAGCACACAAGTACGAAGACATATCTGAGCCATCTCTGAGTTTGGGGTGCCAGGCGTCAATGCGGAGGCAGGAGACTAACTTTCCTTGAAGTTTTCGCCTCAAATACCGCCATCACGCAAGTGTGCGTGGCACTCTATGCCCTCTTTCCCACGTTCAACACATCCCATGCTAGCCACAGCTGGGCACAGCTGGCTACATATAGCTAATCACACCTAATCACACCGTCTTCTGACCACTGGTCTGGACCAATGCTGGGTTTCTGAGCCAAGATGGCAACTAGAGCTTTCCTTGAGCTCTCCCCCTCCTGCCTACCCCTCTCTCTCTTTGAGCCCAGAAGAAGCATCCTGATGTTGAGGCCATGCAATGGATGGTCTTGAGCATTAACATGAGGGGAATCAATGTGAAAATAAACCTCTGGGCAGTTCTTGAGAGATTTTATAAACTAGGTTAGTAAGATGGGAGCATTGGATGTAGCAGACTATCCTAAAGGCTGGGGTCCTGAGCTAGAGTAAGAAGGATGGAGCTGAGTCCCAGCACCCGATTCTCCCTGCTTTCTGACCATAGATACAGTGTGACTGGCCATCATGCCTTTCCACCTCAATGGACCGTATCCTCACACTATGAGGTATGCTTTCTCTCAGCTAACATCACCACAAAGAGTTAAGTGACTAGACAGAAGGCTTCAAGGAGTGTATGGGTGGGTCCTCATGGCTGTAGGGCTGAAAGGAGGAGATGGAGAGGCAAACCCCTGGCAGCATCCAGCCAGAACCATATCCTGCTTGACCAGGCAATTGGAGAAAGCAGAGCACGAAGCAGACTACAGAAGCCCTGCTTGTCTAGATGGAGAAGTTCCCCCCACCTCACACTTGTACCAGTGAGAGAACCTGGGCTCAGGGCAACCTGGTTGTACAATTACAGAAGCCAGAAATAGAAGCTGTGGATAAATGCTTATTGGAATCAGCCCATGGTTCTAGATTGACACGTGGGGGTTGGAGGGAATCTGCCACTCATTACTGATGGGTGCCCCAGAGAGGGTGGATTGACCCCAGGGCAGACTAGAGAAGGGAGCTGACCTCAGGCCTTGGCAAGAGGTCTGGGATGGAGAGAAGGGTGGGTACAAGCTGCTGCTGCTGAAATCGAGGCCTTCATTCCTGGTGCACTTTTCCTGCCTCACTGAACAGCCTGTCCCCCTGTCCCCCCGTCCCCCCCCTCCTGGATGTTGAAGGCCTAAGATTTGGAATTTACTTTGAAATGCTAATCACGGGAAGCAGCGATCTTGATGTTGAGTCTAATTAAGGGCCGGCCTGGTTTAAACTTTGGAGGGCTCCTGCTTGTCTATGGCCACGCAGCGGGAGCCAGGGAGGATGTAAGTTTTATTAAATTGATGAGATGAATCAAACAGGCAAAGTGGCTGGGGAAGCGGGGGCTGGGATCACGGAGCCGAGCCCATTTATAGAGCCTGCGGCAAGTGTCAGAAATTGAGAGCCAGCAACATCCTCTACCCAGGGTCGCTGGTTATGGCTAGAGGGTGGTATCATGGGTCTACTGATGGGGCCTGGCTTTATTAGAACTGAAGGTGGCACATGTAGACTGATTAGAGTGGTCAGCCATGACTGGCGGGGGCACACTTCTCTGCAGAGTCTCTCTGCCTGGTCTGAGCTATGCCTGGAGGCCATCCAAAATTAGTAACAGCTGGTAGCACACCTGGCATCTGCCTCCGAAGGCCATTGCCCTGGTAGGCAGGAAACCAGGGGCTCCAGGCATTTTCCTGCTGTTCCCTGCTGCACTTGCCTGGCCTCTGGATCCTTATGGAAAGCATGCAGAGTTCTCATCTCCCACATGAGGAGACTGAGCCTTCAAGTGAGCAAAGGTAGGCTTCGGACTCACGCAGACTGACTCCGTAGTCCAAGGGCAAGATGCTATAGATTTACTTCACTTATGGGTCTGCTCTCACTCCCACGTGATGCACTACAGCAAATGCTCCTAGACTTTCACCCGTGGGACCCATGGGGACAAGCCCAAGGTTAGATTGAAAGCATGGTGCTGGAGCAGTAGCTGAGAGCTCACACAGTGAGACAACAACCAAGAGGCAGAGAAAAGGAGAAAGGGGGCAAGGGAAGAAGGGGAGAAAAGAGACAAGGAGATAGACAGAGAAAGAGAGACAGAGAGAGATAGAAAAAGAGAGAATCAGAGAGACAGAGAGAGACAAAGGGAGAACCAGAGAGAGTCACACACAGAGAGACAGACAGAGACAGAGAAAGACAGAGAGAGACAGAAAGAGAGATAAAGAGAGAATCAGAAATAGATACACAGAGAGAGACAGAGAAAGGGAGAGACAGAGAATCAGAGAGAGAGACAGAGAAAGACAGGAAGAGAGAATCAGAGAGAGAGAATCAGAGAGGTGGGGGGAGAGAGATTAGGCCTGGTGTGGGCTTTTGAAACCTCAAAGCTCACCCTTACCAACACACTTTCTCCAATAAGACAATACCTCCTAATCCTTCCCAAACAGTTCTACCAACTGTGTGTGTGGGGAACATCCAAGCATATGATCCTATGGGGGCCATTCCATTTAAATCATCATGACACTGCAGCCATGGCCCAAGGGACTGCTTGCCAGCATTTTTCTTTATAATGATTCCCCTTCTGAAGTCTTGAAGGTTCTCTCATCAGCTCTGTATTTGATAGGGCTGGCGTCAAGGGTTCT
>NW_022196905.1:106427752-106567267 GCF_008632895.1 Mastomys coucha
CTGTATTTGATAGGGCTGGCGTCAAGGGTTCTGTGAAGGTTCTCTCATCAGTTCTGTATTTGATAGGGCTGGCTTCAAGGGTTCTCTCATCAGCTCTGTACTTGATAGGGCTGGCTTCAAGGGTTCTGGGACTTTGGGACTCCAGAAGGCTTCAGTCCCTTGTATAAAATTACACAGCAAGAGTGGAGCAGAGTGGCACATGCCTGTAAACCCCAGCGACTCCGGAGGCTGAGCCAGGAGGATCAAAAGTTCAAGGCTACCTGTCAGCCTGAAATCTTATACATAAATACATGTGACACTAAACCAACTAAGCAAATTGTATGTATATATTTAGATCTATACACACACTCATAAGGAAAAAAAGACATGGTTTCAAGAGAGAGAGTGGGGCACCTGGGAGGAGATAAAAGAGGGAAATGATTTAATTATGTATACTTTAAATCAATAATAATAATGATTTTAATAGTTCAAGGTCAGCCTGGTATACATAGTAAAACCCTGTCTCAAAATGAATCAACAAAAAATTCAGAAAAGACTATGGTAGCTCAGTGGCAGACTGCGGGCCTAGCATGTGCCAAGCATGGGACTGGGATTCATGGAAGTGAGGAGGAAATTAAAGAGGAGACCAACATCTTTAGAATCAGATTGCTTTTTAATCATAATAGTGACATAACACTGAGGGGCACAGGCTTAGCCTCAGGAAAGTGCACATGTCTGGGGAGCCTAGGCCATTCATAGGCCGTTGGCTGTAGATTCTGTCTTCGGGTCTGTTCCCCTTCGGACTCCAGGGGGTAGGCGTGTTGGTTGTATCAGAAGTGTCTGTTGGAGATTGGTTCTAATGCTTTGATTCAGTTGGGAATCTGTGTGTCCAGAAGCTAAAAGTCCTTGTCCCCAATTGTGTTTTTTTTTTTTTGATCGATCAATAAAGCCAATGGTTGGTTATGGGGCTGGACCCTTAGAGCTGCACGGGCTAGGATGCAGAGAGGAACAGGCAAAATCACCACGACTCTGGGAAGAAGGCTGGGATGCAGGAGTGGCAGGAGCGAAGCTAATCAGCCATGTGAGGTTTTAGGTGAGTAGCCACTGGGCACCTCCCCAATTGGGCCTAGGGTAGCAGGGGAAGGTATAGGAGTGCCCAGCCTTTGGGGTAGCCAAGGCATTTAAAAAATGAGCTAATGTGTGTGTCTTTCATCTGAGGACCCAAAGATAGCTCCTGGGCAGGTGTGTATGTGCTATCTGCTGGGAGCACATAGCAGTGTAGCAAAAATTCACCACTACAAGTATCCTGGGTTCTAACAGCCCGTGGGTGTTACCAGTCATGACCGCGTTCCTGTCAGAGTTTCTCAGCCCATCCTGAGCCCTTCTCTATGCCCTCGCTGCCATGCATATACATCATCCCTCCACAGAGAGGAGGTGTTTGTGTAAAGCCTGTGCACATCTTCCTGAGCACTCCTCCATGAGTGGCCCACCTTTATTGTTACCATTTTACAGAGAAAGGAAGTGCCGTGGAGAGAGATGACACACCAGTGTCACACAACTCCTGGGAGCATGATATTCAGAGACCCAAGGTCTGTCTACCAAAACTGTCACACTCTGCTACTTCCTTCCCTTCCTGGAGGATCCCTACTTCCTGCTAAAACAAGGTCTGCTAGGATGATGTCCCAACAGAATACCCTAAATCTCACGCAGGTCCAACTTCATGCCTCAGAGTTGTGCCAGAGTTAATAGTCAAAGAGCTGTTTGAACACACTCCAGGCAGGAGGTTTTGAGAGAGAGTGGATGTTTTCCATGCTGCAGACCCTGATACCCTCTTCCATCTGAATGAGGACCCTACAGCCAGGGCCTGGATGTGAACTGGGCAACACCTTAGTCCTGCGTGTGCTTTCTCATCCCTGAAGGGAGGATCCCAGACTCACCTTTTTTCATTGTTCTCATGGCTGATCCATTTGTCTGTAGTCTGCTCTCTCTTACCATCCAGTTTGTCAATGAGTTAAATCAGAGTTTACACCAAAGATTCATTCACCCACCCATCCATCCACCCATCCATCCATCCATCCACCCATCCATCCACCCATCCACCCACCCATCCATCCACCCATCCACCCACCCATCCATCCACCCATCCACCCATCCATCCACCCACCCATCCATCCATCCATCCATCCATCCACCCATTCACCAACCTACTCACATACTCATCCATCCATCTGTCTATCTGTCTGTCTTAGGGGGTCTCTGTTGCTATGATAAACACCACGACCCAAAAGCAAGCTGGGGAGGAAAGGGTTTATTTGGCTCACACTTCCACATCCCTGTTCATTATTGAAGGATCAGGACAGGAACTCACACAGGGCAGGATCCTAGAGGCAGGAGCTGATGCAGAAGCCATAGAAGGATGCTGCTTATTGGCTTGTTTATCATGGCTTGTCCAGCTTGCTTTCTTATAGAACCCAGGACCATCGCACAGGGATAGCACTACCCACCATGGGCTGGCTCCACCCACCATGGGCTGCCCAAGTCCCTCATGCATCACTAATTGAGAAAATACCTTACAGCAGGATCTCCTGGAGGCATTTTCTCAACTGAGACTTCTTTCTCTCTCATGACTCTAGACAGTTCAAGTTTACACACAGAACCATCCTGTGCACTGTCTGTCTGTTGTTACACTGTCTGTCTGGTTAACACTGACCTTCAATTCGACAGGCTCTAGGTTCTACTAGGAGGCAAGCTTTAGAGCATGCCAGTAAGGCAGTTACCTAGATTAGGCTAATTGAGTTGGGGGGGGGGGGGACCTGAATGCTGGTTTCACCTTCCCATGGGCTTCCCACACTAAATAGAAAGGAGACGGTGAACTGGGGACTATCGTTCATCCCTCCCTGTGTCCTTCCTGTGCTCACCATGTGACCAGCCCCCTCCTCAAGTTTCTGCCACCATTACACCTCCACTGTGGTGGACTGTATGTAGCCTTAAGCATGAACTCATACATACCTTTCTCATTTCGGTGGCTTTTATCTGGGTGTTTTATCCCAGTGAAATGAAAAGCAGCTAACATGTTACCTTCTCATTCAAGCTGTTTGCTTATCTACCATTCGTCTATTAGTTACCATCTACCCAGCTGCCTGCATTTCTATCAGCCATCAACAATCTATCACCTCCCTGCTCACCCATCTGTCCTCTCCCTGCATCCCCGCCCCTTAATGCCCCTCCTCCTGCCTTTCTCTCTCCTCCCATTCTAATGAGAATCCCTGAGGGGCTGCTCTCCCAACCTACTATACCCACAAGGAATTAGCTTCACTTTCCAAGTCAAAACACTTTGTGGGGAAATATCTGCTTTTATCAAGGCTCTGCGAAAGTGATTCTGCAGATGAGAAACATTTGGGTAGGTAAGCATTACCCTTCCACATCGACTCACTGGAAACATCGATATGAACAGACACCAGCCTTCCCTCATTGTAGACATCAGTGCAACAACTATGTGCCCAGCTCTTACCATTTTAGACATCAATTCACACAGATAGGACTTAGAGCATAAGAGGTGTATGACTTCCATGAAAGCAAGGCATCATCTAATAAAGGGACTTGACCTCCTATCCTTAGCAGGCTAAGGTCTAGTTGCCATGGATACTGAGAACTGACCTCACTGGGCTTGCAATTCTGTAACATATTTGCTTTTGTAGCCAATTATAACCTGGCCCTAACCCAGGCAGTGGTGGCACATGTCTTTAATCCCAGCACTTGGGAGGCAGAGGCAGGTGAATTTCTGAGTTCCAGGACAGCCTGGTCTACAGAGTGAGTTCCAGGACAGCCAGGGCTACACAGAGAAATCCTGTCTCGAAAAACAAAACAAAACAAAAGACAAACAAACAAACAAAAAACCCTGGCCCTAAACGTGGCAGACCCAGGGGCTGAAATACACAAGACCATGGGTCTACATGAGTGAAGAGAACATGGATGGTTTTCCTGCCCCTCACATCAGTGTGGACCCCTCACTATCCATCCCTGTCTGCAAAGCTCTCCTTCTGCAAGAAGCAGATCTCCAGTCCCAGGCGGTATGGATTTATATCTCCTCTGAGGCATCTGTTCCATTATTGGTCTGTAATAGTCACATCAGGCCCAGGAGGGTAAAGCCTGTGGTGCCAATTGTGTCAGGAGCAGCAACAGCATTTGTGCCTGAGATCACAGGCTAGCCCAAGCTCCTGCCAATCTTCTGGAGACCCTTTTCGATGGAATGAATACCCCCCTGTCTTTTTCCCTCACTCCATTTCTCACTCCTTCTATCTCTCTCCTCCTTTTCCTCCTCCTCTTCCTCTCTGTCCCTCTCTCTCTGTGTCTCTGTCTCTGTCACTCTGTCTCCTTTCCTTCCTTTCTCTCTCTTATCTCTTTTTCCTTCTCCTCTTTCTATCACTCCCCCCCCCACACACACTCTCCCCCTCTCATCTTGCTATGTATTCCAGGCTAGCCTCAGATTTGCTATCCCCCTTCCTCTGTCTCTGGTGTCCTGGAACTACAAGCACACACCACCACTCTCAGCTTTCAGTATCTGCTTTGATTGAGGCATCGTCAAACCCTCCTCACAGTCCTGGAGGCTTGCAGAGCCGACAACACTGAGTCAGAGGCAGCCAGGTCCCACACGGGCTCATTCATCTCCTTTTCAATAGTCAGATCTTCAGATGTGAAGCAGGTCCCCCGTGTCCTGGTTACCATTCCAGTTCACTGCATTTCAGGTGGCAATTTCTGTCATTTGTGTGAGTCTGCTGAGATAAAACACTCATACATCAATTGCATAAGGGAGCTTATTACCTACAGTCAGGCAGCAAGACTCAGTTGAAGCCTAGGGTCAATGATGGGCATGCCCCCAGTTTCAAGAAAGCTGTCTCCAATGTGTGGAAACATGTTCATGTGTGCCTCAGCAGACAGAGGCTCTGGGGGTTATACTCCATGTGTAATGCGACTTTCTGGGCTAAGGTGCTGCCCGGTGTCATCCTATTGGAGGAGGGACTGCCCAGAGCCCGAGCTGTTCCAACCCACCCCTCTCTGTCTCAGGAAAGCACCTCCCAGCACATTCTACAGGAGCTGTCACAAACCACACAAATAAATGGAAAAGAGTTGTCACTACTCAGTGCTAACAGTACAATATAAAGAAGGGCACCTTAAAAACATAGTCTGTATTTCCTAGGGGTTTTTTTTTCACATTTTTAGTCCCCCAAAAGATGGTAACATTGGAATCATTCATTCATTCATCAAGCAATCCATACATCACTGTATCCATATAAGGCATCCATCTGTCTATCCATCTATTTATCCATCCATCTATTTATTCATTTATCCATCCATTCATCCAATCACCTGTCCATCCATTTATCCATCCATCCATCTATCATTCATCCATCCATCTGTCTACCCAGTCATCCATCTCTTCATCCATCTTTCTATCCATCCATCAATTCATCCATCCATCCATCCATCCACCCATCCATCCACTTATCCATCCATCCAACCATTCATCCATATATCCATCCATCTGTCCATTCATCTGTCCGCCCATCCATTTGTCTGTCCATCTCCTCACAAGCACTCACTGATCCACCCATCTAGCACTCACCTATAAATACATTCAAACATTCACAGAGCCCTATACACTGTATGGCACACTTATAGCAACACAGTTGCTCTTTAAGAAATTCAAGGTGTGGTGGGAAAGACTATAACAGGCTGATTGTCACTGAGCAGGCATCCCCAGAAACTGCTGTAGGATTTAAGGGCCTACCATCCCAGGCAAGGTAGCTAGGCTGCATTCGAGGGCACATCCCCTTGGTCTTCAGTTCCACAGCTAGAAGACAGCCAACCCACAATGCACTCAGCAGTGGAAAGAGGGACTCCTGTGCCAGCTCATATCACTCCAGCGTGGCTTTAGACAGCAGAAGCCCAAGACTCACCGCCATCAGGGGAGCAGTGAGATGGGAGCTACACCACTCATCCAGAGCTTCTCACGTCTCTTCACACAGACAAAGAAAGATGACTAAGTCATTGTTCATTCACAGAAAGATCTGTAATGTCTTCTTACTCGTGCTTAGGAGCAAAACGAATCCATATGTAGGCAGTCTTTACGGTCAGAGGCAGCTGATGCTCGTTCAACCTCCCTACGGGTTTTCTGCATATTTCCTTTGCTCACACCAAAAATCTCCAGGGCACTTGGCCCCTCAGCCAGGGAGTGGAGGGGAGGGGACTGAGAGATTTGGCCTGTTGACGACTAGGGCCACCTAAAAGAATTGCAAGATTGACTCATGTGGCACTTAATTGTCATGGTAAATTCAACTGGATTAGGAATTATGGAGGAGATGTACCTCTGGGGTTGTCCAAGAAGGCATTTCCAGAGAATTTTAATAGGGGGAAGGCCTGCCTTGAATGTGGAAGGCACCATCCAAAGGCTGTCATGCCAAGCTGAATAAGGAGAAAGTGAGCTGGGCAACAGCCCCACCCCCACTGCAGCTGTCTTCAGACACACCAGAAGACGGCGTCAGATCTCATTACGGGTGGTTGTGAGCCACCATGTAGTTGCTAGGATTTGAACTCAGGATCTTCGGAAGAGCAGTCAGTGCTCTTACCAGCTGAGCCAACTTGCCAGCCCCAGAACCCCGTCTAACTGTGAGCCAAGGAACCCTTAGAAGGGTAGCTCAGCCGCTACCCACAGCAGCATCGTGCTCATTCGCTCACACGCTTGTGGATGCCCTACTTTCCCTGTCTCATCCCTCACCTTCTGAAGCACTCAGTGGTCCTCAACCTTCCCTGATGTTGTGACCCTTTAACACAGTTCCTCATGTTCTTCTGGTGACACCCAGCCATAAAATTACTTCGTTGCGCGGGGCGGTGGTGGCGCACGCCTTTAATCCCAGCACTTGGGAGGCAGAGGCAGGCGGATTTCCGAGTTCAAGGCCAGCCTGGTCTACAGAGTGAGTTCCAGAACAGCCAGGGCTACACAGAGAAACCCTGTCTCGAAAACCAAAAACAAACAAACAAACAAACAAACAAAAAATTGCTTCGTTGCTACTTTATAACTGCAATGTTGCTACTGTTATGAATTGTAACATAAATATCTGGTTTGAGACCACAAAGGGGCCATGACCCACAGGTTGAGAACAACTCTCCTAAATTAACTACTTGACACCAATTTGCCTCAGGGTGTCGCATTAAAAGAACTCAGACCCTGATGATGCCATTCATACACTGATTGAAAATGGAACCTGAGGTCTGGGGGGGAGGGAAGGGGGGGCCTAGTGAATGACAGCGGACGTGGTGAGGGGGCTTCTGTCTCAGAGCCTTTGGTGTTTTAAACCCTGTACTCTGGCAGTTATTGCATAGTGGAAAATAATCTCATGATAGGGTCAACTGTTCAAAGATATGACTGGGGAGCTGGATGCGGTAGCCCTGGCCGGCACTCCCACAACAGAATGGCTAAGGAAAACAATTCAGGATTCCCAGGCCAGTCTGGGCTGTATAGCATGACCCTTTACAGGTAGTCCTGGCTATCCTGGAACTTCATCTGTAGACCAGGCTAGCCTCAGACTCAGATCAGCCTGCCTCAGTCTCCTAGATGCTGGCTTAAAGAAATGGGACTTCACTCCCCAGCTAAATGCGCCTGTTTTATTAAAAGGCCTGCTGAGGTTTAGGAGACAAATTGGCTCCGTGGATAAAGCCCTGCAGAGCAAGCCTGACAATGGGAGTTCCACCTGAGTTCAGATCCCTAGCACTTATGTAAAGGCTCAGTAGCTCTCACATCTGCAATCCCAGCATGCCTGAAGGCAGAGGAAAGGTGGACACAGGAGAATTCCCAAGCTTAGAGAGACTCTGTCTCAAACAAACTGAAGGCGAGGACCACATCCAAGGTTACTGTCCGACCTCCACACATGTGATGTGGTGCATGCATGCATGCTTACACTTACGTACACAGACCACATGTGTGCACATACACAATGAATAAATAAGTTTTAAAACACCAACTGAGGAGCAGGGTTTGGTGGGGTATACCTATAATCTCAGAAACTGAGAGATAGAAGCAGAGGGCTCATAAGTTTGAGACCCGTCTTGGCTACAGAGTATCTCAACTCTGTTTCAAAACAAAGCAGAATTGGGAAGCTTAGGGCAGCTAGGGACCCAGGAAGCATCTGGAAAACCCCAGACCTAACTCATACAGTGAACCGCACTTGTGGATTCTCCCAAGGTTCAAATCCTCCTGGCTTAGGCTCCTGCAGGTTGTCTGGAAGGCCAAGACTCTTGCCTCAGTTTCTCCAGCTCACAAACGGTGCCTATGATGAGGAAGCATTCCCCCATGGCACAGTGGATTTGATGATGCAGACAAGCTGAGAACACAGCTCATTGCCATTCTGCTTTTTACTGCATCCTAGGGTCCAGCTCAGTCTTGCCCAAGCCCATGGTTCTGGGAAAACTTTCATACCAGATGCCCCTCCCAGAATCCTCCCAGATGGCTTCCTGTCGTACAGTTGCTGCCTCTGAGATGAGAGAACGGAGCGCTCTTTGGGACAGTTTGTCCAATCTGCACCACCCTCAGGTATGAGAGATGGCCAGGTGGAGGCTCTTGGGCCTTTGAGGACAGGAAGCAATCAGGTGAGGTTGGTTTGCCACGAGGTGTGTCCACAGTTGGGATCCAGACTGTATTATGTAGCTGAGGGTGTGCAGTGGGGGGAGGGGAGGAGCATGGGTGGTTTTGTTTAGAATTTCATGATTTTCATTTCTGCCATGACTTCCACCCGTGTTTCTTGAAAAGACCCAAACTTTAACAATGGAGCCAGACTGGTCGTATAACTACATCCCCAGCTCTTGTCTCTGTCATTTAAAAAAATATATAATTATTTATTTTACATAATAATGCATATCTTTGTTCTCTGGTGTCTCCTAGACCCCAAAGCAGAAAAAAAAAGCCTTAATACAATTTTGTATATTGCTTCCTTGAAGCTGGGAGGCAGCAATATTAGGAATGGGAGAAAGATGGCGGTCTGGGACATTTTAATGACTCGTCGCCTGATATTTCTTTTCTCGTGACACATATATGATTACCGAACGTCATCTGCTCGCTAATTAACTTTGTTTATTTCCTAATTAGGTTTAGGATCAGCTGTCTTGTGGTTATAGAAATAATTGTTTGATTAATGTGTAGGGATTTATGTTTTCATTAAGCTTCTGCAGAACTTCTATCTCAATTAGCCAAAACGCCATGTATGGAGCTAGGGCACAGCAATCGCAATTGTCACCCACAGATGTGATAAATCCTATATCGATTGGTGATAACAGAGTGTAGATAGTAAGTACTCATTAGTGAATGTTAAGCCATGTAACAACTGGCTTTTCTGGTTGTCTTCATGAAAAGCAACATTCTAGAGAGAGGCACCTGGACTGGGGTAGATACAGATCCCTGGTCTAGCCTGGGATCCCTTTGATCAGTGTCCTTGTTCGGGCTTCGAAAAGATTTTTAGAAGTCAGAGGAGTAGTTGGAACTGACACCAGCTGTGAGTGCTGCCTTGATTAGAGAGAGAGAGAGAGAGAGAAAGAGAGAGAGAGAGAGATTGAGAGATTGAGATTGATTCCTGGACTGACAGATATATTCTCCTGGACTGACAGATACTCCTGGCCTTGACAATCAGGGACACAAAGAGTGAGCAGCATTGATAGCCTTTCTGTCTCTCTAGAGACAATGGTGTCCCCAGTATGCCGCCAGTAAATGGCAGAGGTGACAAGTACGAGACCAAAGTGCCCAAGACTCTGAGTCTTGTTACTCCATGTGTCCCTCGGCACAAACAACACGGGTTGCTATGAAGGAACCACACTAAGGAAATCGAGGACGCAGCTGTGGAATGGGCTACACCTTGAGCCGAGAGAGGAAGGAGGCCAAAGCCAAGTTCCAGGGACAGATTGTTAAGAGACCAGGTTGTCCTGTACTGCGGCGAATCTGAGTCCAACTAAAAGAAGTTTTTGAGAGTAACACATAATCCTTGCTGTGGTGGTGCACACCTTTAGTCCCAGCTCTCTGGAGACAGAGGCAGGCAGCTCTCTCTGAGTTGGAGGCCAGCCTGGTCTACAGAGTGAGTTTCAGGACAGCCAGGGTGTACTGGCTGGTTTTGTGTGTCAACTTGACACAGGCTGGAGTTATCACAGAGAAAGGAGCTTCAGGTGAGGAAGTGCCTCCATGAGATCCAGCTGTAAGGCATTTTCTCAATTAGTGATCAAGGGTAGGAGGGCCCATGGTGGATAGATCCATCATCCCTGGGCTGGTGATCCTGGGTTCTATAAGAAAGCAAGCTGAGCAAGTCAGGGGAAGCAAGCCAGTAAGGAACATCCCTTACATGGCCTCTGCATCAGCTCCTGCTTCCTGACCTGCTTGAGTTCCAGTCCTGACTTTCTTTGGTGATGAACAGCAATGTGGAAGTGTAAGCTGAATAAACCCTTTCCTCCCCAACTTGCTTCTTGGTCATGATTATTGTGCAAGAATAGAAACCCTGACTAAGACACAGGACTATAGAGAGAAGCCCTGTCTCAGAAAACCAACCAATCAGCCAAACAAACAAACAAAAGGAGATCACTCATAAATGATCAGACCCTGAAAGAAAGTCAATTCCTGGGGAGACAGCTCAATGGGTAAGTTGCTTGTGGTCAGTTGAATTAGTAATGGGTCCATAAACTATGCCTGAATACTTGGTCCCCAGGTGGTGGAACTGTTTGGAAAGGATTAGGAGCTGTGGCCTTGTTGGAGGAGGTGTGTCACTGGCAGCAGACCTTGAGGTTTCAAAAGCCATGCTCCATTTCAAAGGAATCCCCTCTACCTCCTGCTTTTGGTTAAGGTGAGAGCTCTCAGCCATCCCTGCTAGCATGCCTTTGATCTGCCAGTATGGACTCTAGGACTCTAACCCTTTGGAAACTTAAACCCAAATAAATACTGTCTTTTATAAGTTGTCTTTTATAAGTTGCCATGTCTTTTCACAGCAGTAGAAAAGTAACTAAGACACAGGGACAAGAACCCAAGTTCGAATCCCAGAATTCACTTAAAGTCAGACGTGGTGGAATCCATGTGTAATTCTTATGCTCTTATGATGAATTGGGTGGTAGAGGCAGGAGCATGCCTGGAAGCTCCTGGGTAAGGTAGTCTGAGGTAC
Organism: Mastomys coucha; assembly: GCF_008632895.1. Classification (NCBI taxonomy): domain Eukaryota; kingdom Metazoa; phylum Chordata; class Mammalia; order Rodentia; family Muridae; genus Mastomys; species Mastomys coucha. The sequence continues at coordinate 106,438,915 of NW_022196905.1, forward strand.
ACAGTGGTAAACAAGGGAGACCCTGCCTAAGGTAAAAGTTGAGAGGACAGGTATCCAAGGTTACCCTATAACCTCCATATAACCATCCTGACATGTGTATGTCAGCATTCACACACACGCACACATGAGAGAGAGAGAAATTATTAATTTCTTATAAATATTACTATTATATATCATAAAGAACTTTTCCATCAGTACCATTAGCAGGGAAGCAGCATTTTTCTGGCATACATTAAGATAAAATCATAGCAACATAAAGCCTGTGTGCACCATCTCAGACCATCTCCCATGCGGTAGGAAATTACTTTCTTTCCTGGGAGCCCTCAGGACTGTCTGCCTTGATTGAGTTCACCTGTCCCTTCTTGTCCAGTCACCTGTGACTGGGGTTGTGGGAGATGAGGAGGGAAAGACCTCACGTGACACAGCTCAGGGCCAAGTGGGTGTGAGCAGCTGGACTGAGCAAGCCGTGAAGGATGCCCCGCAGAAGGCTAGGTTTTAGGCCACAGGCTTTAAATAGGTGCCCAACTCCACAACAAAAGCGTGTCTACCTCTTAAATCTAACAGAGGTGGCCTTGGAAGTTCACACCTGTAACCCCAGTGTTCTGGAGTCTGGAACAGGGAGATGGATAACAGGTCAAAGTCAGGCTGGGTTTGGCAGTGAGACTCTGTCTAAAGAAAAGCCTAATGGAGCAAAATAACTCCCCACAGGTCTCAGGGTATCTTAATCTGAGGGCCTCAGAAGATGCTTCCTTGGGGACCTCCAGCTGCTGTCCTCACACTGAGCCCAAGATCCACCCCAGTGGCCTCTGACACAAAGCTTCAGTGAGCAGAGGCCAACAGCTGCCTGCCAGGAAGCCCTTTGCCCAGACATAAAGAGGCACCTGGGGACAGGGGGCAATGCTGGGTAATCAGGACCCCCTCTGCTCCCCTCTTATCTTCAGACTAACATCCAGCAGGAGGGCAGCCCCACCCAGAGGAGGCAGAAAGGTGACCCAGACTGCAGAGCTTTGGGGTTTCCTACATCTGTGGCCAGCTTGGCACCAGGGCACTCCTGCCCTGTGTTTTATTACCCATGAGGTGGTTACACCGAGGATGCTGCCTAACTAGTGCTCCCTCTCTTTCTCCCTCCCTGCCTCCCTCTCCCCCTCCTCCCCTCCCTCCTGCCTTCCTCCCTATCTACCTCTCTCCCTCCCTCCTTCCCTCTCTTCTCATCCCCCTCCCTCTCTCTTCTTCCTTTTCTCCCTACCTCCCTCCCTGTCTCCCTCCCTTGCCCCTCCTCCATTCTCTCCCTTTCTCCTAGGGCCTGGAATGTGCTAGAGATATGCTGGGTCTACAGTGAGTTACAGTCCTAGCCCACCTACACAATCTCTGCATTTCTGTTAGTACTGCATATATTTAGAAAGAAAGCGTGGACTGGGGTGTATTAATAGCTCATTGCTCAGGAATTTACCCAGGCCTTGATCCCCAGGAAGAAAGGGCATAAGGTGGGGGAGAGGGAGGATGTCGAAGGAAGAGCAAGGGGACAAGAGTGGAGGGAGAGAGAAACTGAAAAAAAAAAAAAAAAGGAAGAGGAGGGACCCAAGAGGTGGCTCCGTGGCTAGAACACTTCCTGTGCCTTCAAAAGTTGGTTCCTAGCACCCAGGTTGAGCAGCTCACAACCCCTGTAACTCCTGTTCTAGGGGTATGATGGCCTCTTCTTGTCTCCACAGACATGTGCATGTGCATGCACACATACACATAAATGAATAAGTAAACAAATAAATGAGAGAGGAAAGGATGGGGTGAGGGAGGAGGAGGGGTTGGTACAAGATGAAGGGCACCGGAAGTCCCACCCCACGCTCTGCCATGGCTTCTCTGATAGGGTCTGATGTACCTTGTGGTGACACCTCCTTTGCTAGGATTTGTGAATGGCTGGCTGAGGCCTCGTTAGTAAAGACATGACCAAACTAGAAAGAGTTGAGATGTGACAGAGAGCCACCTGAGTCTCTTTCCTGATGGCAACAGAAACATCAGCTTTCCCCGAAGAAACCAAATTCATTTTTAGTTCAGGCAGAAATCCTGTTGTGAAGGCTCAGCCCAGAAGCAGCTTGGTTCTGGAAATTTTCCAAGAGGAAGGCTTGCCCACTTTTCTGGTGTCTTTCTCCCCGTGGATCCCCTGTGTGGAGCTCAGGTAGAACTGCAGAATGGCTGTCACTCATTGGCTGCATGGCCCAGACTATGGGATGTAGTCTTTAAGTGCCTCACTTTTCCAGGTTTAAAATGGAGCCTATAGTTACAGCCATCTTGAGGAATATTATTAAGAATAAAAGACAATTTGTGGGACACATTTGGTTTGTGTTCTAGTTTGTTCTGTTGCTGTAATAAATGCCCTGACCCAAAGCAACTTAAGGGAGGAAAGACTTTGCTTGGCTTAAGTTCCAGGTCACAATTCATCATTTTGAAAAAAATTAAGGCAGAAATTCAGGCAGCCAATCACATCCCATGGACAGTCAAGAGCATAGAGAATAGACACTTGCCTTCTATTGAAATGGTTCATGCTAAATCCCACGTTTCCTCTGGGGTCTGTGTGAATTTGTTTGTTTGATGTATCTCTCTTCAGGCCAGCTCAACTCCCTGTGCTCCAGAGTACACTTAAGGAGCAGTAGGGGTTGGGGGCAGCTACTGCCTAAGTCAGAAGCACATGATGTGTGGGACGAATGAGGATCTGCTGGGGTGACGTTCTTATAGATGGGAGAACACTCAAAAATAGTAGTAAGAGTTGTAGCACAGGGCACACATGGATGTAGCATAGGACACACATGGATGTAGCATGGGGCACACATAGTTGTAACACAGGGCACACATGGATATAACACAGGACACACATGGATGTAACACAGGGCACACATGGATATAGCACAGGATACACATGGATACAGCACAGGATACACATGGATGTAGCACAGGACATGCATGGATGTAGCACAGGACACACATGGATGTAGCATGGGGCATCCATAGATGTAACACAGGGCACACATAGATGTAACACAGGGCACACATGGATATAACACAGGACACACATGGATGTAACACAGGGTACACATAGATATAACACAAGGTACACATGGATATAGCACAGGATACACATGGATGCAGCACAGGATACACATGGATATAGCACAGGATACACATGGATGTAGCACAGGATACACATGGATGTAGCACAGGATACACATGGATATAGCACAGGATACACATGGATATAGCACAGGATACACATGGATGTAGCACAGAACACAATGGATGTAGCACAGGACATATATGAATGTAGTAGAGGATACACATGGGTGTAGCACAGGGCACATATATGAGACTGAGTGTGGGATACCCTCCTCAGATATCTGTCAGGTCACAGCCAGTTGTTCTGTCTACACTGATGACACTGTTGACTGGAAGGTCACCATTGGTGTGTGGTATTTATTGCAGGATCACTGGTTTCCGGGGGAGGTGGGGAGGGTGCTGAGCCATGGCATACCGCTGCTGAAGATGGGAACTTGAAGGCCCTGGATACTGCTTCCAACTTCCCAGGGACATGCTGCCTTCTAGAAGATGGGCTATAAGATGGCAGCTTTGGGCGGCTCCCCTCTGAAAGCCTGGAGTACTGCAAGATACACAATACCTCCAGCATTAAGCAGTCTTTTGGCTGCTGGTCAGGTAGAAGGGATCCTCACAAAGTGCCAAGACTGTCACATCCCCTTACGGACATGGAACTGGGTTGTTTCCTGGACACTGAGCCCTCCCCAGCAGGTTATAGCTTGCTGAGGATATGGAGTCCCTCTTTTTGACCTCCTCTCCGATGCAGCATTAAATGTTGTGGTGCCAGTGGAATACTGATTATAACTTAAAGGCAGGCAAAGCAAGATGCAGGCCTGGGGAAGTGACTGAGGGTAGGGACTAGAAACACATGGTGTTTCCCTTAGAGGGACACTCAGGTGGCCAGCGAACAGCAGGAGGCTTGAACTGTGGTTGTTAGGGGCAATAGATGTCCATTCCCGACAGGAAGCCAACCCCGGCCTGGGGATCCTGAACCTCCCGGCTGACTGTCCTAATGCCTGGTGAGAGGCACCAAGGCCCTTCCTAGCGTGATGCCTTCCTATTGCCCCCCACATGTTACCAGCCTAGACTGGAGAGGTGGATCAGCAGTTAAGAGCACAGGCTGCTCTTCCAGGGGACCCAAGTTCAATTCCTAGCACCCACATGGTAGCCCACAACTCCTGTAACTCCAGTTCCAGGGAATGCTGTCTTCAGGCCCCTAGAGGCACCAGGCATGGCAACACACACACACACACACACACACACACTAGATAAATAAATTAAACCTAAGTTGTCTTGTGTACCTAATAGCTGCTACGGTCTTTCGGCATTACGGCCATATTAATAAATAGCACGGAGAAAGCCCAGAGCTCAACTTCAGGGATCTCGGAAACAAATCACTGTGTTTAAAAGCACTATTTATTTGTCAAGGCAGAATTTTAAAAAACAGGACCACACGTACTGGAGAATTTCCTTTTTGACTCCTTAGGACAAAGGGTATAGGGTTCAAGGTCTAAGGATAGTGAAAGCCGGTGCTGCCAGAGCCTTATTTCCTGTCTGTCACACACACTGAAGAGCTTTGCAGTCCCTCCCAGCTGCAATGAGACCTCGGGGAGAAATGCTGGACAGCAGAGAATGGGGTGGGGTTTTCTTTCCTCTCCGGTCTAGTAGCTGAGCGAACTGGGTTTGCCCTGAGCTTTCTGAACCAGCGTGATGAACAGTATCACAGACTCCAGATGTGCTTTCCAAGGCCAGATAGATGCACTGGGCTGGAGCCCAGCTATTGCACCCTGAGAACAGATTCATGTGGACTCCAAAAGTCTGATCACTTTTGTGCTGAGCTGTGGGGTCTCCAGTGTCACTGGTGATGGCCAAAGCCAGCTGTTCCCACCACAGCCCCTCTTCCCAGTCACAGCCGTTGCTCAACACCAGCTAAGGAAAGCTCTCACAGGACAGATGCAGGAAGATGCCGAGTGACTCATCCATCTCATCCTCCTGCATCATCCTTCTCCTGAAAGACAGAGATGTGTGTGTGTGTGTGTGTGTGTGTGTATGTGTCGGGTGCAGGTCCTCACACCTTTCTCTGAGACCCAGGGCAGGACCAAGAGGAGGCATATACAAAGGGAACAGACCCTCTTGGGTGGCTTTTATGTAATAATGCTTTTAGAGGAGAGGGCTGCAAATGAAGCAGGCTCGGGCAAGCCTCTGCAAGACTATCAGTAGCCAGAACCAAAAAATGCCCTCCCAGGAGGAATAGCGTTGCCCCTAGTGTGGGATTCCGGAAGCTTTGTGTGAAGCACAACCTTTATAGTGGCTCAGAAGACCTCTCTGGGTCCTCTCGGCCTCTTGCACCCCACCTTGACCTGTTGGCCCCACTGTCCACTCTACTTCAGCCTCAATGGCCACCAAGTCCTCAGCAGGTCCTCCCTGGAGCCTTTTCAGAGCCACCCTTGTCTGGGTGTCTTCCTTCTTTTTCTTGGCTCCCTGTTTCCAGCCTCCTGTCTCATGTTAGTTCTTAAAGCCCTTCTCCTTGGCTGTTAGCTCTAGTAGTTTTGCTTTATTGTGTCAGTGCCTGTCTTCCCTTCAGAATATAAGCGCCAGGAGCACAGGGACTTTTGTTGTTGATGGTGGTTTCTCTCAGAGCCTGCTGTGATTTATTCTTTAGTCTCCTATTGACACAACTGGGCCGACCCCTACCTCTCACAGTTCTGAAGACACAATGGGTGCATGTCCTTGAGTGTGGTTCTTGAGAAAGCATATTAAAGCATGGGTTATCATCAGAATGGTGACCAAAGTTTTACTAAACATGTTATAAGTAGATACGTGACCTTGAGCTGGCTTTCCTGTCTGCAGATCCCACACTCCTTCCTGCCTGGCTCAACAGAGCTTCTTGAGTGGCTTCTTACAACCCAGATTGCTGGCTTTGTCACCCACTGCCTATAAGGCCTGAGACAAGTCACTGCAGAAATCTGAGCCTCAGTTCCATCATCTGTAAAGTGGGGCCATAATGGTTCTCCAACTCACTCGCATATTCTAAGGATGGAATAAGGATGGACAGAGCAGAGTGTGGTGCTCAGCACACACAAAGCTCCGTAAAAACTGCCTGCTGCCATCCACCCACCCATCAGTCCATCCATCCATCTACCCATCCATACACCCATCCATCCATTAGTCCTTCTATCCATTCACCCATCCACCCATCAGTCCATCCATCCACCTACCCACCTATCTACCCATTCATCCACCCATCCATCTATCCATCTATCTATCCACCCACCCATCCATCTATCCATCTACCTATCCATCTACCCACCCATCCATTCACCCATCTGCCCATCCATCCACCCATCTATCCATCTATCTATCCATCTACCCACCCATCCATCCACCCATCTACCCATCCATCCACCCATCTATCCATCTATCTATCCATCTACCCACCCATCCATCCACCCATCTACCCATCAATCCACTCATCCACCCACCCATCCATCTATCCATCTTTCATCTGTCCATCCATCCACGGGGTGCAGCAGTAAGGGACAGTGCTCTCTTATTCAGAGTGGAGAGGCCTCAGTCAACCCTCTTTATGATCCCTTTGCTAACTGAGATAGTTTTTCTTTCTTTTTCCCTTCAAAAGCACCCAACCCTAGGAAACACTTGGGACATGGTAGGGGGAGGTGAGAGAGGTCCCTGTATTCCTTCCACAGGACTTGTGGTGGGACTGGCTCCCATCTGGTTATCCACCTGCCACCCACAGCAAGAAGGCCTCAAAAGTTAGAGAACTCAGAGGCAGCCACTTGAGATGGCAGGATGCTGAGTACCAACAGAGCTGCTTCAGATACCACACAGGCAGCAGGTGCTGGGAGGCAGGAGAGCTGCTTCAGACACTGAAATTAACAGGCTTCTTGGGTTGGAGGTTTTAATTAAAAAATCCTAGAGAATTATTTCCTTAATTTCAACACTTCTCAATAATCACTCTCCTCTGGGCTGGTTGAGATTCTGTTTCTAGATCTCTAGGGATGGGCTCAATAGCCTGCAACACCCAGGACCAGTGGTGGGTGTTCTCTGAGCTCTATCCTTGGGCCCTATACCACTCGGACTCAGCACCTCTGTGGGTCTGTGTGTCCTGGAATCTACTAGAGTCTATTAGGTATCAGCTGTTGGCTCCTCAATTATCCTGGAGCTAAGTGACATGTCACTAGGGACAGTTTAGTCCTGGAGCTCTAGGGGCCCCGGTCCACACCAACTGACCTCTGGGAACACCGTTGATAGCAGTGAGTCTAAGAATATCCTCTCCTCTTCCAATTGATCCCTTACATGATGGGCTATACCTGGATCCTGAAGCAAGAATGCTGGGCAGCCTCTATTCCTGGTCCACATGCTGTGTCCTGAACACATCTGTCAGCCGTACCACTTCACAGCATGTCAGCAAAACCTTCGTCAGCAAGCTCATGTTTTGTGGCTTCAAGGTCTCTCTTGCTCACCTGAGCAACTCTCTGGTGGCCCTGATGTCCTAAAGAGTCAATACCTGACCCTCAGAGGAGAAAGCCTAGGCAAATCCCGGCAGGAGCTGGCTGCTCTGTAGAGGTTACCTGGTGGTAACGGCTCACGCTATCTCTGGGTGATGGAGTTCTTGTCATGATGGTGGCTCACTAGGTGGCATGTCACTAAGGACAGTTTTCTTTTCCCCCTGACTTCTTTATTGCTCCATTTCTACCTCCCAGATTAAAAAAAAAAAAAATGTCCTGACCTCAAGGTTGATGGCTGGGGACTGAATTGAGGGATCTCCTTTTACCCTCCAAGTTACCATGGTTTACGGTTTATGACTGTCAGACAGCTCCTCGGCTTCCCTTCCTTTCTGTTTGTCCTGCCTCAGCCCAGGCCACCAGCTACCATGCTTTGTACCACAGCCCCAGATCTCAACACCAGCCTTCCAGCCTCCCTTGGACTCCATCTGGAAATGTCAGTGGTGCCTGTGGTCCCCCATGACTCCCTCCCGGGCAGCTAACTTCTGACTTCACTTAGGTTCCTCCACTCTACTCCATACATTTCCCATGATGCTTTCTCAAGCCCAGAATCCTCAGCTTCCCCTGACTGGCCTCAATGGCCACCCCATGGTTTACCTTTAGGGTCAGTTTGACGGGATTAAGAGGGCACCTAGGAAGAGGGTGAAGCTACGTCTGAGTGTGTCTGAGGGCATTTCCGGAGGGGAGCAGCCTATGGAGAGGACCCGACCTGAACATGGCCCACCATCTGCCCATGGACCAGGGGCCAGGTCAGGTGTGGGAAGGAGAAATTGTGTGTCCACATCCCCCAGCCTTTCTTGAGCAGGTGTTTGTGTGGCTGTTATCCTTGGAAGCTGCCAGGTCTTCGGCCTCAGGCTGGGGCTGAGTCATTGGCCCGTCTTGCTCTGGTGTGTGTCTCTGACACACCAGTGTGCAGGCGGTCAGTGCAAGGCTATTCAGTCTCCAGAGAGGACAGCTGCTCACATATATTACCCCACATACAAAATTAGGGTCTAACCATCCCAGAGAACACCAGCAAATACTGACGGCTTCTCTGGCTTGCCTTCCACCCACACAGAATGAGGTGATTGACTTTAATGGCTCTGGCAGCCTTAACAGAGAAAGACAGCCCAGACAACAAGAAAGCATTTGCTGAAGCTCTGGAGTCTGGACCCCACAGTGAGGGTGGTGGCGGGTTTGGGGTTTTTTATTGGAGACTCTTTCCTCAGCCTCGCAGATGGCATCTGGGATGATTGACATCAGTTGTCAACTTGGCAGAATCAGGAATCCTCTGGAAGATAGATCATCTAGTTCATATTGGCCTGTGGGCACGGCTGTGGGGAATTGTCTTAATAGAGTTAGTTACGCGAGGTGCTGTCTGGGCGCTGGCCAGAAGAGACAGTGAGCTCTGTGCGGACAGACAGACAGACCCATGCCTTGCTCTGGGTCCTGACTGTGGACACCATGATGAACTTCATCCTGAGCTGGAATGGAAATTAAACCCTCTCCCTAAGCTGCTCTTGTCACGTGTGTGTCAGTCAATTCATGTATGTTGTCAGTCACATGTGTTGTCAGTCATATGTGTTGTCAGTCATGTGTGTTATCTCACATATGTCGTCAGTAATGTATGTTGTCAATCATGTGTGTTGTTGGTCATGTATGTTGTCAGTCAAGTATGTTGTCAGACATGCATGTTGCCGGTCATGTATGTTACCAGGGCAACAGGAAAGAAACAAAGGCAGCGTCGTCACTGTGGTCACTCCCTGGTCCATGCAGTGTCCTTATTGCCTCTTTTTATGAGGACTTGGGTGTATTGGGCTTTGGACAACCCATGTGACCTCATCTTACCTTGATCATGTCTCAAAAGGTCATCCTTCCCAGTGCAGCTGCAGTCTCTGGCATTCAGGTAGACTCAACACAGGGAACTGGCGTGGAGGGTAAATACACATTCCCCCATTGCCACAACCTTCCCGTTCCCACAGTCACCATCCTCGACCTCACTCTATGAGAATATTCTGGATGACTCTCCTCCCCTAGCTAGACTCCATCATCAAGGGAGAAGAATACATATTCTGTGCCCACTCCCGGTGCCAAGAACACTGCCTGGCACACAGTGTGCACCAGGGTATTCCCAAAGTCTGCTCATCTCCTCACCACCCTTAAAATCAGCCAGGGACAGGGAAGAGGACCCCAAGGCTCAGCCTGAAGCCGACCAGAGGCTGAAATACAGGTAGAATGGTGGTATAGGACACCCATACCATGCATGCCCGCTTTCTTCTCCTTTGGGGCATCCACCCAGGGGGCTCCCCATTTTAGTCAGCCCTCACCCAGCTGGAGCAATGCAGACACCCAACAACAAGCCAGACACACGCTTTCTCACCAGCAAAGGAGGGCTCCCCGTGTGGAGGGTGGGTCACCGGCTTTAAAGGTCTGAGGGCTGGGAAGCAGTCCCACTGAGCCATGTCCAGCTTTGACAAACCAAGCGATATTTCTTAATCACTTGTTGTGAGAGTCTCATTGTCCCCTTGTTGATCTTCTTGCCAGCTGCCATTGCCCCTAATTACAAATCTCTGATTCCCCCAGCCTCTCTGTCAGATAGATGACAATGAGCTGTGAACAAGCATGCAAGGCCTGGGGGCTCTCTTGGTGTGATGTCATCAGAGCGGGAGGTACCAACCAGCCAGGACTGGGTCACCACAGGCTTTGGTGTGCGGCTAGCGGTCTCCCACTACCATCCCTTATGACTGCTTCCATACGTAGCCACCAGAGTCTGTGCTGCCCAGCGGGACAGCCAGCCCCCACCCCTGACTACCCAGAGTGTGAGATATAGCATTTTTTAAAAAAATATTTTTATTTTAATTAATGTAAATTGAAATAGCTACAGGCCCCTCTCTTGGGTATTGCAACTTAGAATCATCTCTCTGAACCTTTGTTTTCCTCCCCTTTAAGACAGAGGAACCAACTGTGTGTGTATGTGGGGGGGTGTGTGTGGAAGGTATAGAGTGTGTGTGTGTGTGTGTGTGTATGTGTGTTCTTTGTGTAAGTGTATGTATCTATGTGGGGGTAGAGTGTGCATGTACATGTGTGCTATGTCTATGTTCATGTGTACATGTGTGTGGGAGGGTGTGTATGTACATGTGGGGGGATTATAGATGTATGTTTGTATGTATGTGTGTGCACTGTTGTAGAGATATTTAATCCCAGTCCGGGGTTTCCACTCCACCTTTGACCATTTAGTTCCCAGATAAAAGACACACACGGTCTTTATATTTATAATAAGCCTTAAGCCGCACAAAAGCTGGGCAGAGATCTACCCTCTATCCTATTGGAATCTGCCTTCCTATTGATAACCCATTACTTGCAATGCTTCATCTGGGCTGCTCTTCTCAATTCCAATTGGCCAGCCCTCAGGACCAGGTTTTCTTGACTCCTAACCCATGCTGTCTTTCTTCTCTCTTCACTTTCTTCTCCCCCTCCTGGCTCTTCACCAACCCCAAGTCTGGGAACCCTAAACCCCGCCTATGTCTCTTCTGCTCAGCTATTGGCTGCCAGCATGTTTATCCACCAATCAGAAATAACTTGGGACAAGTCACATAGCAGTCACTTGGGTCTACATGTGGACTCTCTCTTCTCTGAGGTAACCAAGTCTTGGGGGCCCACACTTAGCATTACAATACGTAAAAGCAGACCAAACCTCAACAATGCACAGGTGTATATGTATAGAGGCACACAAGCGTGTATGCATGGGTGGCCATACTCATGTGCACATGGAGACCAAAAGTCAACATCTGGTCTTCAGTCCCTCTCTGCCTTACTTTTGACACAAGGTCTCCCACTGAGCCTGGAGCACAATGATTCTGCTAGAACTTGTTGGTCAGGGAGATTTGGGGGTCCTCTCGTCCCTGCCTCCCTACCAACAATATTACAGGCACATGCTGCCATGTCCTGCTTTTATGTGGGTAGTGGGATCTGAAGTCTAGCTCTCCATTTATGGAGACATTGCTTTACCCACCCAACAGCTCCACCCACCAGTGTAACACACAGCTCCCAGTTACCCACTGCTGTAGCACATGGTCCCCAGTTACCGACTGCTGTAATACGCGGGTCAGAAGCAATCTGGGTCACATCCCCTCCAAGGTACTCAGACTAAGGAACTTTGCTGATGCCAGCCATTGTCCCTGTGATGTCCCCAGTGAGTCAGAAGGAAAGAGGAACAGCATGATTCCAAGGATGGGGACTTTTCCTTTAAGCAATTAAGGCAGAAACTGTAAGAGCATTTCCACGTTCCATGTCTTTGCAAGAAACAACTCACATTATCTCACATAACGGCCGAGACACTGAAGCTGCCTGGAGTGGGGGTTTCTGCTTTTGCTGTGGGTCAAGGTAAGACCATGTTCTGGGGCTGGGGGACAGGTAGCTGGCTCCTTGGAGGGCTGTACTGAGGGCTGGGTGGTATGATGTATACACAGTGAGCATGCACCAGTCAGCTACCAGTGTGGAAGAAGTGACCCGTTATCCACCATCCGACGGCAGTGTCATAACGGCTGTCACCTGAGTGTTGCTGGGTCCACCAGTGACCAACTGACCTGGGATGGCCCTGGCTGGGTCCTCCTGTTTGTGCTCCCTACACTCTGAAAGGAGATGTTGGGACCCACTTTTTTCCTATCTCTCTCCCTTTACTTCCTGGCTTCTGAGAGGTGTGCAACTTCCTCTGCCACATGCTCCACCCTCATGGGGCTGCTTCCTCACCCCTTCACCATGGCAACGTGCCATCTGACCTCGGACCGAAGTCTCCCAAGCCATGTTTGCAAACGAATCTTCCTTCCTTATAAATCAATATACCTCGGGTGTTTCATTACAGTACTAGAAAGCGGACTGACACGGAAAGAAATTGGCACCAACCTGGCATGTTGCAACTTCCTAATCAGAAGTCATAACGTCAAGATTCAGGGACAGGAAGATAGACCCTACCTCTTCAAAGAAATGGATGAAAGAGTCCAATTAGCAACATGGTCCTACTAGGGAAAGGATTGCTGTGGCACTCTCTGTAAACCGTCTACTGTAGCTTGGCATCATTTACTCAATAAATGATGCCTAGTCTGTTTTCAATCCATGCAATTTTAAATTGTTCATTTGTTCATGCAAAAACTCATTCAGTACTTGCTGTGTTGGGGTTTATGGCAAAAGTAGCTGGCGGCCCTTAGAGCATTAGGCATTGAATTCTACAACAAAACAGCACAATGCTTTGTATTAGGAGCGGGAGCTCACAAGCCTCAGAGAGCTTGCTTTGCACTGCTCAGCCCTGGACAGAGACCTGGTGCTCTCTGCTTATTTCCTGCAGGTCTTGCTAGCCATGACCTCTGCTTTTTAAGCTACAGTGTGGCTGCCTCCCTGGGCCTGGGGGAATCAACAGTGAAGTTTGTCTCTTGTTTGCAGTCTTTCCTGCCCACCATAGGGAAGGACCACTCCTGCCCGTCTCTCCTCTGCTGTGTGTTGCTTTGGGCTTAAGAAGTGGGGTTATTGACTTTAGAGAGGAATCTGTCTGAGGACTGTGTGTGTGTGTGTGTGTGTGTGTGTGTGTCTCAGTTGGGAAGCCCTAGGTACGCAGCGCGGAGATCCACATTGGTCCTGTTTTGCATGTGAGAGACTGAGACTTGGAAAGAAGACATAGCAAGAAGTTGGGGTTGGAACCTGGAGCTGTTGCTTCTCTGTGTTCTGTTTAATCTGCTGTTCATGCCTGGGGACTACATGTGAGACCCAAGCTGATTATAGCGCCATGGCCTGGGTGGCACAAGTGTCCCAGAAGGTTGGAGGTCAGGTTCCCGAGTCAGATACACCCTTTGCTGGGCACAAGGAACCCTGAGATCTTGCCACTCAGTCCACACAAAGAGCACCTTGAAAAGTGCTGCATCCATGCCTGCTGCCCTCAGCTGTCCCCACCTACCTGGGGATTCTGTGTGCATGCGTGCATACGTGCTACTCCCACACTACCTGGGATCAGAGTAGATCCAAGGAGTTTCCCCCTGACTGCACCCCTCCAAGTGAGAGCCATTGGCACACCTAAATCTCTTTGTTTCCAGAAACAGAAAATCTCATTTACAATAAATATCCTTCTGAGATGCTTGATCAGCAGTTCAAGGTGTTAGAAGGACACAGGACAGTGGCTCAGAGGTCAGAGCTCCAGACACCCCTGCTCAAGGGAGGGTAGGCCCCTGGGATTTCTAAGAACTGCTGTGGTCAGCTGCACGCCCTGAGTCTGCATATGAAGGTGTCCTTGTCATTCTCAGAGCCTCAGTTTCCCCTTCTGTGAAATAGAAACACCGACCTACAACCAGCACATGGAAACAGAAAGGACAAAGTTAATGTCAGCTGCTCCTCTGCTGTCCCCAGATCATCACACTGGGTGTGACAACACGGAGGTCTGTGAGGGTGGCAGCCATGGCAGGAGTTGATGGTAAGACGAGACTGGAGCTGAAAAGAGCCTGTTAGTGACATCTTCGACGTCCCAGCATCCTCAGAGGCTTTCTGTAGCACTGCCATGCACACACCTGTAAATGCCTGTGCTGCACAGCAGTAACTGATGTTGCCTAAGGTGTGTAACAGTAATCTAGGATGCATGTCAAAACAGTTTATAAACCGTCTCCGTGGGAAGCTGCAGGCGTCTCCCAGACCCCATGGTTGTTGGTTCTTAATTACATCAAGACATCAAGCCAAACAACTGCTCCACATGCACCATCTAGGTGCATGTAAGAACAGGCCAGGACGTTCACAGACAGAACAGCCTGGCCACATGTGTCACATGGTGTTACTGGCGTTGTCTTTAATACTCTTGTACAGAGTACTGAGTACTCAGCTGAAGCACAGTCTGTGCAGAGTACTGAGTACTCAGCGGGAGCACAGTCTGAACAGAGTACTGAGTCTCAGCTGGAGCACAGTCTGAACAGAGTGCTGAGTACTCAGCTGGAACACAGTCTGAACAGAGTACTGAGTACTCAGTGGGAGCACAGTCTGTGCAGAGTACTGAGTACTCAGCTGGAGCACAGTCTGTGCAGAGTGCTGAGTACTTAGCTAGAACAGTCTGTACAGAGTACTGAGTACTTAGCTGGAGCAGTCTGTACAGAGTACTGAGTACTCAGAGGGAGCACAGTCTGTACAGAGTACTGAGTACTCAGCAGGAGCACAATGAATACTGGTTTCCAGGTCAGGCGACCAATCACACTTTAGTCTTAGATGCCCCAGAGGGGAGGACCTGGCAGGCTTCCATACCTACATCAGCAGATGCAGTCTCCACTCTGGCTGGAACAAGACTCCAGGGAACCAGTGCTGAAAAGTGAGACCCAATAAAATCATCGGGCAGGCAGCTTTGAGCAAGCCTGATTAAGCGAATCTAACCAAGCTGTAGGTCTCTCGGAATCATGGACCAGCAGAGGTATCAAGCAATCGATCGGGTTGTCTGAGCCAGAAGTGGGGCAGGGAGGGAGGTGTCTGCAGACCTCCACCAGCAGAAACAAATTCATTATGTCTACAGAGGTGCCTGGCAGTCGTGCCATAAATCAGGAGAGTAATCAATGGCTTGGGGAGGGGGGAGACACGGTAAAACAGGGCCAAAGGTCCTGGATCCCAATGAAGTGACAGCAAATAGGGTCAGACAGCCCCAACCAGATGGGTTCTTTCTAGCTGAGTGACCCTGGGTCACTTGCTCTATGGGGACCACTTCAGCCTTTGCAAAATGGGGTTGCTGGAGTGTAAGTTTAATTACAATGAGATTGTGTCCCTCTGCCCTGCCCATAACAGCAGCTGTGGGGCCATTGGCCCTCAGGACATAGCAGACTAAATTAAGATGTGTTCTAAGTGTGAAACTTCCTACCAGATCTCCTAGATGTGGTATGACTGGAGGAACAGTCCATAATTTTTTAATCTTGATTTTATTACTAAATAATACCTAAGATCTATTATGTTAAAAAAAAACACATTATTGAGCCAACTACAATTGTGTCTATTAAAAAAAAAAAACATAGCTGTAAGAATATCTAAAATGATCTCTTGTGATTTTCTTTCTATTTTTACTGAATGACACCCGTCCCTTCACATCCTTTCAGATATCTTTTGGACACATAGATTTGTGTTTATATGTATGTGCACATGAATGTATAGGTCAGAGGTCAATGCCAGGTGTCATCTTTTGCTGCTTTCCATCTTATTTTTTGAGACAAGTTTTCACTCACTGAACCTGGAGCTCACTGGTTAGACCAGACTGGCTTCCAGTGGTTCCCGGGATCCACCCGCATCTCAGTGACTGTTCTATTGCTATGCTGTGACAGTGACCAAGGCAGCTTATAAAAGAGAGAGTTTACTGGAGCTTACAGTTTCAGAGGGTGAGTCTATGACCATCATCATGTTTCAGAAGGTGAGTCTGTGATCAACGTGGCAGCAAACAGGCATGGCGCTGGCAGTAACTAAGAGCTCGCATCTGATCCACAAGCAGAAGGAAGAGGAGCTAACTGGGAGTGACATGGGCTTTTGAAACCTCAAAGCCCACCCCCAGAGACACACCTCCTCCAACAAGGCCACACCTCCTGATCTTTCTCAAGCAGGTCCACCAACTGAGGACCAAGCAGTCAAACACATGATCATATGGGGACCACTCTTATTCAAACCACCAAACTCACTCCCTGGCCCCACAGGCTTGCAGCCATATCATACTGCAAAATGCATGCAGTCCAGCTTCAAATCCCCAATAGTCTGTCATAGTCTCAATACTGCTTAAAATTCCAAAGTCCAAAGTCTTTTCCGAGACTTGAAGCAATCTCTTAATAGTCAATCCCTGAAAAATCGAAATGCAAATTATACACTCCCAACATACAATGGTACAGAATATACATTACCATTTCAAAAGATAGAAAAGTAGGCATGGTGGGGGAATACTGGGCCAAAGCAATACCAGAACACAGCAGAGCAGACTCCAAGTCCTGCATCTCCACATCTGATGTTACAGTGCTCTTCAGGCTGGGTGTGGTGGCGCGCGCCTGTAGTCCCAATAGCTTGGGAGGCTAGAGCAGGATTGTGCATGAGTTCAAGGCCAGCATCCTGGGTGACAGGCTACAGTGCTCTTCAGATCTTCCAACCCTTTCTAGCTTTGTTGACTACAACACATTGCTCCCTCTTGGGCTGGTTCCAAACCTGGTCTGCAGCTCCTCTTGGCACGCATCCCATGGCTCTGGCATCTCCAACATCTAGATGGCCTAGGAGAAGGCAATCCAGGTTTCATCTTCATGGCTTCATGCAATGGCCTCTCTGGGCCACCATGCTTGGCTAAACATGGGTTGGGGGGATAGAATTCAGGTCACCATGCTTGTGCAACAAGCACTTTACACACTGAGCCATCCCCCAGCCTCCTACCTGGTGCTGTATCCACTGAGCTCACCAGCCTTAGCACATGATGCTGTTGTTTATTTTTTGTCTCATGGTGGAGACCACAGCCAGGGGCTGGCACTAGGTGAGCGCTCAGCACTCGGAGGGACTGCACACCACCCTCTCATGTGTTTTGTTTTGCAGTGTGAGGAACCGTGATGCTGGGCTGTGCCATGCACTCTGTCCTCCTCCTGAAGTCTCAGTTTCTTCCCCAGCCAGGTCAGACAGAATAACTGTAATGGACAAGGTGGAGATGTCCATGGTTGGCATCTCTCTCTCTCCCTCTTTCCGTGTATGTGTGTGTGTGTGTGTATGTGTGTTTGTGCACGTGCATACACATGTGTGTGAGGGCATGTGTGTGCGCAAGTGTGTGCATGTATGTGTGTGCATGTGCGTATGTGTTAGACTGTGTGTCCTTAGAACCAAGATTTAACAGTAACCATGGCTAGCATCCATTGTCAACTCGACACACCCAGGAAGAGGATATGTCAGTTGAGGGATTGCCTCCATCAGATTCGTCAGTGGGCATATCTGGGGGCCATTTTCTTGATTGCTCATTGATACAGGAGGACCTAGTCCATTATGGGCAGTTCCATTCCTAGGCAGGTAGTCCCGGGCAGTATAAACAAGCAAGCTGAACATGAGGCTGGGAGCAAGCCAGTGAGCAGCCACTCCTCTGTGGTCTCTGCTTCAGTCCCTGCTTCAGGTTCCTGCCTTGGCTTTACTTGAGGATGGGCTATAACTGTCAGTCAAAATTAACCCTCGCCTCCCCAAGTTTCCTGTTGGTCAATGTGTTTAGCACAGCAACAGAAAAGTAAGGAAAGCAGAAGCACCTTTCTTTCTCCAGCAGGAGTACAAACGTTAAAGCCCTCCCCTTACTGCGCAGCCTTACTGCAAAGCCTGCACACACACCTTATTTCTCTGCACCCCTCCTTCTGCATCAGACCCGAACCTGTCAGAGTCTTTGCACACCGGAATGAGTGAAAACCAGGACTGTGTTATGTTGGTTACATAGCTCATAGCTGGGACAAAAATAACCAACCAGCAACCTGGTGGAAAGGGCTTGTTTGGGTTCCTGGCTTCAGGAGGGAAGCAGCCCAAGTGGGGAGAATTCACAGAATTATGAGACCTCTGGCACATAGTATCCAGAGTCAGGAAGTAAAGAAAGATGAACACTGTTCTCCGTTTTACTTTGTCCAGGACCCCATGGGATGGAGCTACCACACCCAGGTCTTCCCTCCTCAGTTGACTCTCTCAGGAAACATCTCCATAGACACGCCCAGCTGTGTCTTTTAGGTAATTCCCACCCACTCTTTTTAAAATATCATTATATTCACTCACTCATTCATTCATTCATTCATTCATTCATTTGTGTGTATGAGCTTCTGTGAGGCAACTTGGGGGAATCGATTCTCTCCTTCCACCCTGTGGGTCCTGGGGATTGAACTCAGGTCACCAGGCTTGGCAGCAAGTACCTTGCCTGCTGGCGGACCTTCTAAGTCCAGTCCTGATAATGAAGATTGTTTATTACAACCAGAGGTTCACGGGCAAGCGGACTGTATCTTCCAAGGGTTGGACAATGGCCTACAGGTGACACAACTTCTTTGAAGTAGCCACTGAGAAAGTCGTCATGCGGCCAACACCAGCAGCCAGAGGAGCACCCTATACCCCAGAGCTGGAGAGGCTCCCCCACCTCCTACTCACCCCTGCTGACTCCGGCGCAGCAGGGTGAAGTTGAACCTTCCTGAAGGTGGAGGTTCCAACAGCTGGGCTTTAAGTTGTGTGAAGTTGGGACGATGCTTCTGAAGTTACTGAATAACGGGTATGAAGCAGTCTTAGAATCTGTGTGGGAAGAAGGTGAGGGTTGGACATTCAAAATGTGGACAGTAATCGGACCCTTCACCCTTCTCTTCTGTGCACTTTTGAATGTGCATAGACCCAGCATATTCTTCTTTTCTTTCTCTCTCCCTTCTACATGCCTCCTTCCCTTCCTTCCCCCTTCTTTGTCCCCCTCTCTCTGTCCTTCTCTCTCTCCCCTACTTCCGAAGTCATCTCCCTTGGCTCTCCAGTTAGAGGGGCTCTGTAGGTTTCTCTCTTCTTTTCCTTTAATTTCTGAAGGAATGCTAGACAGAGCTGGCAGCTAGCACAGAGGGAGCTCTTCAGCACCTCGAATTCTCATGGCTGGGGTGGGATGGGAGAGCCCTCACAAAGCCCAGCAGGGGCTAGGGCTCAGAGTGCCCCTCCTCAGCAGCCCCCATTTTTCCAGCTCAACTTCCCCATTTCAGTCCTGTTTATGTGGCTGGGGAGGTGGATCAGTGGGTAAGAGTGCTTGCTGAGAAAGCACAGGGCCTGAGTCAAATCCCAAAACCCAGGTAAAAACCCAGGTGTGGTCAGGTGTGTAGGTAACAGCATTGAGGGTGAGAGGAGCAGAGACTGGAGGACTGCAGATTTCTCACCACCAGCCCCAGTCCAGATTCAGTCAAACATACACACATACACAAACATATACACACAGTACACATACATATATATTCTCACACATGCTCACTCACACATATACATATAAACAACACATAGCACACACATACTAACACACACATAAATACACATACACACATGCACACACATACACAAATATACACACACATACACACAGACATACATACATACACATGCATATTATGCACGCATACACAAATATACACACACATACACACAGACATACACAGATACACATGCATACATGCACGCATACACACGCACATACACTGACACACACACACACACACACAAGAAAGCCCATCACTGTGTGAACTATGTCCGATGACAGTGTGTTTAGTGCAGGGGGAACAGAGGCTCCCTTTGGCTTTAACAGATGAGACCTGAGGCTGGATGACCTTGGGAAGGGGTGCTTTAAGTCCCCAACCGACCATCCTCTTCCTCTTTCACTTCCCCCACCCCCTGCCTCCTCCCCTCTCTCCACTTTCATCAATGCCCAACCCCTCCCCCAGGAAGATTCTGGAACGTTTTTTTTGCTGACACAGACTCTGGTCAAAGCCCTCAGGAGCTACAGAGTCCAGGCCTGGGGCTCTGTCTCCTGCTCCCACCAGTGCCCAGTTCTGAGCTAGGCGCTTTCCCAGCATCCACTGCCTCAGTCTGGCCTAAGGAGGACCTGGGAGTTGGGTACCCAAGAGCCTCCTCCCTGGATGTGGAAGTCCTACCTATCCAGCTTCAGCTAGGAGCTGACTCTTTCCATCCCTTCAATTCTGAGCCCCACACAGACTGGCCAGCATTCGTTAAACTCACATCGTGGTCATTTTTCACCCTCTAAAATGCTTTAGGAACACAGTGAGTCTGGCATTCTGCCCCCTACCCTGCAGACTGAGTCACATCCACCGGTTCATTGTTCCCAGGGCTGTGCTGGCTTTAATTAGAATATTTTTATTTTCCCTAGCAGAGAGACAAAGAGGGTAGTGAGCTCAGGGGCCAGGTCCCAGGTCCTCAGATGGAACAGCCAGCAGGAGAGGAGGGAGTCCTGTCTGCCCGTCCTCTCTGCTTCTCCCTACCCTCAGTCTATCTAGATGTTAAAACTGGTGGGAGCCCAGCGGGAGCCTCCTTTGAAGAGGACAAGCAAATGCAGCCTCACACACTGCAGCTCTTGTGACCCTGTGAACTCACAGACAAGTGAACTGAAGTTCAAACGCAGTGATCCAGAGGGCTTCTGTGGAGAGGCCAGGGGGCAAGAGCCCCAATTCATCCTGGGCCAAGAGCCCAGGAGCACAGTGGTTAGAGACGAGCTCACTGCCCAGCAGAGGTGAGGTCCAGGGCAGGGGAGGAAGATGGGAAGTGCTTGCTGCCCAGTATGAGAAGCCAAGCCTCCTAGAGATCAGCACCCTTCCTCCCACGCAGAAAGCCAAGTGTGGTCTGCATCCCCAGTTCACCCTCAGCTGACCTTGCTCCATGCTCAGTTGAAAGACCCTGGCTCAAAATAACAAGACACAATGTTACTCTCTGGCCCTCACATGCAGGCTCTCCTATGTGCACACAGCACACAAGTAAACGCACCATACAAGGCAGAACAAAGAAACATTGTTTGATGTTTTCTCTCTCCAGCTGCGACAAGTTACAGGGGGGTTCTTTGGAGTTCTGCCTTTGACCCCAATCCAGCTGGTGATCAGTGTAGCAAATGCTAATGGAAGCTCTCAGAAAATGCCTTCGAATCAGGTTCGTTTCTTGCCCACAATTCCACTCTCTGGGGACCAATGACAGCAGAGTGGCTGGGCCAGGAGGGTCATGTGTACGTGGGATCTAGAACCAAGTTGGTTAACGGCATCATTTAAGGTGAGTGTGCCCCCCCCCCATTCGCTGGAAGGGTGTGATGATTATAAACCTCACTTCCAGGCTGCTGCAAATGGTGGTGGAGGTGGTTCTTCTGGATGCTGATAATCCCTCTCAGAGTCCCTGCATGGAGGAGGTATCAGAACGGGATGAATCTACAAAAGCTGAGCTTTCCTACCCGACAAGGTGACGGTTAGCCGGGTATTTGGTGGTAGGCTTAGCCCATCACCCACTGCAAGCCTCAGGGAGACTTAGATACAGGCATTGCTCACACATATTTTATAGGTTAGTATCTGCTGCCCACACAGATGCTGAGTCCCACTGTCCACTCACAGGACAAAATGCCAGCTGCTTGGGATCCTCTCTGCCTCATTAGCCACACTGCTGTACAAGCATGCATTCTAGAGCCAGCTGACCTGGTTCAAATCTTGAGTCATCCACCTCCCTGCTGGGTGATTTCAGGTGGGTGTCTTCCCCTCTCTGAACTCTAGGTTCATTATCTGTAAGATGAGGACAAAGTGTTGTGCAGGTTGCTTGTCAAATTCAGTGAGTTTATATAGACGGTGCATGTGTGTGTTATGTGTGTACATGTGGGATGTGTGTGTATGTAGTGCACCTGGGCATTCATGTGTGTTTTTGTGTTCATGTGTGCATGTGAGTATTGCACAGTCAGCTGCCGATAACCAGTAGTCATTTATTACTTTTATTAATGACATAGTACTTCCTCCCTCCCCAGCTCTATTAAGTCTGACAAATGCCACACCCTTGGGGGAACCACAGATCAGCTGTCCTTGTCCTCCCCCACAGTGATCTCTCTCCAGAGGGGAGCGCAGGTCTGTTCTGACACATTGAACCTCTCTGATTGTCCAGGAACCTCAGATCCCTAGAATCTGGCTTGGCATAGCAATGACTTGCTCTTTATCACTGCTGAATAGTATTCCATTTATATGTCCGACTCTATCCATCCTCCTATTTGAGGACATTTGGATTGTTTTTCCTACAAATCTTTTGTCTGCTTTTGTTTTCATTTATCTTGGGCAAATAGTTCATAGACTTGCTGGGCAGACAGAAGCTGGCAAACAGATTTCTAAAGTGCCTGTGCCATTGTGCTTGTCCCTTCAAGCCTCTTTTGTTACGAGTTCCCTGAGCACTGTGTGGAGATGGAGCATGTGAGAAATGGCTTGACTGTCTGTTGTCATCCTTAGCCCTTGGTCCCTGGCAGTGGATTGGCTCCAGGTGACTACACGCAAGCCCAGGTCTCTGTGAAGCAGCATGGTGACCACACAGCTGTGTGTCCTTCCTTCCTCAGGTAACTCCTGGATGATCTTTAAGGCCTCACTCTCAGTAGCAGCTGCATAGAGAACATATGGACTTGGCTTTTGTTGTTGTTCTTCTTCTTCTTCTCTTCCTTAAAGATTATGAATTTCTGGTGGGTTGGATCTGAGGTTGCAGAACCTGTGGATAAGGAAGCCAATCTCACTTCCACTCCCAAGAGATTTGGGCCAGAGGTTGATGGGACCAGAAAGGTTGAGGGTTCAGTCTCAAGGGCACCCACATGGTGTCATGAGCCCAATGCATAGACACTGAGCAGGAATCGTACACATGGAGCTGACCCTCCTCACAGATTCCTGGGGCCTATTTCCTCCCTGTTCTGAGAGGCCATTCAAGTAACCATCACCCTTCCTCACCCTAAGACCAGAGAGGGATGAAGAACAAGGTCCCCATAAAACACCCCACTTAGCCATCCCAGGCTGGCTCATCCTCCTCCCTGCCCAGCCGGACTTGGCAGGGCTGGGCATTCTAAATGGATGCTGTGCCTGTTCCCGCTGATGCTGCAATCTTCAGGATGCTGTAATTAAGACTCGGTCCACAGCCCAGATGGAAGCAACCGATTCCTAGGGAGTGAACTGCGGCTGTGGCAAAGCTCAGCTCTGAAGCCTGCATGTGAGTTCTCAGTCCTGAAGCCTGTGAGCTTGGAGATGTTGCAGGCTGAGATTTACGGGCTGGCAGAACTATCACAAAAGACCCGGCTTCACATGCAGACCCTCGTTGGACTTCCAGCTCCATCTGAGTGAGTTCTAACATGCCGCCATCATCCTGAACCTCAGTATTCCTATCTGAAAAGAGGGGTAATTATGCGTATTTGTGGCCTGGTGACTGAATCTAAAGTTTAACCCCCTCATGATTCTTAGACTCCCCCCACTTCCCATCCCATTGAACTGGACCATGGCCACCTACAGTGAAGACATTTCCCAGCTCTCCCTGAGGGTGAAGATGGGTATGAGGTGACATCTGGCCGTGTGGGTAAGATATGTGTCCCCATCAAATTCCCAGAAGAATGGCTTGGCTCTATGTTCCCATCACCTGCCTGCCTTGGTTTCCAAAGTAGTAGCAATCCAAGTGCAGTGCTCCTTTAAGAGGCGGGGCCTCAGGGGAGGTCCTTAGGTCATGGCTTGGACAAAGAAGGGATGCTAATCTGGGTCTCTTTTGGCTTCCTGTCTGGTGATGCCTGTCTTCTCTCAGGGGCTCCGACTGCCATGTGGCACCATCTACCCTCAGCTACACCACTCTCACAAGGACAAACTCATGTGTTCACCTTTGTCTGACCTCAGACTTTGAACTTATAGAACTGTGAGCTAAGTAAACCTCTTTTTAAGATAAGTTAAGCTGCCTCGGATATTTTGTTACAGTGGTACAAACCCTGCAGCCCTAGAAGAAAAGGCCAAGTCTCTCTGTCCCTTTTCCCTCCTGCTTCCTGGAATGTAGCTGTGATGCAGACACTCCAGAAGCTCTATGGGGCCCTGAAGAGAAAGCCACGTGCTCTGGATGGCAGTGCCTCCAGGAGAGAGTCGCTGGCACTATGCCTGTGGACCACTTGTCCCTGAGCTCAGCTCCCTTGTTTCTGAAGCTCTTGATACATTCTTGATACATTGTCCTTGCTCCAATGTTCCCTGCTGCCTGCTGTTGCCAGGATTGAGTTCATTCTAGTAATGACTAGAGTGGGCTACCCAGCATGTCTCTCTCCATAGGTATTGACATTATGTTACAGGTAAGAGTGGTGAGGGTTGCCGAGCTGGGGCTGTCTGATCTCCAACTCCCCATGATCTCCAAGATGGTAGAACAGAAGGGGATTCTGAAAGGGCTGACATCACTATGTGGTGTCTCTTATAGACTCTGGGTTTGGGAGTCTGCCTCCCAAGAATCTGGCCCCACATTCTCTCTGTTGAGACTCTGTGGACCACCCTACCCTTCACCTCCATCCTCCAGTTTGGAGCCACAGCCTGGACACCATGAGTTTTGCTTTGTCACCTGCACAGATAGCGCACACTGATGAACTAGCCAGATGGCCCTTTCTGCCTCCTTTTATCTAGGAATTAAGGGGCAGCTGGCCCAGTGCCAGCCTGGGGCAGCTGGAGGACAAGGAGCCTGCTGGCCAGTTCTGACTCCTTCCGGGAAGAGAATTGCTTTCTGTGCCTGAGGTGTCATCAGCACAGCTGACGACAACAGTGTCATTATGGACTGGCTCTGCCTAGTCCTTCCAGGCAGCCCTCCTTGGATCCTGCTGTGACTGCTCCATTTCAAGGTGTGTAAACAGTCTATGCAAAGGTCATACCTTGCTCAGAGTCACAGGCTCCTCAGTCTCTGTGCCCCTCCTGCCCCCGCCACATGCATGTGTGTCCTCTCCTGTCCCTCTGGAGCCCTCTGCCATACATAGCACTTGGAGTGGGCACTAACGGCTGCACCATCATTGCCCCAGGAGGTGAGCTCCTCAGCCACTGGCCTCAGAAGCCCTGACTTGTTCTTCTTCCACAAATGTTTTCCTCCTGAAAAGAAAAGGCCCACTGTAGGCATAAATTTTTTGCAACCTACTTTTAATAAGGGTTCAACCTCTCCTCTAGCCCACCACTCAGCAGAGGTAGTAGAAGAGAAAAGTTAATAGGATATGGGGAAGTGGACCTGTTCAGTAATATTCTTTGGGGGGCCAGCTCAATCTTCTTTCTCAGCAGTTCAGTCCTGTAGCAAACACCAAATATGACTCAACAGCTACAGACCGGTCCTCTAGGCAGGAAGACACCAGATACGAACCTGCACCTGTAGTTCAATCCTGAAGAAACCTCAAGGTCTGCCAACTGGCCGGAGGTGAGGCCACAGAGGCAGCAAGCTGCCCCAGGAACCTCACCAGCAGTTCTTGAGTGAGTTTCTCTCAATGAGAGCATTACCACAAGTTAAGCTCAACAATGCTATGTAAGGTGAACCAACACCTGTGTAATCTTTAGAATAGCAAGGCAGAGCAAATCAAACTAATCCTCAGTGCTCAGTGCTCATCTCCCACTATCTGTGGGGTCATACTTATACTCCTTCAGCAAGCGTTCTTTTTTTTTAAATATTTCTTTTCTTTTTCTTTTCTTTCTGTCTTTTTTTTTTTTTAAGATTTATTTATTTATTAAATGTAAGTACACTGTAGCTATCTTCAGACACTCCAGAAGAGGGCATCTCATTATGGTTGGTTGTGAGCCACCATGTGGTTGCTGGGATTTGAACTCAAGACCTTCAGAAGAGCAGTCAGTGCTCTTAACCACTGAGCCATCTCTCCAGCCCCTCATCAAGCGTTCTTTCACATGCTTGCTATATCCAAACATCCTTTCACCTGTGTCTGCTTCAGGAAAACATTCTTTCTCGTGTCTGCTTTAGCAAGATCCTTTTACCTGTGTGCCCCAGCAAACTATCATTTGACATAACTGACTTTCCAAAGACTTAGAAGTTTCCACTTCACTCTTCGAGAAGAGCAGGTAGCACAGAAGCAAGCCACATGAGGCTCATTGCTGACTGTGCAAAGAGCCATCCAGTGGGCTGGCAGGGCTGAGGATCTGCAGACAGAGCCCGGCCAATGGGGTGAACTGACAGTCCAGGCTCAGCAGCACCAAGTGGTGCTCCCTGCTCTCACCTGCCCAGATCCTTCCATTCTGTCTTCTGTGTGCCAAATCACACATGGCCACTCTCCCCAGGAGCAGACTGCAGGGTTTGATGAATCCGGAAGTCAACAGTTCAGGCTTGCGACAACCTGAGTTAGGTGACCACTCTTCACTTCTCCAGGATGGACACTATCCTTTCCTGCCTGCATCAGCATGGCACTGGAGAGAGACACACAGGGAGGAGAAATGCAGATACCCTGGATGGTGTCTGTCAGCAGAAGTGACGACACTTCCCAATTCCTCCTCTAGGCCTTTTCGTTCTCATGCTTAGCAGTGTGGTTTGGCCTGGGGTGCGCTTAGATCTGGGGTCTAGAGTGCTAACGCCTGACTTCTTACCTGTGGCTTCTTCAGATTATTATCTGCAGGCACCCCTCCATGTCATCCATCCTTTCGCTCATTTAGGCATCCTGTTGATACTCCAACTTGCTCCCCACTCCTGTCGAGCAGCCCAGGCAGCTGGGCTCCACGGTGTCTGTATTCATGTCTGCTCTTGGAAAACATCTTACGTGGGTGCATTTTTTACTTCCCAACTGGGCTGTGGACCTCACCTGGCCCCTCTATCCCATGCTGTGACTTGGCCAGGACAGTGGTCTCCTGAGTTTCTCACAAAGCATCTTTGTGTTTGGGGACAGACACCTAGAAGGCCTCAGCCTGCTGTGGTGCAGATAGCATGACTGTGTGCATCCCCATGCGTGTCCTGGCGCTGGAGCCAGGGAGATTGTTCCCAGATGAATGAGTATGGAATGTGTTAACTTGGGCCTCCACAGTAGCTGCCGAAAGCTGTCCCAGCTTGCCTCCCCAGCCATACCCTGAAGTAATGCAAAGGTTAACCAGTATCTTCTGCTCCACCTAGTCTGAGTGACCCCTGTGTCAAACCTTCTGCTGGGGCCCTTTCTGGAAAGCTAGAGGTTCAACAGTTAGGTGAGCTGGTGTCCCCGGCACAGAAGCACTCTGTCTGCTCAGAGCCTCGCTGTCCTTAGGATACAATGTGGGGGCACAGGGGTTTAGCTCAACCAAAAGATTACATCAGGAAGAGTCTCAGAACTTGGGTTCGAATCCCAGATCCGCCCTCTAGTTCTCTGTCATGAGAAATGAGTCCCCGCTTTCTCATTTCTACGATGGGTCTGGGGACCGAGTGTGTGGCATGTCACAGGAAATTAAGAAGACCACGACTGGAAACCTATCAGCCCCTCACTGCCAATACATTCCGATTCTTACTAGTGTGCCTATGAATATTGATGGCAGTTACCACGGCAACAGCCAACACTGAGTGTCTCCATGCCTGGTAATCACAGAACCCACTGTCCTGGTGGCATGGTTGATTGATTGGCTACTTGTTTGATTGATTGCTGTTATTTTTGCCCCTGCATTTTGGTGCTCCACCCTTAGCAGAGCTGATGTATCAGGGTTTACAAAAAAGGGGGACAGGGCCCCTGTATTTCCTTTAAGGACAGGAGCCTGATGACCTCATTGCCTTCTACTGGTCCCCGCCTCCCAGTGAGCAAACACCTCCCAGTAGCAACATCATCTGGGTACCAAACCTTTGAACACACCAGCCTTCAGAGGCCTTTTACCTTCTAAATCACCACTGGAAGACACAGGCTATTGCGTACTTGTTTTAACCTGAGCAGCCACATCTGGGAGGGACCTAGAGCAAACTTTTGAGTTCTTCCAACTGTAAGCCAGATATTCAAGCTCAAGCAAAGAGGGGGACTTTATAGTCCTGCGTGTTATATTAAAGCAAATGAAATTATGATTTTATCAATACTATCCATTACATTTGTTCAGCTTTGTAACCGACAAGTCTAAGAAACTAGTTTCAGGTATGGATGGATCCAGGTGTTTAGATAGTGTCAGAAATCTGTTTCTCCACACACTGCAACTCTTCTTTAATCTATGGGTGTGTCTGCCTCAGATACTGTCTTTCTGCAGGCTGGGGCAAGTGTGACCTCTGTCTGCTCCTAACATCTGCAGCTTAGGGCAGAAAACAAGATATTTTCCCAACCATCCCAGTGGGAGAGCTGAGCAGGACTATTCATTCATTCATTCATTCATTCATTCATTCACTCATGTGAGACAGGGTCTTACCATGTGACCAGGCTAACCTGGAGCTTTCTGTGTAGCCTATGCTGACCCTCCTACCTGTCTGACCCTGCACTAGGAATGGGTGGGTCATGCTTTTACTGCCTAAGATTGGTTGTTCACTGCTCTGTGGAACAATCATGGCTACAATGCTCTGACTAACAATTTTTATATTGTACACTGCATTCCCCGATTTCAGCTGAGGGGACAGAGCAAAGCCCTCCCTGGGGAGTTGGGTAGAGACTGAGGGATCCTCAGATCCCCAAAGCAAAACTGCCAAGCCTGCTTTCCCTTGCTGTGGGGAACAGGAAGAAGGGATAGCTTGCAGAATTTCAGGGGGTTGCCATAGATGCTTCACTTTATTCATATATACATATATTCCCTTTATTCATATACATATATATATACATATATATGTATATATATGTCCTTTCCACATTTATATATATATATCCTTTCCATATATATGTGTGTGTGTGTGTATATATATATATATACATATCCTTTCTACATTTTATAAATTTCTAGAATGAACATGAATTGCTGGCACTATTTTTTTTTTTTAATTATTAAAAGGAAACCCAAGGGTCCTGGGAATAGGATTTGGACACAGATGTGCCCTGGCTTTAACTCAGACTGCTAATGGCTTTCTGTGTCATCCCTTCCAGGTATAGTTTACACTTTAACCACAGTCAAAATGCTGTGAACCCGAGGAGCATGTGATGATGTGATTCCAGCTCTGAGAAATCCCTCGAGGTCCCAGCCTGCTGTGTACCTTCCTGGGGCACTGGCTGTGAAATCGGACTCCCATGAGCTTCTCTCTGGGAACAGCAATGCTCATCTGTCTCCATCTGAAAGGTGGTGAGGTTGGAGAGACATTGCAGACACAAGTCCGCTCCTTTAAAGATACATCACACCTTCTCCTCAAGGCCCTGACTCCATCAAATTTCTATGGCTGTGAGGAGACCCCAACCATCCCATAGGACTGACTACAGAGGATCAGACCTCTCAGAGCAACAGCAGGAGGCTGACTGGGCAGCCTTGGGTGCGGCTGCTACTCTCAAGCTTAGTACATGCACTAGTCCAACGGGGGGGGGGGGGGGGGGCTTCACGGCACACGTTAAACCTTTGCAGTGCACTGCCCACGCTCTGGTCAATTTCCCTTCTGGGAATTTATTCTGAGATAAAAGTTAATCAGATATTACGCACACATAATACTCATTCCAAGGTCACTTATAAAGGTGAAAACTTGAATATAACCTAAATGTGTAACCAAGGAGACGATGTCGCAAACCACACAGCAGCCCGCAGAGAGTTGTGCGGCTATTTAAATGAGCAGAAAATGCCTTTGTCGTCAGAAAGATGGAGGGGGTGGGGATTCTGGTTTGAAAAAATGAAGCACAGGCTTGAAGGGATGATTCTTGGTTTATTCTCACCCCACGCTTTTGCCCTCAGGGTATTTCTTCCAGCTTAGGTTCCCAGGATTCCTTGTGGGCTCTGTGCTCCAAACTGCTCTTTCCTGTTGCCTGTGGCTGGCAGCTCTCCTGGGCTTCTGGCTTTCTGAGGGCTTGATCTGTCTGACCTGCCTGAGGTGGATGGTGAGAGCCTACAGGCTTCTGTGAGAGATGGCACCTCTGGGCACCTCAGCCCATAGCTATACAAAAGTGGACTTTTTTCAACTTATATCTTTGGCTGGAGGCAGTGGTTACACCAGGGTGGCCTCCAGTCCTGGGAGCTGGGACAGAGGTGTCCAGGCACTCGGCTCCTCTGACCATCAGCTGTGGTGAGATTCCTATATCCAGGTTGAGGAGTCTCCTCCCGGGCCACAGTTGGATCTCAAGATACCACCATGTTCCAGAAGACCTCAGGGACCCAAAGGTGACATCTTGGTGTTGCTGATGGTCCTGTCTAGACTGTGTGCCTGGGGTTCTTTGTGTTTAAATATCAAATAATTGGAAAAGAAATGGCAAAGAACTCTACCATTTTATTTAAGAAGATAGTATAGGGGCTGGAGAGGTTGCTCAGCCATTCAGACCACAGACACAGTTTCCAGATATGTTCCAGGATGTGTTCAGCCACAAAAGTGGCATTAGTAAGGGTTGCTAAGGGAGGAGTGACTTACTGCATTGTTTGAAGTAGGCTGTGTGCTACTGGACTGGAGACAGGTGGGCTCCCTGATTGATAAACTACCCTATCCTTACCTGCCTCTTTGGGAAAGGAGAGAGTCCGTCTATGGGCTAACATCTTGTGTGCCTTCTGTCACCTTCAGCAATCTCTTTGGTCATGTGATCTCATTACCTCCATCTTGTGGGTGGCGAAGCAGATCCAGAGAGATGCTGCTGTTTGTCTGAGCTTACCCAGCATGCAAAGATGAAGTCTAAATTTAGAACTGGTCAGTCACTAGCCACATTCCAAATATGCAAGAAGAAAGGAGTGCATAGGTGCCTGGGGAAGAAACTGGTCAGGCACCTGGTGAAGCTCCTGGCTGGGTTACCTGTGGCTGAGACTGGTCACACAGGTTGAGAGCCCAGGACTCAGAACTTTGAGAAGTGAAGCATTTGTCTGAAGAGTTGGAAAACCATCTGACAGACAGCGGGTCCAGCTCGTAGACCTGGGAATCTAGTCCCCTGGAGAGATGGACCCTGGTCTAAAGTATTTATAATATTTATAGGCTGTAGTACACCATATTTTTTTAAATCCTTTTCTGGTTTTTGCTTGGTAGGGGGTTTGAATTTCAGCCGGTCACTAAGGTCTAGGAGTGACATGTTTACAGAGGCAGAAGCAGCGAGGATTTTGAAAGTAAAACAGCACAAATCATTCCTAGCTACAAGGACAGTAAGAAAATGTAACTCATTCTAAGCTTCCAAACCAAAGGGCCTTGGAGAGGAGCCACAGATGAGGGCTGGAGGGAGAGTGGCCCAGGACTGGAGAAGACTGGCAGAGAGGGAACAGAGGCAGCAACCAAGGAACTGTCGGGACCTTGGAGACACCAGAAAACTCCCCAGGAAGCCTGGCAACTACTAAGCCCTCAGTAAAGCCACATGGTTTTGCCTCATGGTGAGAAATTGTAAAGTCCTCTCTTTGGGACTGAGGATGTGGATCAGGAGATGGAGTGCTTACCCAGCATGCATCAGACTGTGTGTTCCATCACCAACACTGCAGAAGGGGAGGAGCTGGCTCCCTCTTGCTGTGCTGAAACAGATGACACATTTTATGTTAGAGTCACCTGGTTGAACAGTAGGTGATGGGCATCCAGGTTACTGACTCCACCTTTGTTGTACCATGTGTGTATGTGTACATGTGTACATGGGTGCTTATGTGTATGTATGTATATGTATATGCATTTGTATGTGTATATATGTAGCTGTGTATAAGCATCTTGTACATATTTATGTGAATATATGCATGTATACATGTGTATATAAGCATCTATGTGTGTATATATATGAATATGTAATATATGTATGTGTACATATATATGTGTATATATGTGCATATATGTATACATGTATAAGCATCTATGGGCATATGTATATGTGTATATGTATATATATATGTGTGTGTGTATAAGTATCTGTGTATATATGTATGTATATGTGTGCATGAAGCATATATATCTGTGTGCAAGTATATATATATGTTTATATGTCTATGTGTATATATGCATAAGCATCAGTGTATATATGCGTATAAGTGCATAAACATCTGTGTGTATATCTCTGTGCATATTTATGTGTATACATCTACATGTATACATATATATGTATGTGTATATATACTTACATATATCATATGCACACACATATCACACATATGTATACATCTACATAGCTTTTTGCAATACAAGAAAAGCCCCTGTGTTCTGACTTCCCTTTTTTCCTGGATGGAAATCTACAGAAGAAGATCCAGGTTCACTCTAGGATTCCACAACCTTACACAGTCTTACAGACTGGTGGCAAGACCAGCACCAACCAGCTCCAGACTCCTCTTGTCCCTAGTCTGCTGGCCTGAGGCCAAAGCTGTACCAGTCGATCCTAAGCCTGTGGCTTCTAGAGGCTCTCACATGGGCCACCGAAGACAATGTCTTACAGGGTAAAGTCTAGGGTTCTAGCTGGAGGCCAGCATGGATACTTGCCTGGGATCTAAACCAAGGCGGGGGCCACAGTTTCTCTCCTCCCGTGCCCTCTACCGTCTTCCCTGCCTCCCTCAGCTAGTCCCTCTCCGTCTGGCAGAAATGTTCTCTCTGCCATTATGTGGGCTGTGCCTGCCTGGGTTCTTCCCCTGACTGTCTTGTGTTCCCTCTACCACACAACATAGCTGGGAGCTGAAAGCCAGACATAGCTCACACACCCCATGCCTGGCTACAGGCTCAGCTCGCCCAGACCACCGTTAGCCTTTAGTGATTTCCTCCTTTGTATCTGGTGACCTGCAGCTTCCTGCCTTCCACGGATGGGCGCTGCTCAGCCTCCATCCATTCTTGCTCCTCTCGTGGCTGCGGAATGTTGCACCAAGCCACTCACTTGCAAAAATGGCCCCTGTTCCTGGACATTAAGTAGTTGTTAGAACCTTGGCCTTGTATGTAAAGGTATTAATTAGCTTTCCAATGCATCCTTTCTAGGTCAGGTGGAAGGCAAGCAGTAGAGATGTGGCGGTGGCATAAGAGTTCCTCCGAAGCATCATCCTATCCCCTTTCCTCCATGGTACAGCTGTTGACAACTGGAACTTGCCTCGTGAAGGCAGCCCGAGTGCGCCTGCCCCAATATACTGGATAGTTTTCTGTGAACTTGACACAGGCTAGAATCACCAAAGAGGAGGAAGCCTCAATTGAGAAAATGTCTCTGCAAGATCAAGCCGTACATAAGCCTGTAGATTGTTTTCTTTTCTTTTCTTTTAAAAAGAGATTTATTTGTTTATTTATTTTATGCATATGAGTATACTGTCGCTGTCTTCACACACACCAGAAGAGGGCATAAGATCTCATTACGGATGGTTGTGAGCTACCATGCAGAAGGACCTCTGGAAGAGCAGCCAGTGTTCTCTCCAGTCCTAGAGTATTTTCTTAATTAGTGATTGATGGGGGAAGGCCCCGCCCACTATGGGTGGAGCCATCCCTGGGCTGATGGTCCTAGGTTCTATAAGAAAGCAGGCTGAGCAAGCCATGGGGAACAAGCCAGTAAGCAGCATCCCTCCATGGCCTCTGCATAAGCTCCTGCCTCCAGGTTCCTGCCCTGATTTCCTTCCATGATGGACTATGATGTGGAAGTATACAGGGAGTAAACCCTTTCTTCCTCAAGTTGCTCTGATCACAGTGTTTCATCATAACCATAGTGACCTCATTCACACCTTTCTTCTAGCCCTTCTGTGTTGACTTTCACTAAAGCACCATCTTGCCTACCTGACCACAGCCTTCTGTTGGCTCATTCGCCTCTGGATCCTCAGAGCACAAGAAGAGTTCAGAAGGAGGGATGGAGAAGGGCTAAGGCTGAGGGCTTGCCTCTTACACTGGCCACCCAGGTTAACAGAACCTGGGGTGGCTTCAGGTCACTGGTGACTGAACACATTGATGCTATTAATTAACCTGAACTCTACAACTTAAAATACACACACGCACATACACACACGCACATACACACACACACACACACACACACACACACACACAGAGGAGGGGGGTATTTGGCCATAAGAAACTACTCTCCCTGAAACTCTCCTGGTCCCAAATAAATACAAAGAAGAACCAAAAGCCTCATTAATCTTTTAAAGAGATCATCCGAGTCTGGGGAAATCCTGATTCTCAGAGAGGCTTCTGGCAGATCAGTGGTCATCAGCCTTCACTGTCTCGAATCTCTGTTAATCCACCTGCTGTCCAGGATGAACCAAAGTGTGACTCCCCACATCCCCTGCTTAAGCCTCTCCCCGCCCAGGATTATCATAGCCATACCCACCATGGAGATCCCCTCAGCAGCTCCCACTACAACGGAGGGAAAGGAACACCCAGCCCTGGCCACAGCTGAAGCTCTACGTGGGTGTCTTCTGCCCACACATATTCATGGTGATATGGGAGGTGGGTTGAGGTCATAACTCAGAGTTTCATTTGCCCCCTGGATAAAAAAAAAAAAAAAAAAAAAAAAAAAAACAAAACCTCCACTGTGATCAAACCCTGAAGCTTATCCCAGCCTTGCCTGCAAGTTAGATGCCTTACAAAGAAACTCCACACAGTACAGGCTAATAGATGGCCGAGGATTTTCATTTTGAGTTTTCCTTCCCACTACCAGGCACTCTGCAGAGCTGCAAGCATGCCAAAGCTGGTTTAGCACTCGATGTTGCTTTATTTTCCCTGTGAACCTGTAAAATGTGGCTGCTGTCATAGCCATGGCTCCAGAGGCTGAAGCTTCGATGGGGGAACCTGCTCAAAGTCACACCGCAATGGTGAATATGGGTTGTGTGTGTTCCTGTCACACACACACACACACACACACACACACACACAGAGTCCAGGCTTCACTGTGCATGTGTTCAGCCCCTCCCACACCTCCAGACCCTTCTGAGCAAAGATTCCCAGAATTCACATAACTCCGTTAAAGTAGTAAAACCCTGGATAGGACCATCAGACCGGTCCTTCCTTCTCTGATTTGCTCCACAACAGAAGTCAGCAAGCCACCATCCAGACCCACGAGGCTGTAAATAAGGCTTTATTTAAACAGGGTTAGCCACAGGCACTACTTATGCATCCTGTATGCTGCCTGAGAGTGAAAGGCAAGGACACCCACTTCATAATAAGAGCCCTCTGGAGGCTCAGATTCCCAAAAGAGAGACTAATGTATCCTAAGACCTTTCAAAGCCAGGAGTCAGCCTGGAATGACAGGTGTGCTGACTAAGCAGTTGAAACATCTTAAGGTGGGCCTCTCCTCCATGGCCCTGGATGACCCAGTGCTGCCTGCCCTGTCAAGAGCAGTGTCCGGCATGCTGCCTGCTGGTCTGGAAGTAATGTGAAATGAACGAGGTCTAGTCTCCAGGATTGGGAATTTAAGGGCTTATGGGAAAGTCAGGAAGTGAGACAGGCAGTTAGATGAAACACTCAGCTCACACGGGTAATCCCAGTTTGGGAGGCTCAGCGGGAGGATTACCTTGAGTTTGAAGCTAACCAGGGCTGCACAGCAAGACCTCATCTCAGTAAGCCAAGGAAGTAAAGGAGCTGAGAGAGAATGGGGACAGGAAAGGGAAACAGAAAAGCACACAGAAAGGGCAGAAAAAGGAAAGCGGGTGGGGGGCAGGGGCATGGGAGGGGATGGGAGTGGAGGTGGGTAATAAGCTCAGGGGATGGCTCCAGCTCTGGAATGCTGAAGAGTTTTAAGAATCAAGTGGCTCAGGCAGGCAGTGGTGGCACATACCTTTAATCCCAGCATTTGGGAGGCAGAAGCAGGCAGATTTTTGAGTTCGAGGCCAGCCTGGTCTACAGAGTGAGTTCCAGGACAGCCAGGGCTACACTGAGAAACCCTGTCTCAAAAACCAAACCAAAACAAAACAAAAAGCAAAAGAAAAGAAAAGAAAAGAACACTGCTCTCTTGCTCCTTCCCGCTGGGCGGGTCTGGGATGTTGGTAGGCTTTGGAGAGCACTCACTCACACCCCAGCTCTGCACTTGGTTGGCTATGGAGGACCCACCCTAAGCTGCCTTTGTGCCTAATACCCATCAGCCGTCCAAGACCCTGCCTTACAGATGGGGAAACTGAGGCTTCTTTGCCATGGCATGTCTCTGGCCACAGAGGGTCTCAGTGGTGGGGAAGTGGTCATGGTGATGCAGTCTCTTACTCCAGTGGAGTCTGGACTCACAGCCCCTAGCATGAAGTCCATGGAGGCTGAGGCAGCCACACCCCCCACCTCACCACAGCTCCAAGGAGAAAGATGTTAACCAAACATCTTCCATGCTGGAAGTAATCAGAAGCCACAGTGAACAGTAGCCAGTGTTCCTTGTTGCTCCTCTGACCAAGCACAGTTTATTCTGAGCATCTGTGATTGTTATTAATAAATAAGAGTTCTAGAGTTCCTTTACCACACTGGGTTCAGTTACTACGAACAAAATCATGCCACGTGGACACCCACCTTAACCCAAAGGAGCCGGCCACTTGAACCCAGCCCAAAACTTTCCCAAGAGTTGGAAATGTTTGTTAATTTTCCCAGCTCCACCATGGTTTGTGGCTGCGTTTGATATTGGAGCTGGTGGAGATGAGCCCTGGAGAAGGAATGGAGAGAGAGCTACCCCTCCCCCCACCAACTGCTGAATGCCTTCAATGAATGGCCGGGGGGCCCCAGTGTCCTAGATTTAAAATTGAGAACAGCAGAGGTCCCTCTGGGCAGGACATTCCACAGAAGTCCCTTAAGGTATCTTTCCAAGGCCACATGGACTCCCATCAGCCACTGCCCTGCACATCACAGGCGCAGAAATGCAGTTTCTTCTCCTGCCAATGATTGGCTGAGAGTGAACATGTGACCCAGTATAATAGGGGAGTCACCTAGGCTCTTTTGAATGACTAAGTCCATTATCAAAGCCACCCAAAAGACCACACACTTGGCTGTGGTGGTTAATAGCACAGCATGCTCTTGTAGAAGACAAAGTTCACTTCCCAGCACCCATATCGGGAGGCCCAAGGTTGCCTGTGACTACAGCTTCAGTAAACACACACACACACACACACACACACACACACACACGCATACATGCACACACACGCACAGGCACACATAGACACACACGCACTCGCGCGCAAACACACATACACACACACACACACACTCGCACAATTTAAAACCTCTTAAAAAGGAAGGCCATCCCCCCCACCCCCCACAAACCACATTCCTGGAGCTTGAGGTGGCTAGAACTCTGCAGAGGGGAGTCATACTGCCAGGAGATTGCAGCAATAGGCAGGCAGAGTGCAGCCAGGTGGGATGGAGCTCATATATACTTCTCAGTCTCTACCCAAAGTCTGCTCTAGTACAGACTTCCTGCTTGGGTCACTCAGCTTCCTCCATTGGAGCCTTTGGCATCACAATCAAGTCAGCTCTGTCAATGTAGAACAGTAGAGGACACAGAGCAGTGGGCATGCTACCCAGAATGTCACAATGGCATCTTCTACCATAGCCTGAGAATCCTCTGCCTACACCTCCCTCCCCCAAACTAACTCCTAGCTGAGTCCTAAGAGTGGACATCCTGGCAGTCGCAGCCACTGAGTAGCCATGGTGGACTGTGCTGAATGCTGAGGAAACAGAGACCCAATCCCCTAAGAAGGAAGGGAGGGCAGTAATGATGGAGTATGCATGACAGGTAGCAGGGATCACAGGGGCTGGTCAAGGCTTTGCCAGCCACCATGCCTGAGGCAATGGTACTGTAAAAAGTGTGCCCATTTTACATTGAGACAGCGTCCAGTCCAGTCTCTTTTACTTCCTGCTGTGGGTGGGCCATATCTGTCACCTGTCAATCCCTTTGCTAGGGAATGTGAGTAGTTAGCAAACATGCAGTGTGTCCTTGGAAGGTGCTCCAGGGAGGACTCTGGGTGGTCCTAATGATGATAAAAGAACAGCATAGAGTCATACTGCACAGTACTGGCCCCAGCCACCACCAGCTGTGTGGCCTCAGCCATTCCCTGCCCTCTGAAGGCTGTTCACATGTGCCTTCTGTGGAATCATGGGAAATTCCTTGACCCTGTAATGAAGATGTCAGGAAAGAAGTAGGAAGGAGCCCTCTGCCCCCAGCTACAACCGTGACTGCGATTTCTCGATTTCTTGCTCCATGGTTCTGGGGGTAGGGTGTCCCTAAAATCTTCTTTGAAGGGGTTCCTGATACTAAAAAGGGGGACATGGAGGAGAGGGGAGAGGGCGAAGGGAATGAGGAGGAACAAGATGAGAAGGGTGAGAAAAAAGACAGAATAGGAAAAAGAGGAGATGTGGGGGAGAAGGGAGTGGGAGTCAAGAGAAGAAGGAAGGGAGAAAGAGGAATGTGGAAATGGGAAGGGCGCCCCCCACCTACGGGGTAGGAGGAGTCAAGAGAAGCAGAAGAAGGGGAGGAAAGGGAATGGGGGCAGGGAGACCAGAGACAACTCGAGAGGAGGGAGGGAGGGAAGAGGGGGAAGGGAAAAGTTAGAAGAGGCAGAGGTGGGGTAGACAGCGCCAGCTCAGAAGCCCCCAGTAGAAGGCCTTCGGTTACTCTGTGGCTGAGGGGACCATCTTGAGAGCCTCCTGCCGCCCAGATCTCTGAGGCAGGCAGGCAACTTCCTCCGCTGCCAGAGGAGAGTGTAGCCTTTGCTCTGACCCTGGCCAGCAGAGGGCGCTGGAACCCCTTTCATTCTGAGTTGGGAGGGTATTTAATTTGCACTTTCCTAATGCTGGGGAATGTGAGCATCTTTTCCTTTGTTTCTTGGCCACATAGATTTTGTCCATACATTCCTAACTTTCCCTCTTCTTTCTCCTTCTTTTTTCTTTTTCTTTTTTGTTATTTGTCACTTTCGTGTGTGTGTGTATGTGTGTGTAACACTGTAGATATAATCATAAGCCTAATATAGTCATGAAATATGGGTTTTTTTTAAAGGTATTTATCTTAATAGCCCAGGCTGGTCTTGAACTTACAAAAAAATCCTCCTGCTTCAACATCTGAGAGTGCTGGGATTTCAGGTATGAGCTACCACGCCCTATATATAATGTGGATTTTTTAAATCTTTCGCTGGCTTTTGCTCTGTTTTTAATCTCATGATAAGGGCACAGACTGTACTGTCCTGGGAGGATTAAAGGGATTTCTGGTGTGTCATCAAATAGTTTATTCTGTTACTGACAAGCTCTGAGCACAGGGATGTGATTCTGTGGTTATTTGAATGTGTGTGCATCTTTGGAGTTAGTTATAATCGTAAGACTAGGCAAAGCAATCTGGAGGAATTCCCCGTGAAGAGACACTCAGAGCCTGGAGCCTGGCTGGCCTGTCTATTTAGTTGAGAAGTGGGCTGTGTGACGGACTGACGCTGGGAATCGCGGGGCTCTAAGCTCTGCAATAGCAAAGGTGCGCTCATCCTTGGGAGGCCCAGACCTGTGGTAATTCTTAATGAATAAGGGAAGTTGGTGAGGTAGTAGTGCCTGTGAATCATCTTGGCTGGTCAGTCCTGCCAAGAGCATCACTTATGGCAGAACCAGACTCCGTCAAACATGAGCCAGTATCAGGGTCTCTGGTTGCTAGGTTACATCAGCACAGGGTGCTAGGTTACACTAGAATGGGGTGCTGAGTTACACCAGCATGAGCTTGTACTGATTTGTATCTATTTCTCATTCCAATGAGGCTACTGTGTAACAAATAGCCAGAGAAAGGTTGGAGATAAACAGTTAGCAACAGAGTGGCTGATTGGCTATGCACTCCACTTTGCTGGAAAGTGAAAGAAAGTTCTAGATGAGCTTTCTTAACCCCTCTGGGCTCAGCCAACCAACAGTGGGCTCTTCTCCACCCATCATCTGTGGTTCTTAGACAAACAGCCTGGGTGTGGTCTCCTGGTGTGGACAAGGGCACCAGCATAATTGAGCCTCTTCTGGCTAAACGCTTGTCAGCCCTGGTGTGAGCAGTTCACCTTCACTGTGACTCCTCCACTGGGTTTGTGGTCACCTGAAGACCTGTGTCTGTGAGGATGTTTCCAGAGGAGAGGGAAGACCCACCTACCCTCCACTCACAGCTCTTAGGTATCAGGCTAAATAAAAACATGGTGAGCTGAGCACTCTTGTTCATCGCCTCCCTGCCGTGATGGACTGTGCACCCTCAGACTGTGAGCTGGAGTCAACCCTCCCTTTCTGAAGCTGCTTTTGTTGGGTATTCATAAAAGCAGCAGGGAAAGTGACTCCCCATAGGGGGAGGGGTGGCATGTGGGGAAGGGTCACTTTAATCCCAAAGCCAAGGACAAGGGCCATGGACAGAGAAGACACTGGGGCCTTCATTGCTGTGATCCAGCGCACAGCAGTGTAGCAGGTGGGCTACAGAAACAGGCCTCGATGGGCCCCACCTTTTGCTGCTGAGTTTTAACATAGAACCCCTCCCCAGAACTTACCCCCCCAACCCCAGGTCATGCCATAGCCTTCTTGCTTTCTCTCAGCTCCTTGCCAAGGGCCAGAAATCTCTGCAGTGCGGCCCTCCAGCTGCTAGTGGCTTCTCTGTCTCTCTCAGGGATTCGTGCACCAGGAGGCCCCACTAGTTCCTTCCAATGATGTTCTCAGTGTCCCCAGTCCTAGCCAGGCAGATGATGGTGACACAGCTCTGCAGCCCCTTTCACGGGGATGCCACAGGCACTGTGTTTTGCTGTGTCTTTCCCTGATCATTGTCAAGCACCAGGTAAGCTTTACATGGTTCGCCTTTCTCACTGTGACCATCAGCAAGGTGTGGGTTGTTTCCATGTCAAGACAGACGGTAGCTGGTTCATCAGAGTTCGGCAGAAAATAGAGAAACTTCTGTCTCTGGATTCTTTCTAAAGGTGTGAGGGCTCAGGATCCTGCACGTGATCCATGCTGGTCTGGACATGGATGAAGTCTCCTTGACTGTTGCTAATGCAAATAACAATGGAGGGATGAAGTCCAAGGGAGGGAGTGGTTGGCTTGAAGGTCCCAGGGCCTGTGGATGCAGTAGGGGACTCAGTGGAGTCTTGTCACCTGTGCAAGACAGCCCTGCTCAGAGACAAGAGGACACATGAGCATTGACCATCAGCTTCTTTGGAATCTGCCCTTAAGAAAGGAAGGAGCTGCTAACCTTGAATAGAAGCTCCCCAGTTCTGTGCCGTTGGCAAGTGACTACACCTCTCTGAGCCTTGGTCAATTTATCTGTAAGGTAGTGGTCAACATTGCTCCTCAACTTGACTGGACTAGAAATGCCCAGGGGTTTGGTAAACCCACTTCTGGGTGTATCCGAGAGCTATTTCTAGAGATATTAGATTGACAGTCCAACCCAATTGATGGACTTCATAGGCTGCCATGTCAGGAAGTGCACTGGAGGGGTATTCTTGGGATCTCGGTCCTCTTCTTACACAACCCCCTTTTGTTCACTAAGAATTAGGGCACAACCTCTATCAGGCTCTCCCAGCTCTTACTGCCATGTTCTACCCAAGTGCCCAAGCCAAGCAAGTAGGGAACTGAACCCTCTGAAACCAGAAGGCATGTGCTAAACCAGTCCTCTCCCCTTTAAGTTCTTTGTGTGAGGCATCTGTCACAGCCATAATGAGAAATTAACTAATACAACGACCCAGTGGCTCAGCTGTGGGAAAGAGCTGTGAGCTCATACACAGGAAGCTGGGCTCAGAATCTGGTCTCCTGGGAACAGTAGCACCCACCCCTTTAGATACACAGAGTGGGGCTCTCTGGACAGTCTGGAGGGGAAAGCTGTAGTCTCGCTGGGTATCTCCTCAAGTTAAGTAAGGATGGTCAGAGCAAGCCAGGACTCTCAGACTAAGATTGGGACCACAGTTCTGAAATTGGTTCTGCACAGTTCTGCATTGCTATCCTAGGAGTGACAAGAAAGGCTTTCTCTGGTGAAGCCGATGGCAAGATGAAAGCTTGTATGAGCAGACAGCTGTGGGGAGTTGCTGGGAGAACACTTCTGAGCTGCCTGCTGTGGGAACATTTCCTCTCGACCCCCCAACGCCCCCCAGCATCTTGTGACCCCTGAGCCATGTGTGGTGAATGCAAAACTAGCCCATACCCTCTCCCATCATGGCTATAGTCTTCTGCCCCTCTCATCCCATACCCTCTCCATCATGACTCCATCTCTTCCCACTAACACAAGGAGTCCAATCTTTAAAACCATTGACCCTGGGCCAGCATTGTTTCTTGAGTTTGGCTGATTGAAGATGGCGGAAGCAACTCCAACAGTCCCTAGCCCCGAAGGCAATGGGATGGTGTTCTGTCCTTTGTAACACTGGCCAGCCACAGAGAACAAGCCCAGGCTAGCCTTCTAAGGAGTCCAACCAAGACTGTCCTAGATAGCCAGTAGATACTCTGTCCCAGAACCAAGAGGAAAAAGTCACTTCACGCAAAAGCCAGACACAGAAGCATGTCCACATGGTCCAGAAGAGTGATCAGTCTACTCACATAGAGTAACTCAGAGGATTGAGGCTGTAAGTTTGGGGGTGACTCCCCATAGGGGGAGGGGTGGCATGTGGGGAAGGGGCACTTTAATCCCAAAGCCAAGGACAAGGGCCATGGACAGAGAAGACACTGGGGCCTTCATTGCTGTGATCCAGCGCACAGCAGTGTAGCAGGTGGGCTACAGAAACAGGCCTCGATGGGCCCCACCTTTTGCTGCTGAGTTTTAACATAGAACCCCTCCCCAGAACTTCCCCCCCCCAACCCCAGGTCATGCCACAGCCTTCTTGCTTTCTCTCAGCTCCTTGCCAAGGGCCAGAAATCTCTGCAGTATGGCCCTCTAGCTGCTATAGTCTTCTGCCCCTCTCATCCCATAGCCTCTCCATCAGTAGCTCAAAGAGCTCAACCTTCTACCTCATTCTAGAGATGTGCTAAGGACTTCACACCCCATTATGCCCTTACTCAGTCCTCACCAAGACCTACAGCAGATACAGAGGCTTGGGCAAGCTTATGCCAACTGTGCCTCACAAATGGCACTGAGTAAAGAAGCCAGGATCGGAACTTGAGCCTACCTGATCCCAGAGTCACTTCTTGAATCAGAACCATTCTCAGAGTGGAGCCACCCTCCCAACTTGACCCCTGCTTCCCAGGGTTCCTTCTCTAAACATCTGTGAACTTTTGTCCCAGGCCATTCTTCTTA
The DNA here is from genome assembly GCF_008632895.1 of Mastomys coucha. Lineage (NCBI taxonomy): Eukaryota > Metazoa > Chordata > Mammalia > Rodentia > Muridae > Mastomys > Mastomys coucha. The sequence continues at coordinate 106,482,091 of NW_022196905.1, forward strand.
GTTGACTTTAATCTCCTGCATTTGGAGCCCCACATGAGGAAACAACTCAGTGGACCCCCCCATAAGATTTAGAGGTGAGGGCTGGTGAGATGGCTCAGTAGTTAAGAGCACTTCCAGAGGTCATGAGTTCAAATCTCAGCAACCACATGGTGGCTCACAACCATCTGTAATGAGAAACAAATAAAGAACCTATGGGCCTGAGCAAACGAGGCCAGAGCAAGTGGGGCCGAAGCAAGAGTGAGAAAGAGGGCGGGAGGGAAGATTTAGAGATGAGGGCTGTCTGTTACACAGCTCTACTGTAGTCATTGCTGACTGAGACATACACCCTCCTGGACTGAACAGTGTATTCCTGAATGTCCATCTCTGCAGTAACCTAGAGTAAGGTCCTACTAAGCGCTCTGCTCAGATGAGTTCCTTGGTCCATTGTTATGTCAGCCAAACCTGGCACATAGTGAAGGTAGAAACCAGGAGTGACTTTGCCACTGGGGAACCAGCACCTGAATGATGTTAACAGTAATGAGTTTCTAGGTGCTGCAAAGTAGGTGCTATTTTTTTCTTGTTCATTTTTCAATGTATAAACCAATAGCTGCATCGTGACACTTCCCTGCACAGATTCCATTTTGCTTGGTTCATATTCATGCTCCTGCGTTACTGTATGTTAGTGCTTACTTCATAAGGATGTTATTTAAGGTTATCTTATTATTACTTATGTGCAGGTGTGCACACCTCTACCACAGTTTGCATGGGAAGGTCAGAGGACAACTTCCTGGAGCTGGCTTTTTCCTTCCATTTTTGTGCAGTCCCAGGACTTCAGTTGGTCATCAGCCTTGGCAGCAAGCACCTTTACCCACTGAGTCATCTTGCCAACCTGAGACAGTGTTTGAGCAGTAACTTCCTTCCAAGCATTGTCTCATGTGCTGAGAATAAAGCTCAAACAGAAGCCAGGGCCTTGGGGGCTGATGTTGGGTGGAGTCAGGTAAAACATGTAAGCATGTAGCAAAGTATTGTATATAGCAAAATATTGTGACCATGTAGCAAAAAACTGTAAGCATGTAGCAAAAGTATTGTAAGCACATAGCAAAGTATTGTAAGCATGTAGCAAAGTACTGTAAGCATGTAGCAAAGTATTATAAGTATGTAGCAAAGTATTGTAAGCACGTAGCAAAGTATTGTAGGCATGTAGCAAAGTATTGTATACCAGCAAAGTATACCAGCCAATATTTTAAAAACAACAGAATGAATCCAGGAACCGGGAGGGGCCGTGTCTGTTAGTGGCCAATGAGGGAGGCCCTGTGGAGGGGCAGCTTTGGAACCCAGCAAGGAGCTCAGAGCACAAGGCTCCCTGTCTAGTCTCTCCTACTAAGGGGGTTTGCAGGGAGAGTTCGGTGTGGCTGCAACCTCAGTGGGTGGGAAGGCAGCTTGGTTATTCTTAGCAGTGTGTTAGAGGATGAAAGGTCCTCCGGGTGGCCAGGGCTCCTGACAGCTCCTACAGACAGGGTCCAGACCACAGGGACCCCTGCTGCCAAGTCTAGTTGGAAATTCTTTCCGCCTGAGGTGGTAGGGAATGTGGGGAATGTGGGGTGCGTCCTAGGGACCCCTTCGCTGGAATTCCTGAGCACTCTTGCCAGGGTGGTGGTCAGGAGTCCTGAGGGGACTCTCAACCTATCAGGCCTGCGGTAGAACCCCCAGGACCCCCATGCTAGTGCCTGTGGTTTGTTCACATCTCTTTATACTGCAGGAATGCTCAACTCCCTCAGGCTCTGGCTGCAGGGTGGAAGAGAGTCACTGAAAAGGTCCTCCAGACCCAACCTTGCTGAAAGTGTTGGAAGATTCTAGAAGAGCTGGCACAATTAAGACTCGGCCTTTATATCCCAGACTCATTGCTGCCAGGAGGCAAACAGAGCAGAATGGTTAACAGTTCAGGGTCTGGGGTTGGAGTCCTGATTTCAAATCCTGGGTCTGCCTCTAACAAGCTGGGTAGATTAACTCCGTTTCCCTTACATAATCCCTACATGATCTTTGTGGGGTTGATTGAATAAATCCATTTCTTAGAATGGATGGATTGTGTTCAATAAACTGTACCCATGAACCTTGTGCGGTGTGAGCCAAGGGACCAGGGTACACGTTTCTGTAGTTCAGGATGTTTGGAGCATGAGGGTGAAGTCAAGTGGATCCTGCCCTAGATCTTCAATCTACTCCTTATTACCCATGCGGCCAAGGACTCTGGCTTCTCTTCTGTGGAATGGAAGCCACATGGCTGTCACCCCACAGGGCTCTATCTTTAAACCAGTGTGAACGTCTGGGCCTGGTGGCTAGCATGGTGCACATAGCTTTAGTGTTGTCTTACTCCACCACTGACCTCCTGCTGTATCCCAGGGCCAGGCTCTCAGAGAGAAACCAAACTGTTTACCCTCAAAGAGCTTCTGCAGAGGGGCTTTTGTTCCCAGAAAGGAAGAAGAAAGCTGAAATGACCAGGTTCACTGCAGCTCAAGGCACCTAGGGGACCCATGCAGAGGAGAGGACCTAGTACCTAAGATGTGTCTACCTGTCTTCCCATCAGGAGGCTGGAATGAAATGGTCAGTATAGACATTGAGCACCGGCTGTGGGAGGGAGTGGTTCCAGCCCCTCAATGCACACAGGGCATCGGTGTCAGTAAGCAGTAGAGACTGGCAGAAGTAGGCAGATGTGGGATGCACACTTGTGATCTCTATACTTGAGAGCCTGAGGTAGGAAGATCGCTGCAAAGTAGACACCAGCCTAGGCTATGTAGTGGTTTTCAAGCTAGCCTGAGCTATAGAGTAAGACCTTGTCTCAAAAACAAAACAAAACAAAAAATAAAACAGAAAACAACAAAATCCTTTAAAACAGGGCTAGAGAGATGGCTCTGTGGTCCAGGTTTGGTTCCCATTTGACTCATTTCATCTTTAACCCTCTCTATGTCTGTCCTGGTCACTCATGCTCATAAGGCTTTGGGATGCAACATGTCCATACCTGGAAAGACTTAGGCCTGAGTTTTCCAGTCTCAAGCAAAGGTCCCTCTGTTTCTATGTGCTGCGCAGTGTGACACACACACACGGACACAAAGTCACACAGGCGCACACACACATACACATATGCACACACACATGTGCACACACACATGCACACATGTGCACACACATGCATGTACACACACATGTATGCACACACACTGTGCTGAGAGGACTAGCCTCTCAGCCTCCATTCCCTGCTTCGGTTGAGTGGAGAAGCACATACACTTTTGTATGCACCTTCCACGTGCAGTTGGGGATTGTGGAATGAGATCCTTAACAGTCATGGGAGAAAAAAAATAAGGAAAATAATTTGAAGGATTATTGAGTGCCAGAACCCAGAGCGATTGAACAGGATGTCTGAGAGGATTTCAAGCAGAAAGGTCAAAATCTGCAATTTAAATTGTAGAGACGGGTGCCTTTTCCTGGTTATGGTTGAGGCTCCAATTAGTTGACACATGGTGTGAGACAGGGTGAGTGTATGTGTGTGTGTGTGTGTGTGTGTCTGTGTGTGTTGTTTGTGTGTGTGTATCTATGTCACTCTGTGTGCGTACGTGTGTCTTATGTATCTGTATGTATAGCTGTATGTGTGTCTGTGTATAGCTATATGTCTATATGTGTGTGTGTGCGTTTGTCTATCTGTCTGTGTACATCTGTCTATCTATCTGTGTCTATCTATCTGTCTCTGTGTATCTGTGTATCTGCATGAGTGTGTATCTATGCTACTCTGTGTGTGTATGTGTGTATGTCTATGTGTCTGTATGTATCTGTGTGTGTGCCTGTGTGTGTCACTGTGTGTGTGTATGTGTGTGTTTCTGTGTGTGTATGGAGATCAGAAGTCAAGCTCAGTGCTGGCCTCCAGCTCTATCACCATTTTGGTTTCTGAGGAAGGTCTTTCACTGAGACCTGGGCTACAAGTTCATCCAGCCTGGCTGCCATTGAGCCCCAGACTCTTGGGTTTCCTCCTCCCCGTCCCTGGAACTCACCCCACCTACACTCAACATCTTCATGTGGTTCTGCAAGCTCCCATGCAAGCCGTCTCCCCAGCCTGTTCTTTCTTTGTTTCTTTCTTTCCTTCCTTCCTTATTTATTTTTATTTTTTGTGACAGGGTGTCACCACATACCACTAGCTCGTCTCGATCTCACTTCATGAAGCAGGCTGACCCCAAGTCCACAGAGGGTCCAACCTGCCTCAGCCTCCCAAGTGCTGGGACTAACGGGTGCACCACCACACCCGGCTTCCAACTCTATTTTCTTTTTTCAAGATGCTGGGAGACAATCTTCTTGCAGAAAATCTCAAATGTGTCATAGCTTGATAATGATGCTTTACTTTGTGAAGGCTCAAGCTAAGAAGTTGCCACCAGGAGTCCTGCCAAGCCTTTGAAATAAACAAGGAACAGGAAGGAATCCACATAATGTGCTATGTATATTTATACTTTTACATATACATGCATACACAATGTATGTATATAGGGTCTGGGTTCGACGTAGGCTTTAACCGACTTTAAAGTGATTTCCAGCCAGGGGCTATGTTTCCCCTGGAAAAAGCAAGAAATAGCAAAGAACAGATATCCTGATGTTTTAAAGCAATGTTCTTCTTTTTCACCCACTAGTGTTCTGAGTGTTGTTGGCTATTAAAATTGTGTAAATTGGAAGTATGCACACTGGGACTAGAGAGATGGTTCATCAGCGGCAAGTGCTCACGATTACCTCAGAAGACTAGAGTTCAGACCCCAGCACCCACACCAGTGCCCGGGAACTGCAGCTCCATATCAATGCCCTCAGCCTCTGTAGTGTGGCTGGGGCGAGGCTCAGCTTGCTCAGCCGTGGAAAAGGCGGAACAAGAGAGTCCTCGGTGCCCTCCAGATGATTAGCCTAGCGGAATCCTGAGCCCCGGGCATAGTGAGAGTCTCTGTCTCAAAAAGATAACATGGAGGGTGAGTAAGGAAGCCCTGATATCAACCTCTGGCTTCTCTCTCTCTCTCTCTCTCTCTCTCTCTCTCTCTCTCACACACACACACACACACATGCATGTACATACATACACACATACACATGTAAGCATCCAAGGGCAGACATTTGCCTAACACATACAAAGAAGAAGGAGGAGGAGGAGGAGGAGGAGGAGGAGGAGGAGGAGAAGGAGGAAGGAAGGAAGGAAGGAAGGAAGGAAGGAAGGAAGGAAGGAAGGAAGGCAAGCAAGCAAACAAGCCCTTCCAATAAACCTTAAGCTCTGAGTACACAGTGATGAGAAATCTTTCTTGCCTTGACCACTAATGTCCTACCTCCCCCCGCCCCAGCCCTGCCTGTCAGCTGGCTCTCTACATCCATAAGCCATCATTGTGGTGATTCTATTCCTTCATGTGTGTATGTGGCTTAGACCTCCTGTACCCAGCTCCCCTCATATAATGTCCTCTGGGATCACCCACCTCAGTGCAGACCACAGGATTTCCCCCCCCTTTTCACGGCTGAGTAATATTCCCCCATGTGCCTACCCTGTTTTCTGTACACATTCCCCCGCTGATGGACACTTAGGTTGAGTCCACACCTTGGCTCTCCTCACCAATGTTGTGACAACTGTGGGAGTCCAATATCGCTACAAGAGACTGATTTAATTTCCTGGACTATATCCTCAGAGGTGTGAGTGCTGGGTGAAACTCTGTGCTCCATAACGGGTACATCACTTCACATTAGCTCTGAGGTCCCCTCTTCCTTCCAACACTCACCGTTTGCTTTTGATGACACCATCCCGACAGGGTGTGTGTGTGTATGTGTGTACACCGGTGTATGTGTGTGTATGTTTATACACCTTTGCGTATGTGTGTGAGCATGTGTGTGTATATGTGTGTATGTGTGTATCCACATGCTTGTGTATGCTGTGGGTGTGTCTGATTGTGTGTGAGCATGTGAGTGTATCTATGTGTGTGATGTGTGTGTGCTTGTGTATGTGCATGTGACCATGTGTGTGTGCCTGTGCATGTGTGTATGAGAGAGAGAGAGAAAGAGAGAGAGAGAGAGAGAGAGAGAGAGAGAGAGAGAGAGAGAGAGAGAGGCTACATGCTGGTATTTACTTTCACCCTAGGCTAACTAATCCTGCCTGAATGAACCTCCCCATACAAATTGGTTGTGTGCACATCTTGTTCAAGAACCCTTGCCTATTCCTAATTGAATGATTTGTTTTCTTGCTCCAGGTTTTAGATGCCACTTAGCTTTGTTTTAAAATAGCCATGTGTGCCTGGTGGCTACTATACCTGACAGCCCAGCTCCAGTCCAAGGGCTCCATGCTGGCAAAGGGCCATAAGTGTAGTTCCCAACAATGACCGTGTCAGTCAGCAGAGAGCCTGGTCCACACCGGGGTCTCTGTAAACATTTGTAGATATGCTATCATTGGAAAAGGGCTTCAGCCACCAGAGAACTCTGTGGCTGTAAGTCACTGAAATCTACCCTGAACTTGAGCCTGAACAGACACCTGCCAATTGCCTCTTTTGATCCAACCACAGAAGGTGTGGGACCGTCACAGGCCTCTTGGGACCTCCAAAGTCCAAGATCACCAGAAATCTATCTGCTTCCCACCAAGGGAGTTCTCCAACTGGTTAAACACATCCAGGACCAATAGGTGTAATCAGGGCTAAGGGTTCTAAAGCTGGTGCAACAGGGCTCATGGCCATGGCTGTGCACTCAGGGTTGGGATCCTGGGGTTCACTCTGGCCCAATGGTAACTTTATGTTGAGCTGATGGAATGGCTGTTGAGCTCTCTGGCATGGAAAGCTGCACTGGACACACTGGTCTCCTCTGATCCTTCATGTTAGCGGGAAGATTGGATTGCAAACCCCAAAGCAACATCTGAAAGGGCAGGCAAGCAGGTGCATGTTGGCTAAGAAAGGTGGAGGAAGTCAAGGGGGTTCCCACCATATGCAAAGGTCAGGTGGTGAATGTGGTGGTATAGATGGAGATTTCAAGAGAGGGACCTGGGAGAAACAGAGTGGGAATGAGGACTTGAGGTGGGACACAGAAGTCTCTGGATACCAGGGAAGCATTTGGGCTCTCATCTGTGAGTAACAAAAGGTCTCTGGAAGAGCTTCTGCAGGAACAAGATGTGGCCCCCATTTTCTTCAAGGATGAGAGACATCTCTAGCTCAATAGAGCAGTGTACTCTCTCTCTGGCTCCTGCCTGCAGCTGGGCCCTGGCTGGCTTCATGTTCCAGCCCTGTGACTGACATCAGGCAGGCAACCCAACTTTTCCTGAGCCCCAGTTTTCCCATCTGGAAAGTGGGCTGGGACCATGTCCTTGGCCAGCTGTGGTAATGTTGGCAAAGTAGATATGATGGGCTCCTGGTGGGTAGACATCAGACTTCCATGGGACGAGAGCCAAGAATGTATTGCCTCCCTTCACCAGCAATGGTTTGAAGTGGAAGCTTCTAGGTTTTTTTGAAAGTTAGTTATGTCAGATGATGGTTTGCTGGGGCACACAGGTAAAAGGATGTCTTGCTAAAGCAAACATGTGAAAGTATGTTTTCCTGAAGCAGACACTGGTGAAAGGATGTTTGGATATAGCAGACATGTGAAAGGATCCATGATGGAGGAGCATAAATATGTCCCCTCAAAAGTGGGAGACAAGCACTGAGCATTGGTTTGGTTTGCTCCGCCCTGCTATTCTTCACTAAAGATAAGCATGTATTGGTTCGCCTTGTACAGTGTTGTTGAGTTCAACTTGTGGTAATGCCACCACTGAGAGACACTCATCCAAGAACTGCTCCTGAGTTTCCTGCAGTAGCTTGCTGCCTCTGTGGCCTCATCTTAGACTGGTTGCCAAACCTGGTGGTTTCTTCAGGATCGAACTACAGCTGCCTGGTGTCTGCCGGCGTAGAGGACCGGTCTACAGCTGCTGAGTCGTGTTTGGTGTTTGCTATGGGACTGAACTGCTGCCAAAGAAAACTGAGCTGGCCCCCAAGGAACTACTGCTGAGCAAGGCCACTTTCTCCATATCCTGATAACTTCTCTCTTCCACTGCTTCTGCTGGGTGGTAGGCTAGAGGAGAGATTGGACCCTTATTAAAAGTAGATTGCAAAATATTTATGCCTACAATGATTCCCAAGTATATTTACACAGAGAAGAGGTGACCCGTGAGGACAGAAGAGACAGCAGTAGCCCTGGAACTAGCTACACTGACTGCTGTCAAGTCCAAGGAAAAAATCCTGCAGCCGAGGTCCCACGGTTCCCTTTTCTCCTGAGACATGGGTTCGGACAAATTGAAAGATGCCCGAAGGCCAGCCTGGTGCCTCTCTGGAGAGGAAGGTGTCTCTGGGTTGACTCCTTAGCCTGGCCCACCGACCACAAGCTCCTGTGGAAAGTCTCCATGAATAATCAGGACATCCCAGGCCTGACACCTTCACGCTCTATGGTTTTAGAGAAGTCACTTTATCCTTGGAGCCTCCAGCATTTCTATCCAAGGTGCAATTGAACCAACAGATCTGAAGGCCACATGGCCACACAGCTATTACTGGAGCTAGGGTCCCCAACAATGTGGAAATCCCCTGGAGGACACTATCTGTGAAGAAGAGTGAGGGAAGCCTCCTTGCAGGGCAGGCTGTGGCAGGGTCTAGTCTCCGAGCCTGTCCCTTGCTCTCTTAAAGGATGCGTGGGTGCTTCTTACTGGTGATGACTGACCTCATTTAAAGCAGAAATGACCGTTCCCTTTTTTTCATGGGTAAACTGAGCCCAGAGTACACAATGACTTTCTGAAGGTCATATGGTGAGTCTCAAAATTTGAACCTCATTTGTATCATTAAAATCCACCATCTAGGATAGACAGACACTGTCAGGAAATGTGTGTCCGTCAACAGATACGGGTTGGCCAGAAGCATCTCCTTAGCAACTACTACAAGCTAGATTTGCTTTGGGGACCCAGATATCCCTCCCTGATGCAGTTTAGGGGCCAGTGGAGAAAACGGCCACACAAACGTGCAAGTGGCTAAGAGATGCTTTGCACAAATGCTAGTGTGGACCAATCCTCCTGACCCAAGGCTCTGCCCACTGGGCAGTCTGCCCTGTGGCTCCTTTGGCACAGGGACCCTCCTCAAAGCCCCCCACTATAACTCTCTTTCATTTTCCTTCCATCCTCCCTCATTCTTTCTTTGCTTCCTGTATCCTTCCTCTCCCTTCCCAGATGCCTAACCTGACTGGCAGCCTGAAGCCCCTCCCTGCTCCCTCTGGCTTCCTCCCCCTTCAGCCTCCACAGACTCCCGATGCGGGCCGAGGAAAGGCTGCGGTAGACAGACTCACAGTGGGACCTGAGGACAGAGGCAGGAAATGGGAAAAGTCCCTTCTTGGGACTGAGAGCACAGCTGTGTGAAAACTGTTTCAAGGCCAACAACCTCCTGTGGACAAGGCCTTTGAGCATTCTGAGCCTCAGTTTCCTCCCTGACCCTCCCTGGGGCTGTGGAGTTAGATTGGATTAAATGAGGTGAGGTAAGCTCATGGTTGTGAGCAGTGAGCTGGCTGTGCCTCTTGCCAGAGCATAAAGTTGCAGTGAAAGGCAGGCAGGTTGGGGCTGGCAGAGATCTGGGCCAAGCCCACCCAGCTGCTCTGTGCTCTCACAGACTCCCATGATCCTTCTGTAGAAACTATACCCTAGGGCCTTGCCTGGCCCTATTCTGTCTACCCACAGGGTAGCCCCAGCCAAAAGGTCTCCCTGACAGATATTCTGGCTACAGTGAGTGGTGTCACAGTGGCCAGTGCCATTATCTGGGTCATTTGATCCCAGGAATCTGCCAAATCAGATAATTTGGGCAGCCAGCCTGTCTCTCTGGATCACATGCCCCAGTCCTGGACCTCCCTCGTCCCCACCTGCCCTGGCTCCCAGAACACTATCCCCTTCTCGGGCAGCTCGAAACAAGCCTGCCTGAGGTGGGAGAGGGAGGTCATTTAGCCCTCCATGCACCCTTTCCATCAGCTGGCCCATTCAGGGTGGCGATAAAGCCTGGGTAACCAAGAATCATTACACTGGAACCTTTGAATGCTTTACACATAAAAAAAAATTGTTTTTAATGACATCATTAGGAATACAGGTCTGTGTCAAAGGACACAGCTACAAACCCAGCCAGTACTCAGGGCACAGACACAGAGTCCCCTGCTTTACCTCTTACATCCTCCTACTCAAAGAGCGACCCCTGCTTCAGTTCTAGAGCTTCTGAACTCCACCTTGAGATGGCGGTGGATATGGGAATGCTGGTGGGTCTGTCTCTTTTTGTTTGAGATTATATCTGTGACATTCGCCTGTGTGCTGAGAGCCACGGTTCATTCCTTATCTCTGCTGTGTAGTACCCCACCAGAGGGAGACACTGGTGGGCAGCTATAGTGTGGTCCACAGCACGCACGTGGTAAGACATCACCCTGTGTGTTGTTACATGTATTAATTATTTTTCTCGTCGCTGTGTCTAAATACCCAAGGAGCAGCTTGGGGGAGGAAGGGCTTTATTTTGATTCACAAGTTAGAGGGATAGAATAAGCCCATCACTGTGGGGAAGAAAGGCATGCTGGCAAGAGCAGGTTACATTGTATCCAGAGTCAGGAAGCAGGGAGACCAGATAGGAAGCCCAAGACGCTTAGTGATCCATTTCCTCTAGCTGTGCTTTACCCGAAGGCCAGCTGGGGACCAAGTTTTCAAACATGGGAGAGAACGGAGATATTTCACATCTAATTCACAACATTAGTATCAGAAGGGACACTGTTCAGAAAGAAAATACAACAGAAAAGATGGCTCTGGCGGTGGGATGTGGCTCAGTGGATACAGTGTTTGCCTAGCAGGGAGGAGGCCGGGATTGATTGATCTGGATTGATCTCCAGTACCACATAAACTGGGGCATTTTTGTAATTTAGAACTCAAGAGGTGGAGGCAGGGGGATCAGAACTTCAAGGTCACCCTCAACTACTTACAAGTTTAGTGCCAGCCTGGGATAGCTGCAACCAATTAATTAATTAATTAATAATTAATGAAGATGCTTCTGGAGCTCTTTCATGATAAATGAGCCTTAGGCACACTAAAACGCCTAAAGGCAAGGCTAGGTATAGTGAATTCTAGCACTGGGGGGACTGAGGCAGGAGGATCACAAGTTCAGGGTTAGCCTGAGCTAAAAGTGAGAACTTGTAACAAAAAACAACAACAAAAAATTAAATAGGGTATAGGAGATGGCTCAGTGGAAAAGACATGGAGCCCCAGGGACCCAAGTTCTGATCCCTAGAACACTCGTAAACACCAGCTCTGTAAACACCCCTAACTGGTGTGTCCCCTCAGCCTCTAGGCTGAACTTCCCTGTTTGAAATTAGTATGTTGCCCAGGCTAGCCTTCTACTCTGGTTCCTCCTGCCTCCGCCTCTGGGATGGTAGGTCTCTCACTCGTCTGGGCTGTCAACTGCCACCGACATCATCCGTGTGCCTAATGCATGCACAGTCAGCAGCTTGGCAAGCTGTTCACAGATGCCACTCAGTCTGCCTACAACCCTCATGCGCTGGGAGCCATTACCACTATTTTTAGAACATGGAAGCCCAGAGAGGTTAATTAATTTCCCCAAGGCTGCCCAGCTGTCAGGTGGCATGGCCAGGGCACAAGCTTCATCCTGGGTGTAGCTGACGCCATAGTCTTTGGTCACCAGGATAGTCTGAAGGCAGGTCCCCTCCCTCCACGAAAACAAAGCCATCAAAGGGAGTTACTCACTGCTGGACATGGCCCTCTCCAGTCTTGCACATTCTTTCCTTTGGCCTTAGCTACTCCCAAAATTAGAGCAAATTCTATTTTTAGAGGCCGTGCCTCAAATGACAGAGACGCATGGGCTGCGTCTCTGTCTGTAGACGTAGCCCAGAGGTGTTGTCTGATCTTCCACTGAGAAACTCTCTGGCGTCACCATTTGAGCCTTTTCAAAGGCGAGGAGTTGCTTGGGTCTCTACTCGAGCAGCTGAGTTTGGACAGAAGCCCCACCCCCAGGTCACAGCGGGGGATGGGACCTCAGCACAGCCAGCCCTCAGCGGCGGGGGTCCAGAGAACCAGGCTCCATTCCTTCCTTCCCACTCTGATGGATCTGTGGTCTGCAAACCCCACAGCCCTGCTCACTTTGCACAGCCTGTCTTCTCCTTCGAAGACCAGCAACGTGGGAGTCCTGGTTGCTCAGACACACACTCACAGGGAAAACAAGAATGGATTGAGGAGACCCGTCTGCCTTACGCAGTTGCCTTGCCTTGCCTTGCACCTGGTATTTGCTGATGGAGCAGCTGGGGCCAGAGAGGTTAAGCAACTCAGCCCAAGGTGCTCAGCTAGCTCTGGGGTTGGAACTCTGCCATGGCTCATCTTCATTGTTTGCATACCTATGTAAGGAGTCACCTAGGCTGCACACCTGGCTGTGAGGGAACTGGGAGAGACTTTTAACTGAGTGTCTTAGGGGTATAACCGCTGTGATCAGACATTATGACCAAAAGCAAGTTGAGGAGGAAAGGGCTTATTTGGCTTACCTTTTCACATCCCAAGCACTGGAGGAAGTCAGGACAGGAACTCACACAGGGCAGGAACCTGGAGGCAGGAGCTGATGCAGAGACCATGGAGGGGTGCTGCTTACTGGCTTGCTCTCCATGGCTTGCTCAGCCTGCTTTCTTATAGAACCCAGGACCACCACCCTACGGATGGCCCTACCAACAGTGGGCCGGGCTCTCCCACATGAATCACTAATTAAGAAAATGCTCTACAGGCTTGCCCACATCTGAGTCTGATGGAGGTGGTTTTTCTCCACTGAGGCTCCTCCTCTGATGACTCTAGCTTGTGTCAAGTTGACAGAAAACTAGCCAGCACACTGAGAGAAGGGAAACATGCCCTGAATGTGGTTGGTACTATGAGATGCCATGGGCTAGAGTCCGGGACAGAAGAAATAAGAAAGCAAGTGGAGCACCTCATTCGCCTCTGCTCCCCAACTGTGGCTCTCATGGTGCTTTCCCTCCCTAAAGGCTTCAGCAGCCAGAAGAGCCTCTCCCTTGACTACTTTCGCTGGCTGTTTAGTCCAAGCAACTAGATGATAAGTGTTATCAAACAACCAATGCAAAATGGGTAGATTTGTATTTTAGGAGGCAATACTGATAAACAAATTGGGTAGACTGTGAGATCTCATACTCGTAGTACAAATGTAAGTCTGCACCTTTACACACAAGGCTCAAACTCACTCTCCCGACCATGTCTGACACCCATTTTCTCTGAGGTGGCCATTGATACTGTGTGGTGGCCCGAAACCCTCATATGTTCAGCCTAGTAGGTCTGAGCTTCTCCTGTCCGGGGGTTGTGGGGGGGGCGGACCAAGGCAGCTTGGTCAGAGCCATACAGCCAGCTCAACAGTCAAAAACCCCTACAAAAACCAAGATCTCGGGCTGGGCCGGTAGCTCAGCAGATACAACACTTGCTCTGAAGCTTGAGGACCTGAGTTCAAATCCCCAGTAGCCACATAAACAATAGCTCACCCTGTAAACCCAGTGGCGGCGCTGCTAAGAGATGGGTCAGGGGGAGAATCCAGAAGCCTCAAGTGGCCATCTGCAAACACCGGTGTGGACAAGAGATCATCTCAAGCAAGGCAGATGCTAAGGATGAACACCTGAGGGTATTCTCTGACCTCAAGCAAGGCATGCTGTCACACAAGTTCATACATGTGGGCTCACCCCCACAGGTATTCGCAGGTGCTCATGCACACATGCACACACCCCACACACACATAAAACACATTTACACCTAAGCCAGATGTAGTGGCTCACACCTTTAATCCCAGCACTTGAGATACAAAGGCAGGCAGACATTTAGAAGTTCAAAGTCAGCTTGCTCTACATCGTGAGTTCCAGGACAGCCAGACCTACATAGAGAAACCCTGTTTTGGAGGTTTGGGGGTGGTGGTAAATAAATAAAATAAAATAAATATTTACGCCTAGATTTTTCCAGTCGTCCTTGGACCTGGAGCCAAGCTAGATCTGCAAACCAGGAGCCCCTGTGTTCCACTCTTGTCTGAGCCCCCTCAGGGAACCTCAGTAGAAGTCATCCAGGAGCCGGAGTCACACAGGCAGAAATTCAACAAGCTCAGAGAGGGAGTGACAGCCCAGAAGCGACACAGGCAAAACTCAGGGCCTGTTAAAACAACACGCTGAACACCCATCAACAAAACTGTCCTTTGTTGGATTTCTTTGAGCTGCCTGCCGGGCGGGCTCCCGGCCAAGACTCCAAGCAGCGGCGCCCAGCGCGCACCACGCTCACGCCAGGCGCCGGCCCTTCGCCTTGTCTCGGTGTATTTCGCCGCAGCCCAGGAGCGGGGCTCAGCGCACTGCACAGCCCGGATCCCAGGCCTGCGGCGGGCGCGGCGGGAGGCCGGGACGCAAGGAGTTAAGCGCGGGCGGCCGAGCCGGGCTGCGGAGAGGCGGCGGGCGCGGGAGCTCGAGCTGCAGACTGCTCCAGCAGGGCCGGGAGTGCAGGCGCCCGCGCAGCCCCAGCCTCATCCCCCGGCCTCAGCCTCGCTCAGCCCCAGCCCTGGCTCCGCGCTCCGCGCTCCACGCTCCGCGCTCCAGGCTTCCTGCTCCGCGCTGCGCCCTACCGGGCACGGAGATCTCGGCGCATCCCCAGGTAAGCAGCGGTCGCGGGTCCCCAGTGAGCCCCAAGCTGCAGAGAGGTGACAGGCGGCTCCGGGGAGATGACAAACTTTCCTCCGGCCGCGGACGCGCGTGGGGACATCCCTGGGGCTGCCGGAACAGCGGGGGGCCTTGGATCACACTCGCGCACTCCGCTGCCGGGCCAGCTTCCAGCCTCTGGAGAAGGGATGAGCGGTGCCTGTGAGCCGGCCTTGGGGTGGTGCCTGCACTGGGGAACCAAGCGCCAGCCAGGGCCCCGCAGCGTGGAGCCCACTTTGCAGACTGGCTTCTGTGGGTCCTGAGGGGTGTGTGGTGAGAGAGAGCCACTTGCCCTCGTCCAAATGCCAGCAGGCCCAAGTGCCCTTCCAGGAGATCCTCGACTCCCTCCCAGGCCCCCAAGGGGCACACCCCACTCCTTGAGATTCCAGAGGGGCTGCCCTTTTAGGGAGAGAAAGAAAGCTTTTAAAAAAAAAAATCAGAGAGAGCTGTTTGCACTCCTCAATGAGAGGAGCAAGCCGTAGGGAAGGGGGTTGAGGGGGCCGGGGATGCTGGTGACCTCCTGCCCAGCCCGTGGCTGCCCACTCTGAGCCCGAGGCTGTCCCAACCTAGAGCTAGCCATATATCCTTCTCCGTAGTGAATGCACGCTTCCAAGAGGCCAGGCCGGTATCCACATGGAAGACATCACTGTCCTCCATTCCTGCTAGGGGCTGGGGTCAGGGGCATACTGGTTGGTCTTTGGTAGGCTTGATGTCCCCTAGAGACATAGTGGATGCTCTCACTTCTGGCCTGGCCAAGAACAGTGTTTGGAAGTGATCCCTTGGCCATGGATCAGCCTCCTATTGGAGCTGGATGTCTGCCTTTGGGGAGCAGCCTTGCTGGGGGTTCTTGAGCTCTTAGGTTGTTAGGTGAGATTCGACAGACTTCCTGCCTAGGCTTAGGATTCTGATCTGAGGCTAGAAGCCACTTTCCTCGGGCTGCCCAAACCCACGAGCTCCTCCAAGGTGTCAAAGGTCTGTGGTGGATATCTTGGGGGAAATGCAGCTCTAATTCAGGCTTCAAACTTGCCTTTGGCTTGCTGTGTAGACTTGCTGTGTAACCTATGTAACCTTCTCTGAACTACAGTGGCCACTTCTCTAAGAGTGAAGAGATGGCATGCATCCTCAGAGATCACCATTCAGGCCACTGTGTGGCCCTGAGCAATGTGACAGATGAAATTTTTTAAAATCTCAGGGTGTTTGTGTGTGTCTGCATGTGTGTGTGTGTGTGTGTGTGTGTGTCTGCATGTGTGTGTGTGTGTGTGCGTGTTGTTGCACATTAGTGTTTAGGAACTCAGGTCTCAAAGTAGATCTGAGTGGCCCCTGGCCACTCCCCCGCTATAAAGTAAGAGTTCATAGTTCCTACTTTGGAATGGTGCTGTGAGCATTCACTGAGATGAAGTGGGAGCTGAAATCATGCTAGAAGCACTCATCAAAGTCTGGCATAGTACAGGAGCAATGGGGATGCCCATGTGGAGGTCTTGTGCATGGATCCTGGGAACTGTTTCTCAAGGGAGGTTTTCCCTGAACCTGAGGATCCTCAGCTGGGGCCAGGGTCTTAGGTCTCTCCAGTCATAGGATACCTGCAATCCTGCCCCTCCTTGCTTCCCTATAAAACCGCTGCTGGACCAGCTGCTCCCAGTGGGGAGCCCAGGGCAGTCTGGGAGGGCTGGATGCACCCAGCAGCTGCGTTGTCATGACAACGGGAGATGGAGGTAAGCTGTCTCCATGGCTTCAACTTTGCAGCTGTCTAGGGATCCAGAGCAGGGACATTCTGTCTGTTCCGGGTCAGGCATCCAGTCTGCCTCAGGGCTGGGCATGCCAAGCTGCTGTTCCCAGCGGTCAGAACAACCAATACTGTGGAGAAGAGTGTTTTCTTGGTCTGTGGTAGGGGCGGGGCATAGTCAGAGACCGCAGGGTGCGGGCAGTGGACAATTTCTTTCTGACTGGTTGTGAAGCTTGTCCTGGGTTCTTGCACCGGTGGGGAGCAGAGTTTGTGCCAGCCACCGTGGACCGAGGTGCAGCTTAGAGATGGGAGACACCATGAGCTGGTAGAGTCTGCAGGGTTGACTTTCAGAACAGTAAAAAAAAATGAACAGTTTGCTCTCCTAGTGGACTAGGGTGCAGGGAGCATGTACAGTCTGTGCAGCCATGTGCATGTGCAGTCATGAATGTACCAACCACATATGGATGCACGTGTCTGAATAGCCAGGGTGGACTTGACATCTAGTGAGTGTGTACCCATGGGTTTATGAATGTGCAAGCTGTGCATGTGCCTCTGAGAAAACAACCACCACGTGAGTGCCCAGGCATTCAGGGATGTGAGGTGAGTTTGTGCTGTGCAGTTAGGGATGCTTATATCTGTGTGGCTTTTAGCACATTTCATGTCTGTCTACACATGTCAGAGACACAGCCTGACACATGGGATCATCCCTCTCTGGACATGTGTACATTTCTGCATTCAAGTGTCTGCAAGTCTCTGCACATGATTTCCGATGTTTTGTGAGTGTTGTGTCTCTGTACATACGTATGTTTCTATGGGTATATGCCTCTGTCGTGCCACACACACTGTGTGTACACAGACATACATGTGAGTGTGTGCATGCATGGAACATTGTATGCTTAGTTGTATCACATGTGTGCGTGTGTGAACATCTTTGGTGTTCATTTGAGTGTGCCTGTGTTTTCTGGCATGTCTAACTTTCATACATATCTCCTGTGGGTGAGTCAGCTGCTGGATGTATATACCGGGGCTATTGGCTTATAACATCTTGTATGTTATTGCAGTGTGTGCCTGTGTGTGGTCATCCAAAGTGTGTGTGTGTGTGTGTGTGTGTGTATGTGTGTGTGTGTACATGCGTGTGTGTGTGTCTGTCTGTCTGTGTCCATCTGTGTCTGTGTCTGAGTGGCTTTGAAGGTGCAAACTTGTGTGGAACAGGATGAATTATGACCAGTGCTTCTAAGCACAGGCCCTCCTGAGCTGTGGTACTCTACCGTGTGCTTCACGCTGGGCACCCTGTGAGAGCCAGTTTACCTGCATCATCTCTAAGCTTGCTGGGATTGTGCGTGTGTCCCAGGCACTCCAGAGCACATTCCCAGTTTCCCTCATCACCCACATGCCCAAGTCTGTCTTGCTAGAAGCCTCTACCCAGGACTGTGGCTGCACACACCCACAGATGCTGGGAGCATAGGTACGCATTCCGGCAGAACGTCTGAAAGCAGGCAGCTCCGATGAGCTGAGCTTCTCCCCAGCGCTTCTAATTAGGAGCGACTTGTTTTCCTTAAATAAACAAATCAAGTGAGGGAAGAAATTGCCAGAGATTAATGGCTCCCCGGAGCAGGTCCAGATGTTTGGAAGGTGGGAAATGGGGTGATTCAGGAGTTGGGTCTTCAGTCCCGGTTCCGGGGACAGGAAGGATGCCTGCTCAGGGTTCTCCGTGGCATGGGGTTGGGGGCAGTGTAAAGGTAAGAAGCGGATGAAGAAGGAACGGGCTCTTCCTCAGCCTGGCTGCTTTGGGGTTGTGGGATACATGTGTTTCTGTCCCTCCTCCCATGTTGGTAGCCTTGGCCCTGAGACCTCGTTTTGCTCTTACTCAAGGGACAGGCAATCTTCACACTCTTAGCCCCATGGTTGGGCTCAGCCCAGTCTCTGTCACTACCCATTAGAGGAGGTGGGAGTAACAATACATGTGGCCTTGCTTAAGGCTCATAGAGTGTGTGTGTGTGTGTGTGTGTGTGTGTGTGTGTACCTGGCTGACAGGGTTCCTGTGAGGCCACTGCTGCCTCCCAAGCCTGGTGCTAGCCTCAGGGAGGGTCAGAATTCAGCCTGGTCAGAAACAGGTGAGCTGGGGAAGCCATGAGGGCTTGTTTGATATGCACCATGATTGTGGTCCTGGCAGGGTGATATGGTGGCCACTAAATAGCTTTGACTCCTGACTGTGTCTGATCTTGGTGTTCTATGTAGAGCCACAGAGTATGCTGCTTACGGTGGCCACCCCAGCCCCACCTGCTTTCTGCTCAGCCCAACGCAATGACACTTAGCGTTTTCTCGGCTAATACCACATACCTCACATACATACGGCACCCATCACTCACGGAAGCCCTGTGAGACGATTTCTGTTATGATCTCTTGTGGGGTTCAGAAATGTGTTAATTATCTGGGTCACACAGCCCAGAAAAGTCCTTCCTGGGGATTGATTCACAGAGGCCACCTGATGTCAGAGAGTACATTTTAAATATGATGCCGTATTACCTCCCCACTGCCGGAAAGCAAGTCTGACATAATGGATGTCAGAGCCTTGAGACCATTTCCGATTAGCTCACCTGAGGGATATGTTGGTGGGAATGAGTCATGGCACAGAACAAGCTTGTGTTTGTGTGAATGTGGGGGATATTTCCCATCCATTCATCAGTCCATCCTCTACCCACCCACCAACCCATCTTTCCATCCACCTATCCATCTGTAGATACAGCTCTCTATCCATCTATCTGTCCATCTGTCTGTCCAACCACTCATCCACCCGTCTGTCTGCCCGTCCATCCATCTGTCCACCCATCTATTAATTATAGATATTTGTCTATCCATTTATCTACCCATCATCCCTCCACCTATCTGCCCATCTGTCGGTCTTTTCACCTCTCTGTCTATCCATCCATTTGTCCATCCATCCATTCACCAATCCATCCATCCACCCATCCATCTGTACATATAGCTCTCCATCTATCCATCTGTCCATCCACCCATCCATCCACCTACCCATTCATCCATTTGTTTGCCTGTCCATCTATCTGTCTGTCTGTCCGTCCATCTGCCTGTCCATCTATCCACCCATCAATCATTCACTCACATATCCATCCATCTATCTGGTGTCAGTATTTGTTGATCCCATTGCTTGTTCTGGTTCCTCTGAGTGACATGTTCTGCGATGATCACAGAAGTTACAGGGATGAGACTCCCAGCTCTGTTTGGCTGTAGGCTCTGGAGAGACCTGAGGCAGGACTGTCCAGTCTCCACCCCTCTGGTCCCACAACATAGGACTGTTGTAATGAAGAAAATGTTCATCAAGCCTTTTGTGAGTACCTGGCACAATTCACACCACAATAAATGGCAGTCCTCCCTTCCCCTTTACAGAGAAGACACCAAATGGCACAGCACAAAGCTGTCCTGGGAGGAGCCAGGGGTCTGGGACCCCAGAAAGGATAATCCTGTTGCTTGCTCTGAGACCAGTCTTCCTGGTCAGGACTTTCATGCTAAAGCTGCAGAAGTTCCTTCGCCTCATGGCAGTCTCCTCAGCCCGGCGCCAGAGGAGGTACCAGAACTCTGCTCAACAAGACCTAAAAGAACAGGAAACTGGTAAATCAGGCTTATGATCTGTTTTTGGTAAATAACATTTTATTGGCACACGGCTATGTCCACTCATTTGCATGCCCTCTGTGGGGCTCTGAGCCATGCCTGGAAGGGCTGGTAGTTGGGGCAGAGAGTATATGAGCTTCACAGCCCATTGTATTTACTGTTTGGACCCTGCCAGAAAATATAATCACTGATCCCCAAACTCCTCCAGGTCCCCAGGCTGTGGCCAGGGAGAGGAGATGAAGCTGGCATTAATGAACTTGGCTGGATCACTGTGGATCGGGTGGCATGTGAGGTTTCTGTGCTGTACTGGTGAGGTACCCAGAGGCCAGAAAGGCTGGCCACCCCTGAGACTGTGAGCCACGGCCTTCTTAGTTAGAGAGGTGGAGAATAGAAATGGGATTGGGGTTTCTCAGGACCACGTGGACAGTAGTGGGGCAGTGGCTATGATGCGGGTGTCTGGGAGCACATCTGTGTCCCCTCTAGCCCTGACTCCAACATGCATCAAGAACCACGGGCAGTGGAGTACCCCTGCCAGAAGCTTCCGGGTCTAATTGTCCACACGGGGCGCTTGGCTGCTGGATGCTACATCCTGCACTGATTCTGCTCTGTGCTCAGCATGGTCCCGTGAGTGTGAACGCCTAGGGGAGTTCCTGAACAGGGAGTGAAGGCAGGAAGCTCCATCCAGCTTTGTCCAAGCAGACACAAGAACTCTGCACAGACCCTTCCCTGTATGAGTGTGGAATGGAAGAGAAGGACAAGTACCCAGGAAGAGCTTCTGCAGCCTGACTTCGAAGGGCCCCAGCTTCCTTTCTAGTCAGAATAGCTCTGAAGCCTCCTCTACTGGAAGCCTTGCCGAACAGCCTGATGCTTGTAACCCAGGATGGAGACGCCCTCAGAAATCATGGTGACCATTGCCTCTGAAGAAGGGGTTGGCAGTGCCTGGTGCCAAGACCAAAGCCGTTTCTACTCACGCTGGATCTCTGTCTTCACTTTACATATAGGAAAGTGAGGCTCAGAGAACTTCGCTCCCTTGCTCAGGGGCACACAGCCAGCAAAAGGCAGATCTGAAGCTTGAGCCCAGTTATGTGTGACCCCCCAAAGCCTATGCCTCAGCCACTGTCCTTTACCATGAAGCCCCCATTCACAGTAGATACTCAAAGTGGAGGGAGTGAGCGTTGAAAGAACCCTTAAGAAGTGTATCTCAATAGCCGATGGTAGTGCATGCCTTTAATTCCAGCACTCAGAAAGCAGAGGCAGGCAGCTCTCTGTGAGTTCAAGGCCAGCCTGCTGTACAGAGAGAGTGCAGGACAGCCAGAGCTACACAGAGAAACTCTGCCTTGAAAAGCCAAAAAGGAGAAGGAGGAGGAAAAGAAAAAGAAGTGTACTTCCCTTCTGCTGTGTGCGTGTGCGTGTGCGTGTGTGTGTATGCATTTGCACATGTGTGTGTGTAGTTTAGTGATATAGAAATGGCCTGGCCTGACTTAGTTTCCTATAGCTGAAGGCTGGGGAAGCATGGGTGACCACAAAATATAGACGGGCCCAAAGACAGAAAATAGCTGCAACAAAGGCAGGCCTAGGCCAGGCTGAGCACCCCAAGCTCTGGCCTCGTGGCTTCATAGCACAAAGCCTCAGCTTAGGGAGCTGCTGCTCAAGGCAGTCAGAGTCACTGGGGTTCTCCAGCTGCCTCCTTGTGGCCTCCACTTGGCTAAAGTGGCCTCAGTGCCCCGTCCAGTGTGGCTTTGTGCAAAACAGCAACCTGGGCTCTGTATTTTTAATGCTTGCCTTGAGGGACAAGTTAAAAATAATAAAACAGACACACTCATAGGCTCACATATATACATTCACACTCACCTACACTCTCTCACACACAGTCACATTCACACACACTCACACACTCTCACACATACTCAAACTTACTCACACACAGTCACACACTCACATTCTCACATACATTCACACACACTCACACACACAACTCACACACTCATACTCACACAGTCACATACTCACACACATACTCACACACTCACAGTCACATACACACAGACACATACTCACACACTCACTCACATACACACCTCCGCACTCCTGAACACTCACCCACACCTGAAGCACAACAGGAACCAGGTCCCATGTACGTACCAACACCCTGGAGGAACAGATCCGCCGTGTGATGCTCAGCATCTGCTTGCTTCCTTTGCCCACCGTTTCTCATAAGCTTGCTGACCTGGTTCTCAAGATGACCACGTCTAGGAGTAAATGAGGACTGTGTGGGATGGAGAAAGAGACACAGCTGGGCGTGACAACCGGCGGCCCTGGGACACGGGTGGGTAAGGACTTAGAAAAACTAAGACGCAGGAAAATGGGGCTCAGTGCCAGGGAGAACCTCGGTGGGGAGCAAAGGGCCCACCGCAGCAGCAGCTTTACAGGACAGAGCTGGTGGCCCTGGTGACAGCCCAGGGCACCTGCCTGGAAAGAGTCAAGCTAGTGTGAGTGTCTGACGTGGGGAAGACTCATCAGAAGGCGAAGCTTTGCTTCGGGGACATCTGCCTGGCTGTATTGAGAAGAGCAGGGGGCTCACAGCCCAGCCTCAGGACCCCAGCATCCTGTGGCATCAAACATAGCCAGGCTTAGATCTCAGCTCCCTCATGGCATGGAAGGTGGCTGCCTTCACACCCTTCTCCCAACACCGAGTGCTGCTACAGAGCTGTGGCTCAGTGGTGGAGCACTTGGCTGATATTCGCAAAGGCCCTGGGTTCTATTCCAGTTATGAAAAGAAAACAGAAGGAAGAGGGGATGAGAGAGAGAAAGAGAAAGAGAGAGAGAAAAGAGGAAGAGAGAACAGGGGAAAGGAGCTTAGTGAGTAGAATCTTAGATGGCCAGAAAAAAGCTGTGGTGAACGGCTCAGGTATGAGAGGATGGATGGACAACCTTCAGCTGACCGTGACCTTGGACCTGGTTCAGCCTGCTGCCGTGTTACAGAGAGGGGGATGACAAGACACACTTTTTCCAAGTGCTCATCACCTCCACCTGGTGTCACACACAACAGAGAGGCAAAGACAGGCGGGAGGAAGGGTCACAGGACCTAGGCTCAAACCTCATTTCTCAGAAGTGTGACCTTGGGCCACTGAAGCAACCCCACTGAGCCTCAGCTTCTTCATTCACCAAGTGGAAGGGAAATGGCAGTGCCAGTAGCTATGGACATTGTGACCACCATTCCACGCCTTTGTTTCCCCATCTGTAAAATGGGGGTGGTGAGCTTATGTTGTTAGGTAGTGTCCCCTTGTAGCTGGAGGGTGTCCAGTTTCAGAGAGCGAGGGGGAGAAGGTGATGGCCTCCTGGGACTCAGCCCTGGCTCTCCATTGTTGCGGTGAGTTTTTGCTACACTGATTTGTGCTCCCGGCGGATCATAGCATACCCACCCAGGAGCTGTCTTTGGATTGTGAATGAAACACACACAAACACACACACACACACACACACACACACACACACACATTAGCTTATTTTTTAAATGCCTTGGCTACCTCAAAGACTGAGCATTCCTAAACCTTCCCCTGCTAACCCAGGCCCAATCGAGGAAGTGGCCAGTGGCCAGTGACCACCCACCCAAAATCAAACAAGGCTGATTGGCTTTATCTCCTGTGCCTCCTGTGTCCCATCCTTGAGTCCTGGTGATTCTCTGCCTGTTCCTCTCCAAGTCCTACCCAAGCAACTCTAAGGGTCCGGCCCTTGCCCATCCATTGGCCATTGGCATCTTTATTGATTGATTAAAACCCAGTTGGGGACAATGACCTTCAGTGTCTGGACACGCAGACTCCAGAGTGAACCAAAGCATTAGAACCAATCTCCAACACTCACACTCTGTTGCCTATTAGTGACCACGACAAAGCTACTCTGTGCCTCAGTTTCCTCTTTTGTAAAACAGAGGCGACAAGCATTAAATCTACACCGAAAGGCAGGGCTAGAGTTGAGCATTGAGAGCAGAGCCCTGGTTGTATCCATGGAGCTCAGGAAGTGTGCCCTGTCACTACGTCCCTGCACAGGCAGTAGAGGGTACAGTGGGTAGGGGAGGGAGGAATTGGAGACTCCTGGTTTGGGGGCAGTTCCCCGTCATCCACCCCCCAGCGGCTAAGAGGGACTGGCTTTTATTCTTCTCTGTCCCTGTCTTTCATGTTAGCGCTGCCTGTCCCCTACCTTGAGGACTTGACTCAAGGCTAAGCTGTAGCTTCTCCCTGAATGCCCCGGGAGTGTTCAACTGCACCCCTCCCCGCCATGTGCCTGACCAGCCCTCAGTACCCACGTGCAGGCTCTGTTCTTCAGGGCCACCCTGTCTTTGAGTTTGAACTTAAGCAAAGCAGGGTAGGAGGGTGCGGAGAGGGCCTCCAGGACTTACAAGAGTGGCCACTCAGCCCTGTCATCCCCAGGCACTAGGGTACACTGGGGCTTGCCTATGGTTTTGCAGCATTGATGACAAGGCCCGGGCTAGAACCTGGGCTTTCCAAGATGTAACCTGCAAGGTTTCCTCCTACTTTACATCAGCATGTATTTCCTGTAACTTTGTAACGAGTGACCCCAGGTGCTCAAGCTTATGCGGTACTACTGACTGGGTCTCATACTCTACAGCTCAAAGATATCAGCAAGCCAGGAGGCTGT
The DNA here is from genome assembly GCF_008632895.1 of Mastomys coucha. NCBI lineage: Eukaryota > Metazoa > Chordata > Mammalia > Rodentia > Muridae > Mastomys > Mastomys coucha. The sequence continues at coordinate 106,506,803 of NW_022196905.1, forward strand.
CATCCTCCTAGGACCTCCAAAGCAGGGTTCACACCCCCTTCTTTTCTAGCATGTGGAAACCACCCACATCCTGAGGCTCCCAGCCCCATGTGGTCCTCTCTCTGTATTCAGTCTCCATCTGAATTCCATGCCTCCTCAGTGTGAAGACACTGTCTCCCCCCTCCCCATGTGACATAAGCTAAGCCCCCATCAAGGGCTTCAACGGCAGCTCCAGAACCCCTGATGCTGTGCATGGTGGGTACACCAATTCCATGTGGTGTCCCTGGGAATTCCTCATCTGCCATCTGTGATAAGGGGACCCTCAGCGGCCTCTGTGGACACATGCTTTCTTACTGTGCACGGGGCGTGCTTACTGAGCATCGTCTGTATGTTGAGAGCTGTCTGTGGCTGGTGGTAGAATAGGAACTCGTGTGTCCTGGGGAGGATTCTGAGCTCAGGGCTCATCCGGAAGCACACACTAGGACTGTGTGAGGACCAACAGCTCCCAGCTGGGTCCCCTCCTTCAGGAACCTTTCTGGATCCTAAGAACTCCACGGTCCTGCCCTGTTTGGCCTAGGCAAGGTTAACAAGTCCCCACTGAGCATGGTCCAGCCAGTCAGAGCAACTGTGCTCATAGCATCCATAGGTGACTGCAAGGCTAAACAAAGTCAGATTGTTGACAAGGTGTCACACACACACACATGCACACAAACAAACACACAAACACAGAGATGCGCACACACATACAAACACATACACACACAAACATGCACACACAAACACACACACATTCAAACATACAAACACGCATATACAACATACACACATATACACAAGCACATACACAAACACACATACATGTGCACACAAACACACATGCACACAAACACACATGCATCCAAACACATGCACACAAGCACATACATGTACACAAACATACACATGCACACAAGCACACACTCACTTTCATGTATGAACGAAGGATGACATTTTGGTACAGACAGCAAGAGTCTGTGGCTGTGCGTTTAACATCCCTGAAACACACACGTAGACCCCACTCTGATGATGTGTTACTTGGTTTTGTTGGTTGTTGCTACTAGATATTCTCTGTGTTCTGAGATGTTGAGAGGAACCCAAGGCCTCAAGCATGCTGGGAAGGTTCTCTGTGTCCCAGCCGTACCAAAGCCTCCTGGGTACTCTTCACAAACTGAAGGTCTAGAAGCTGAGAAGAGGCTGAGAGCCAGCCCGGTGGCTCGAGACCTCAGAGGCAGAGCTGGTATTTCAGCCTCGACCTACTGTTGCCCTGTGAGCTAATGCTCTCATACACACAGGAGGGAACATTTCTGGAAGTCTGGAGTTGGGGAGAGGGGGAAGGCGGGTGTTTGGGCTGGGCTCAGGGAGAGCCCACAGATTTGTATTAAGGTGTGCTAGTCTCTGTAGAGACCTGAAAAGGGAAACGAGAGAGTCCTTTATATTATTATAGCTGAAAGGAGCCAGGGAACATATACTCCAAGATGGAAAGTGAGCTCATCCAGGAGTATGCGCCACCGCCGCCGTGGGGTAGACTGCAGGCAGCTTTCCAGAGAGAAGCAGCAAGGCGGGGGAGCTGAGGCTGATGGGCAGATCACAGAAACAGCAGGGGCAAAGCAGGAGGCCCCGTGACTGAACCCAGGGGCACAGGCTGAGTGGGGAGCAGACGATGCCCTCAGGGGGCTCTGCTCTGTCTTCTGGCTCCTAAAGGCTGAGATGATTCTATGACACTGGCCAGAGCAGCAGGAGACAAGCTGTTCTGTGTGAAGGGAGTCCACAGAAATCCAACCCACCCTCCCAACCCCACAGGAGCCAGGATACAGCAGCGGCTTCTGTCCATGATGTAGCCTTGGTGTTGAGGTCGGGGTCGCCGGAGGAAGAGTCCAAGGGGTTTCCTAAGCTGTTGTTAGTCCCTCGAACCCCCTTGTCAGCTGGTGGCCCGTGGGCTGTTTGAATGGCTATTAATGAGAGTTTCTTTTTATTAAAGGGGACTCCCACCCTTCCGGAAAACAACCCCCAGCTGTGTTTTGATGAAATTAAAAACAGCACCGAGGGAAATGCTATTGAGAGCTTCAGTTTTTCTCCTTATGGCACGGGAACAGATTCCAATGATAATTATGTTCCCCATTTCCGTGCAGCCCCCTTTCCCAACCACCCTAGCGCAGCACAAGTACCAAGGAAGTCTGGACACACACAACTTCTAAAGGCCCTGTGCCTTTGCTGGAGGCAGGGGACAACCCCCGAGTAGCTAAGGTTTCTAACCCAGCTGCCTCCGTGGAGAAATGGGGGGGGGGGCAGGTCTGGCTCTCTGCAGGCACAGCCCCCAGATAGGTGGCAGGTAACCTTAGCCCAGTCCTGTGCAACGTGGAAATAATGGTGGCATCCACCCATGATGCATTCTTTGCATTGTCCTGAGAGATACAAATCTCAACTTAAATGTTATTGCATTCTTTTACTCTCCATCAGAAAGGGGAATGTATCCACTTACGTAAGCATCTAGCTAGCTTCAGGCTCGGCCGGATCCAGGAGCTTGAGTGTCCTCCCTCATTCATCCCCCTATTCCTTTCCCCTTCTCTCCCCTCCCCCTCCCCTCCTCTCCCCTCCCCTTTCCTCTCCCCTCCTCTCCTCTCCCTCTTCCTTCCTCTCCCCTCCCTTTCCTCCTACAATTTACTTGTCCTTAAGTTCATGTTTTCTTTTATGAACTTCCTTCTCTGCCCAGCTCTTTCTTCCCTTTTAGCACAGAATCCCATCAGCATCCCCATAACCACATAATTGAACCACTTTGAGTGATTCTCAAATTACAGCCAAATTCTCCATCACGGTTGCTGGTGACCAACCAAAAGCCTCGGGGTCTGAGATGGGGGTTGTAGATTGCCCTCTGTGGTTTCCCAGGCCACTGACACTGGCAGATGGTCAGGAAGGGTTGAGCCTCGGGAGAGCCAAGGCCTCTCCAGTACCAGTCATATCAAAGTGACTGGCAGGCAAGCTGAGCGCTTCATGGCTGAAAGGAGCTGCACGGGCTTCCCCTGCCTCCAGCACACAAGCTGTCACTGACAGGGTGTCCCACAGGCCGGGTAGGCTCTCAGCTAGAACTCGGGGCAGTGAGAAGAGAGCCCTCAATCTGGGAGCCCACAGCTGACTTCACACCCATGGACTATTAGCCACTCCCCCTCCTGTCTGTACACGCATATGCTCATGTATGTGCGTGTGCATGCATGGACATACACGGGTGCTGAACCCTGGCCTCCATTCTCTGGGAAGTCAGCTGTACCTCCTCCTGCTCAGAAATGTCTTGCTAGTGTGGGTGTCAGGAGACCCCTGGTACTGTGAAGGACCCCAGAAGCCCCCTCGTTGCTCTGAATCAGATGGTGGCGTCGGGCACCTTCGGAAGTAGCCAGCCTGTGGTGGAGACTCCGCTGAGTAGAGCAGTTGGTTTTGCTGCTATCTGAGATTATGAATGCTTTCCCTGGTTTCCCAGGATAGGACTGCAGAGGCAGAGGAGAAGCTTGGGCTGCTGTGCCTCTAGGGAAAGGAGGACTCCCTCCTGGCTTCCCCACTTTGAACTGTGTGCCCAATGGGGCATGCAGTGTGGGGTTGCTAGCACATAGGAGGCACTCAATCAAACAGGTCCTTGCACACCGCCCCAGCAGCCCGAGAAGAGTAAGGCAATAAGGCGGGTCCTTTCTAGCTCTTGCTCGATCGCTTTCCTCATCTCCTCTCTGTTGGTCTGCCTCCCTCTGTCTGCCTCCCTCTCTTCCCCTGCTTCTTCTCTCCCTCTTCCTCCCTCCCTCTCCCTCTCTCCCCCTCTCCTTTTAGATCCAGCTCTTGCTCCCCCTGTGCACCCCTAGGCTTTGAAGTTACAATCAGCACTAGCAGAACTGAGGTTTCAACCCCAGCCCCCTCCTCTTGTGAGGAGAGCCACAGGCCTCTCTCTGCCCAACCTTCTGCCCACTCGCTGTGTCGCTGTGTCGGGTCAGAAGCAGACAGACACGACTGTGTTTCCATGGTGTCAGAATTTATCGACTAACAAATCTGCAAGGTTTAGTGTCTCAGTGATCACAATTTGTCATGTAATTTGCCTGCCTTGGTGGACTGGCCCAAGCAAATGCAGGATCTTATATTACTGTCTTAATTACTAACATTAGCTCTCAGAGCACACAGTAAATGCGTATGTGCACGTGTGAATGTGTGTCTGCAAACACTCATATAGTGTGTATATATATGCATGTGTATGTATGTGTTTGTGTGTACATACATGGTGAAATTATGTGTGTGAACACATGTGATGTGTATGTATGTGAACATATGTGTGGATGTATAAGTATGTATGAACATGTGTTGCATGTGTGCATGTATATGTGTGAAAACGTGTGGTTATGTATGTGTGTGCACATCTGTGTCTGAATGTGTACATGTATATGAGAGCATGTGTGCTGTTTATGTGTGTGCACATATATATATATGTGCATGTGTGTGCATAGGGAAGTTGTTTCAGAATGGATACAAGTCCCGGCAGCTGCAGCAGAGGTCGGGAGACTCCAGAAAGCTGGGGGAGTCAGCAGATGAGATGGTGAGCCAAGGGAGCTGTGCCGGAGTTGGGTTTGAAGACAAAACTAACTGCAGAGTCCTAAGTGAGAGGTCAAACTGGAGGCCAACAGCAGGAAATGCTCCTTGACAGGAAACAGGGAGGCGGGGCCAGGTCCTGATGGGCAGACAGGTGGATGGGCCAGCAGACAGTAGGCCTGCATCAACATTGAGGGACTGGGCTGGGGAGTCCTGGGTCCTTGATGTACACAACAGGTATCAATTGACATCACTTTATGGGGTCCAGGTGAGGGAGTTCCACCCTTTACTTGGTGTCCCGTAAGTTCTGGGTCCCATTTCTCTATATGATTTTAACATACCCCATGTCCCCAGAGTCTCAACTCTCCCTAATAAATTTGGAAGCAGCTGCCTTCCTAACCCTGGGGAATATGTCATTTATTCCCTTGCTAGCTGGCTGGAACCTGACAGATGGTACCATTTCTGGCTCTACCCGGAGTCCTCCTCCCTCAGAATGTAGTCAAACTTGCTTATAAAATGGAGTCTCCTTAGCAGCATGCATCCTGGAAGACTGTTAGACAATATGGACACCCTGATATCAGCTCTGTCATCTCCACACTCTTGACCTCTCCAAACTTGTTTTCTGAGCTTAAACTCACGCTGCCTGCCCCAGGACCTTTACAGATGCTGTACCATCCATTTGCCAAGTTGGTTGCACTCCTCCTTTCAGGACAAAGCATTCCTTCTTGGCAGACCTGGGTCCCTCCATGGATTCGGCCACATCTGGAGATGTGTCAGTCCCTTAGTGTTCATGAGACCCATGACTGACTTGTGAACTGTGTCACCTCTTCTAGACTGTCTGCCCAGGGACTAGGAAGTGGCTGCCACTGGGTCTGATCCCTTTCCAGGCTCACACTGGTGCAGCACAGAGCTCAGCAGATTGGAAGTTCACAGATGAAGCTGAATGGAGACCTCAGGACACCCACATACATGTTAGGGCATGTGAATCTGCATGCCTGTTTGAGCAAATGGCAGCACTGACTAATGCACTCAGCCATCTCCACACCATACCAAATACACACTGGACAGAGAATGTCTCCATAACAACACTGACAGAAAAGAAGCCATTTAAACATCTGTGATCCCAGAATGCACAGGGAGCATATGACTTGGTCTAACCAAGGAATAGTATACAGCCACAACAATGGATGCACTCTGGCCATATGCCACCATATGCCACCATCGAAGCCTGTGCTAAAATAAGACCAATGGAAAAAGGCCCAATAAGCAAAAGGCACATACTGCAAAATTCTGAGTGTAAGAAGCTCAAAATGGAAGCTAAACTGCGGTTCTGGTGACCTGTGTGCACTTAGGCAGAGACAGTGTCAACCAAAGCGGGTGGGGAGTGCAGAAGGACATGTCCTGGAAACCCTATTCGCCATGAGACAGATGTGTTCATGGTACTTGTCTGGTTCTCCCACACTGGCTTTTTGTTTGTATGTGTGGGTCTTGATTATCACAGAGACAACTCCCATATTCCTAGATAATTCTGTCTGGGGCTAGCTGGCCCGAAAACGCTTAGGTCGCAGGCACAGACTGGTTGCCGCACTGCTGCAGGGGGTTAGCGGGTAGGTGGGGGAAACTTTTGCCACAATGTCCCAATACATAGTCTAGATTGGTCCTAACTTGGCTATTCTCCTGCCTCAGCCTCCACAGAGTTGGAAAGAGAGGTGTACAGATGGATGCCACACCCAGCTCCATACCCTGCTTCAAACCAAGTCATTCCCTGCTGCAGAAAATTCCCAAGGGTCCGACCTGTGTGAACAAAAGCTCTTTGAGCAGCTCCTGCCTTGGCTTAAAGGCCACCAGGCAATGTCCCTCCTGTCCAGCCCCTTTCCCAAAGTGTGATGAGGTGGGGGTTGGGCAGGGAGGGGCTACTCCAGGAAAAAATTGGAAGAGAAAAAAAAAAAAACAACCTCAAGGTGCACTGTGATGTCGCTAGTTTGGGAGGACACTGCCATGGGCAAGGGGATAGCCATCCTGTGTGGTTCTAGTGACAGGGTGACAGCCCCTGGAGGGTTGAGTAGAGAGGGGACAAGGTGCTCCAAGGTGAGGTGGTAGAGGCCAGCCCATAGTGACAGAGCTCAGACAAGGAGCTGGCATCCAGGCTCAGGGGGATCAGGTCTCTGCAATCACTACTCACCTGGGGAGCTCCTCCTTCCACCTGGGCAGGAGGGTGTAGCTGGAGACCTTTCTCTCCGGGAAGGGAAAGAGTGGAGATGGCTTCTGCCTGTGAGCCGGGGAATCAGCTGGAATCAGCTGGAAAGTAACACCTGGGGTTTTCATGGACCCTTGATGCTCAAACAGAGCAGGATGGGGCTGGATTCTTCCAGAGTGGCCCTGCAATCTGGTCCTGCATCCCAACTCCTCTGTTGGGTGTGGTAGAGTCCCGAGAAGCTCAGAGAGAACCGTTGTAACCAGCTTGGGGTTTGCCCAGCATCTCCCCAGCCTCAGCACTGAACCCCAACCCTCCTGATGCCCTTGTCTTAGGTAGCCCTGGGAATGGCGAGGAGTGTTCTGCTGCCCAACCCTGCAGGACAGACACAAAGTCTGGAAGCATACCCAGGCACTGACTAGAAGGAGAAGGCAGAAGGCCCCTCCTCTATGGCTGGGGTCTTTGAGGAGGTGGCATCCCAAGTGGAGTCTTTCGAAAGAGGGGTAGAACAAGGTCATGGTGTGGACTGGCGAGGGTCAAGGCAGGTCGTTAGCTCGCCGGGCTCAGCACCCGACTTTGTGGATGGGTTGAGAACAGATAGGAAAGTATTATTTAAAGGCAGTGCTGGGGTACAGTGTGGTGCCACATATCCGTAATCCCGGCACTTAGGAAGCTGAGGCAGGAAGTTCCACATTTCAGTGAGTTCCAGACCAGCCTGGGCTACACTGATCCCTTAACAGTGACCCTGGAACAAGGGTCATAAGGGCTGCCATGTCTGTGACTCCATTATAGTGGCAGTGTGGTTCCATTAGATCTGGTGGCTATGGTGTGCGCTGAATGTTTGCTGAGAGACTAAGTGACCGAGGCCCATGGAGGTGGGGTCTGAGCTGGAGTCATGGTGGCAGCTGGTGTTGGAGCAAAGGTTGGAGCAGCACTCGAGTGGCAGATCCGAGTTAGACCGAGCATGTTTCTTCCGTAGCATAACACACACCCACTCCTTCATCCTCTCCAGGACTCTAGGTATCTCATTCTGGGCAGAGGGTCAGAGGTCACAGTGGCCAGAGAAGAACTAACAAGGATTATGGGCTGACACAACCAGGACCCACGGCTTTGGAGATGGAGTCTCAGGTTTACTGACCCTTCTCTGGCTAGTGTGGACAGTCTCTGGAGTCCCCACACAAGCCAGGCCCTTGGTTGCCCGGAAAGAAAGAGAGCAGAGGCAGAATGACCAGCTCTGTGTTTCTTCAGCCCTGTGGCATGTGTGGCAGAGGCGGGTGAGCTGAGGACATCTGGAACACCCAACCACACCCGTCGTCATTTTACACTTGGGGAAACTGAGGCCAGGAGAAAAGGAGATTCATCCAAGGTGCAAAGCTACTTGGGATCAAAGTCAGGATGTAGCCTGCCCCTGCCCCGCCTCTGCCCCTGCCGCCTTCCCAAGACACCTTGTACACTGTAGAGCTACCAAAACATTTATGAAGCACACCCGCATGAGGCTCAGTGGGTAGGCTCCCTGGAAGCTCCTGCTCTCTCTCCAAGAGCTTTTAGACATGAAAAGCTCCTCCACAGGGGAATGGCTAATTAATTGTTCTCTTTGGTGAGATAACACTTTTCTTTTCCTGAGTCTGTGTTTGCCTCCCCTGAGGTCCAACCAGTTCTTTCCAGCAAGTCTCTGCCCCCTCCCGTTTCCCCTCACTTCCACCCCTTTTTGCCTGGGCCAGAGAGAGCTGAGCTTGATAAGAGGGCCACAGATCCCAGCCCAATGGCACAGCCCTCCTGGGTCTGTCTCAAGGCGGCTGGGATGCTTTAGTTCTTCACAATGAGGGCATTTAGCAGAACCCTTGTCCCCTGGGACATTGGAGAAAACTGAGGAAGAGGAGAAAGAAGAAAGACAGAAATCAGACCCAGAAACCTCCCCAACGAGGGAGACAGGGCTGGCAGCCTAGACCCAGCCAGCTCTAGTTTCAGAGAGTTTCAGCAAATGCCCTCTGTGACTCGGTTTCCCCTTGGGCAGCCGATAGGGACATGGCCAAGGAATGACAAAGTTGGAGCCCTGTTCAGCTCCAGGCAAGGCTCCAACCTGAACAGGGCAGGGTGGAGAGGCAGGAGAACAACGGGCCCAGTGTGCACCTGGCTCCGAGACGCGAACACTAGAGTGCCAAGCTCTGTAGCCTCCAGACGGGCTCCCAGGGTGATCAGAAAGCCATCGAGTGAGTAGCCAGCGGCTGAAGCCTGGCAGCCACTAATGCTGCAGAGTGAGCCCGGGTGGAGTGTGTGCAGAACAGGCCGACAAGCAAGAGGGATGTGCCCCGTGGCTGATGGAGGCAGCCTCAGGGCAAAGAGGACGCCCAAGACTTATCCAGGTATCCATGGAAACACAAAGGTGGGGACTTGAGCTTCCTTTCCCCAGCAGGGAAGGGCTATGATTGTGGCTGGCCCTGGAAACAGCCAGGGTGGAAGACACGGGTGGCTGGAAGTATAAGACAGGAGGATCTAGTGGTGTAAGGTGAGGGGTGCCGCATCTGCATGACGTGGGTTCCTGACAGACCTTAGCTGTGTCACAGCCTGTGACACACTCGAGGGTTTGCTAGCTGAGCGCCTCTGACAAGCGACTTAATTCCCGTGCCTCGGTTTCCCCATATTGTAAAGGGAATCTGTGCAAGTGTTCACCCCAGGGGATTGTTCTGAAAAATCTGAGAAATGAACATAGGACAGGCCTAGAGGGGAGCTGACTCCACTGTGGTTCAAGAGAAGCAGGGGCTGGCTCTGTCTTTGTTTTGAGAAGCTCCATCTTGGTGTGCATCGGCGAGCAACTCAAGGTGAGGACCTGGGATCCTATCAAGGAATGACCCCGGAGAAACTGAGGCAGCAACACTTCTGGTGTTCCTGCTCTTGACTTTACGCAAGTGACTGAGAGTTCTGGGGCATGTTTGGATGACCTGTTTTGGGGGCGGGAGGATACCCCAGCAGCTGAAGGCTTGCTCAGAGGGTAGAGAGATTGCAAGGACTGGCCCAGCGTCCCACAGTCAGCCATGGGTGGGGTGGGGTGGAGGGAAAACTGCTTTTTCCATTCCAGGCTTGCCAAGTCAAAGGGCAGGCATGGGGTGGGGGTGGGGGCGGGGGAAGGACCCTGTGCCTTGGTCAAAGGGCTTAGCTGAGCCTGGTGGCACTGCAGAGAGTGGAGCTAAGGAGGAAATGCAAGTCCTGAACTTTCTCAAGTAACCCTGGGGAGCCCTGGAGACATAGGGAGCCATGGAGAGTAGGGAACATGCCACTGTGGTCCCCACAGGCCACCCCAGGCAGACAGCAGGGCAGAGTACAAGTGAGAGTCCAGGGAGACTGGCCAGAGTTACAGGTCTGAAAAAGGATGTGAGGACTCCTGTTGGTCTGCACCCTGCTGGTGGCTTTCTTTATCCAGGTACAGCCTGGACATGGACAGCAGGCAGGCCAGAGGCCTGGAAGTACTGAGGGTCCCCGGAGAGTACTGGCGGTGTGTCCCTCTCAGTAGCGATCCCCCACTCTTCCTTAGAACAGCCACACAGGCAAACGCGCCCCAAGGCCAAGATGGCTTCTGCTCGGCTAAAGTCGAGATCTGGGTCATGCCAACACTCTGGAGATGCTCAAAGCATTGGGTGTTCTCCAGCCTCACGAAGCTGCCCGCATCCCTGGGCCTGCTGTCCCTTGCTTGTCCAGAGCTAGCACATTCAGGTCTCAGCTCGCCCTCGATGCTGGTGTACTTACCTGCCTCTCTCCCTTGTGGCACCACCGTGTCCCCAGGTGACCCAGACCAGCCCCTCTCTCATTTCAAGGCCTACCAACCGCATCACAGTCCTGGGAACAAGGATGTGGGCGTGTTTGGGGGCAGAAGAGAGAGAGGCTTAGGGATGCTCCCTGAGGGAGGCTCTTCCAGTGTTCAGCCCCAGCTCACTCCTCCTGAGTGAAGAATCATGGGAAATATGGGTGCGGTGTTCACTTGGGAGGTTTCTATGAATCCTCATCCCTCTTGCCACAACCACATAGCCAATAACATAAGGAAAATGGGTTTGACATCTCCTCGTGGCCTGCGGGGGATGCTGTGGTTACACAGAGAAAATGTACCCCTCCCACACGGGAAGGGAGACCCTGCAGGGGTCCTATTTGATGCCCCCCCCCATTTGCTCAGTGGCCTCAGCCACTTTCCAGGCCTCAGTTTCCCCATTTGCATAAGGACAGCTCTAGCATTCTCTCTGGGGCAGATGTGACTTGACTTCACTAATAGCTTGTTAGGAGCCGGCTCAATGGGTGTTGACAGCCTTGGAAGATAGCCAACTCGAATGGCGAGCCTCACCCTCTAACCAGGTGGTACTCATCGGACCTACCGGGTGGTACTCATCGCTCCTTACACAATAGATCCTGGCTGGCTTTCTGGAAGGAGCTAGGTTTTATTCAGTGTTGTAGCCATGTGCCAATCTTATGACAAGGACTTAGTTATGATCTGGTTGTTGAATGAATGCTTGACCAGGCAAAGAAAGGGCGGTAATGATTCCCGTGATAATCCAGGAAGTTGATGCTCAGCAAAACACTGGCCTCCATCACCCTGGATCCCTCAGCGAACGTGTGAGCCAGATAGAGCTATATTCGCATCTCAGCCCTACCGTCTATGAGCTGTGCGGCCTTGAGCAGGATATTTCACATCTCTGAGCTTTAGGTGTCTTATGTGTTCACTGAAGATGATGAAATCACTGACATGAGGAGGTGTTTGGTCAGGCTTAAATGAGATGATACATGCGAAGTGAATGGTCAGGCTTAAATGAGGTGATACATACCAGCACCTGTCACAGAGCTGCACAAATATTGTTAGAAGTGCTTTTATTGCTAAACAATAAAGTGGCCCATCACTCCCATTGGCTGAGGAGGCCATTCAGGAGGTGTGTGGGGAACCGTCAGGGACGCCTGTATGAAGTGGTTCCCATATATAGGCCCCATTCTGTCCCAGCTGAATTTCCGTAGCAGCTCAACTGCTCAGGCCCCATGTGTTGCAAGTGTTTTCCTCAAGGCTCGCCAAAACTAAAAATTTCATGCGAGCAGAAAATAGTCTTTTTTAATTTGGTTCTGCGTCGTGTGGTAGTCAGATGGGGAGAAGGGGGAGCCAGACGTGTTGGTTTGCCACGGAGAGGAGGGGACTGTGCTGGGAAGCCGGGGGGGAGGGGCACCTCCCCTCCCACGAGCCTCTTGGCCACAGGTCACCTGGAAGCAACATATTGAGAGGTTCTCCTCCAGGTGACAGAAAACCCCAGCTTGGCCAATGGCGGTAGCGAGGCCAAGAACACCCACAGTGTTTCTAAAGAGGCTCGGGACAGTCCTATCTCTTATCTGCTCACTTCCCTGTGAGCTGGACCCTGTACTTTCAGGAATGGCGAATGGTGGCTGGGTTTCAGAGGAGCCTTTTGAAGAACCGGTTGGAATCTGGCCCGGTCTCCGTAGAAAGGAGCCAGCGCTGTGAAGAATGGGGTTAGACAGGCGGCAGGACTACACAAAGGCAGGCGGGCGTGGGTGTGTACAGTGTGTGGAATCCATCCCAAAGCCCAGATGCAGATGTCCCGGAGACCCTGGGTTTTCTGAACCCCCCTCAACTCAAACCCAACATGGAGTCCCTCACAGAAGACATTTAATTCTTCCTCCCCTGGGTGCGTCAAGGTGTCCCTAGGGACACACCTGTCCTCAGGGCGCTCAGCACCCACAGCCCCATCTCCATGGGGCAGGGGACCTTCTGCGTAGCTGGTGTTGGAGGCACCAAGTGTCTGATGTCCCTCTAGGTGCGTGGGGTTTGAACAATCATGTCTTCCCCTTGACCCTTCCACCCGAGACCCTCCTCCTGGAGAGTGGGTTAGCAAATGGAGAAGAGGCTGGTGTCCTGATTGGGTTTTGTCAACTTGACACAAACTGGGGAGAGGAGCCTCAATACAGAACATGCCAGATTGGCCTGTAGAGAAATCTGTAGGCCATTTCCTTGATTGATGATTGGCAGTTGGTGTGGATGGGCCCCGCATGGGCCCCGCCCATTGTGGATGGAGCCATCCCTGGGCTGGTGGCCCTGGGTTCTATAAGAAAGTGGCTGAGCAAGCCATGAGGAGCAAGCCAGTAAGCAGTGCCCTCCATGGCCTCTGCATCAGCTCCTGCCTCCAGGTTCCCGCCCTGACTTCCCTCAGTGATTGGGGACGTCAAAGCCACACAAACCCTCTCCTCCCAGTTTGCTTTTGGTTGTGGTGTTTATCACAGCCGTGGACAGAGTGGCGGCTGCTTCCGGCTCACTCGGGGTGTTTATTTGCTCTCTGCACAGGACTGGACTTAACTTTGGGGAAAGCTTTCTGTCTAGGAAAAAAAAAAGTTAGCAGAAAGTAGAGTGTTCCTACTGTCCTCCAGGTCCCCAGAATACTATCAGAACACTTTAGGGGCTACATGTGTGTTACTGAGGGCTCCCTCTTGTACAGTCTTCAATGGTGACAACTGCCAGGCACAATAAAGAACTCACTCCATTCCCCAGACTCTCTGTCCCCATTGTTCATTCCCTTGCCGTGTGAGCCCCTTGCAACCACAGCAATTTCTTCCATCTACATAGTGTACCTTTTCTCGATTTTAAAAAACAATTAATTAGCCAGTAATGTCTTCACTCCAGAAACAAAAGCAGGAGGATCACCAGTTTGAGACCAGCCTGGGATACCTAAGCAACACATACCTCAAAAAAGATCAAAAACTTTATAGAGTTAATTTCATTTCTAAGATTTAAAAATGGAACCGTGTCATAAACAGACTCAGAAGTGCAGGATTTCTGAGCACATGCTGATGTCCGAGAGACCCTGGGGTGAGGCCACAACCCAAGTAGGGCAGTGGGTCTCTCCCCTCTTTCCGTCCATCCATTTACTGTTGTCCCTCTCCCTCCCCTGAAGGAATTGGAGTCTGAGACTCTGGCCTTTCCCTCTGTGACCATGGCAGTTCGTGTTTAAAGGTCACTATTGTGTCTGCCCAAATGGCATAGTCTGGCCACCTGCTTGAAATTATAAAGAGTGACAGATACAGGGGACATCATAGGAGTGAATCCTCTGGAATTCAGAGGCAGTTCATGCAAGGTGGCTCAACCACCCAGCCATGGTGCTATCCTGGGCTCCCCAGTGCTCTCTGATCAGCCGTGCTCCAGCTTTCAAGGTTGCCTGCCCCACAAACCCTTCCTGTGGCTGCTGTGCTCTGGGTCAATAATTTATGCTAACACTGTGCCTCACCCCACTGACCCCCTTTCTGGAGTAAGACAGAGAACTGGACACCCAGGGATTAAATTGCACACCTTAGGGGACTAGTGCCCTGGGGGAAGTGAGAAGGGTGCTCCAGGCCAGAGCACAAAGGCAGTAAGTAGTCCTTCTACGAGCTGCTTAGCCGTTGGACTCAGGTCCTTCCTCTGCCTTGACTGACACAGTTGTTTAATCCACATAGTTACTGAATATCTGTGAGCTGAGAGCTGGAGCCACACTCAGGAAGGAGATGGTACCCACCCTGCCTGTGGGCAGGCACACCAGGGAGAGACTTTCCCCTCCTTGCATTTTTGTGTCTTAGATGCCTGGCCCCTCACATGCATGCTGTCCTGACCCTGAGCCGGCCTCCGCTGTCGTGGTCTCTGTGCTGCAGCTAGCCTTCCTCCTGAGGCTCCTGGCATGAAACTACACCTCGACAGTCTGTGTGTGGGACAGGCAAAGCCCTCCTGGCTGAGTATTGTCAGCAACCTTACACCATTCAGAGAAGTTTTCCCACTGGGCTCTCTTCTCTAGACTCTTCCAGTCAGCCTTTTGCATTGCTGGCTCTCCATGTACCTGGCTCTGTGCTGATCCTGGGTCATATTAACTCCTTTGGTCCTCACACCCTGTTGGGAAAGAATCCCTGCTTGTCTCGGAGAAGCTACATATAGATGGGAGTGACTAAGCTCAAGCTCCCTACGTGGGAAGCTGCCTCTCCCCAGCGCAGCCCCATGGAAGAGATTTCTGTTGTACCATGTCCGCTCCCTGCCTCCACCAGTCCACAAGAGAGTAAGCAAACCCCGAGCCACAATGCTCCCACTACTCGGGTCACATGAACGGGAGGACTCAGTCTCCAGGCCTAGAGGTTCCCCGAAGCATCCCCTGCTGGGAAAGGCAGCTGTGGGAGGTGGGCCTGTTGACAATGCGTCTTTTCTCCCTGGTGACATTTTTTCCAGTGTAAAACTGCCCCAGGCTAGAAACACAGTCCAAGGGCTTGGCATCACTGGGTCTGTTATTGACAGCACAGGCCTCTGGGGTTCCTCATGTGCTCAGATAAAGACATTTGCCTAGCCAGACCCGGCTGGCTGTGTGAGAGCTATAAGGCTGGCTCCTTACAGCTTCGGATTTATTGTAGTGAGGTGGCTGGTCTAGAGGAAGACTGTCGATTGGGGGAGCCTCTGAACGTGAGCTGCTTCTGGGACCCAAAATGACAGTGAGTCGTGATGGTGTGTCTTGGGAGAGGGGAGCAGTGTTATCGGGCTGGGCTGGGCTGGGCTGGCCCTAGGACTCCGCAGATCCCAGTGGCTACACACACAGAGCTACTTCTGGATCCCAGCCCTCTAGGATTATGTGTGATATGACATAAGACATATATGGTGTGGTGTGGATGTGACATGATCTGATATGTATGACATGATTTGATTGATGCCCCATGAGCAGTAATGTGTGACATGCATGTGACATACAGTTTGATCCACAACGCAAGGCAATCCTCCCTAGCTTTTGATAGGACCACACCCCAGTTAACCCCAGCATAAACTCAAAACAGGGCTGTGATGAGACTTCGAATGCCTGATTTTACAGGACACCCCAGCTCAGATGCATGCCTCCGTGTAGCCTGTAGGTCCCCCCTCAACACCATGGGGCAGGCTGGCCTTCCAGCTCGATACCACTGCCCAGTAGCCAGAGGGAGGCCTGAACTGCATAGCCGCAGCCTGGGGAAAATGCCCCCCAGAGGACATGCAGTTTCCACGCAGACCCTCTATGCGTTGGTAAATTTGAGCATCAGAAGTCAGATCACCATAAAGCAACAACCCTCTGTAGACTAGTGTGTGTGACTCTGCCCACCATAGTATATATAGAGAGAGTGCCTGCTGGCTTTGGCTTCCCTGGTAGAAACTGACGGGCCTGAGAGATAGTGCAGACCTGGAGGCTCCTCAGCTCCCTCTCAGCAGCAGTATGGCCTCATGGCATTTCTTGGAGGGAGCTTCAGGTTTTTCACTTATAAGGTGGGAATATAACCCAGGAAGGTGAGGGGCAGTGCCAGCAACGGGCAGGGCAGGCAGTTAGATAGCACTGGGAAGGTTGATATCCGGTCTCGGTGGAACCATGATGCGTACACCTGGGTCTCTGGCTTTGCACGACGTCTTCCCCTCCTGGAACCTCAGTCAGGTAGCATAAATTCCAACCTGGCTTCACAGGGCCACCATAAACAAACCACCACAGTGCATTTAGGGATTGTGACGTTTTGGATCGGGCGTGTCCCTGTCCCCTAGGACTTACGTGCTGAGGCTTGGTCCCCAGTGTGGCAGGGTCACGAGGGTTCAGATCATCCACTGATGGATTCATAGCTGAGTGGCTGGCTGGGAGATGGGGGGGACTGGAGGAGTAGCCTAGCAGGGAGAAGGGAGTCGCCAGAGATATGCCCTCAAAGAGGATGTAGTATCCTCAGCTCTTCCTGCCTTCCTTCCTCTCCTCCTTCTTTGGCTCCTCTTCTCCCTCCTTTTCCTGGTCACTGTGAGATAAGCAGCTTTCTTCCACTACGGTTCTCCACCATGATATCCTGCCCACTACAGCCCAGAAATGATGGGACCAGGTAGACCGGGACTAAAACTTCTGAGCCATAGCAAACCTCTCGCTGACTGACATGGGCACAGCTCTGGGACTCAAGTCCGAAGCCCAGGACCTCAGAATACAGCCTGGTTTGGAAGCAGATTGTTGAGAGATTAAATTATTCTGCCTTAACCTTTTTGTGAGGTGCCAGCTCATGAATCGGGGGTCCAGGGGTAGATGCAGGAGCGGGCTGAACTCTTGGGCAGGCTAGGTAAGCTGTCGCTCCGTCAGTCAAGGCTCCTCCCAGGAGAGCTTTGGCAAAAGCCATTCTCGGGAGTGTTTACTGCCCTTGGGATCTTGCCAAGGTTAAATGCAAGACCAGTCCGGGTGACACTCACTCGCTTGCAGACAGGTCTGTTAAACCTGAGGTGACTCACAAAACATGATGACCATGTAGGTGACAGCTAAAATAATTATGATCCTTCTCTTTTGAGGAAGCCACAAGTGAGTGTACCTAATGTCCTGTGGAGCTAACTAATGCCACCTCTTAGACTGGGCACGTGCCCGTCCTAAATCTTTGACTCAGAATGCCCAGCATCTATCCTCAAATTCCACATGCTGGGTGCTACCCAGAGCCCAGGTCTAGAGTGTTCAGAAACCTCACGGCCGTCTGTAGTGCTCCTCACTCAGACAGGATTCCGTCCGCTGACAGTGGTCTGAGTGCGGCTTCCTGAAAAGAGAATAACTTATTTTGACTCAAGGTCACCACGATCCTGGAGGATCTTGCTTCAGGTGTGGCTTGATCCAGGCTCAAACGAAGCCCATCAATTTTGAGTGTCTCACACCACACCCTATATCCCCTAGCCTCTGGCTGCCTGTGAGGAGCCCATGCCTACCCCTCCCAGGTACTCAAATCCACAGGATGTTGAAACCCCATTCTCCCAGCTCAAGTCTGTGATCGCTGTGGTGGACAGGGGAGACGAGCCATGCAGGCCCATTCTCTGGCCAGGCAGGACCATTTTTCTTGAGCTGAGTGTGAAATCAACTCTGCTTAAGCATGACTGGCTGGAAATGATGGGAAATAAAGTGAGGCAAAATGTGTGTGCATATGCGTGTGCATGTGTGTGTGTGTATGTGTGTGTGTGTGTGTGTCTGTGTATAGGGGGTTCAGTCTGAGGTTCCCAAGGTCCCTGAATCTTTTCAGACAAAGAAATGACTCATTGCAGAAACCTAGCAACTTACATACACGTACACACACTTGCATATACACATACATACACATGCATAGTCACACACACATATACACACTCACAGATGCACACATATACACACTCACAGATGTACATGTAACACACTCACACACATGCACATGCATACACACACAGATACGCAGCACATGCATGCACACACATACTCACAGATGCACACATATACATACTTACATATGTACAGTTAACACAGTCACATACACATGCACACACATACACACACTCACAGATGCACAAATAACATAGTCACACACAATGCATGCACATACTTACACTGAGACACACTCACTCTCTCTTACACACACACACACACACACACACACACACACACACATACACACATACACACACCTCATTCCTAGTGCCATGTTGCCTGGAAATAACAAGGTAGAACTCAGCTTGATGAATAGGACAGTGTTCCTTGCAATGATTTCTCCTGGAAGCTGTAGCTATTTTGGGTTCTGGTGAAGCCCTGGTTAAGCTTAGCTGGTTACAGCACCCCGGGCATCTGAGGTAAAGGGGATGAGGGCGAAGCAGAAAGAAGTGGAGACATGGCTGTGGAGGCAGCAACCCTGGCTGAGACCTCACTCCATGCTGTGGAGCTGGAGCCTACCGTGACATGAAAGTCCCCTCAAAGTCACCACTTCTGCATCTGCTCTTACTCAGTCTTGTCCCGCCCCACCTCTGCCAGGTGTCTCCTGTGAGTCTCTTTAGGTCTCAGCCTGACTTCCCATCCCCAGGCTGGACGGGAAAGCCCTCTACGTGATTCCACACCCCCAGACACTGGAGCCCTCTAGATTCTGCATGTGATCCTTGAGCGACTCGGGGCAGTTACCCCTCACTGAGCCTTTCTTCCCTTGTCTGTCCAATAGAATGACTAGGACTCTTTTGGGGAGGTTTGTGTCAGATAATCATGTAACTGATCGACATGGGGCGAGGCTCAGCAAAGGCTAGCTTGAATGAAATCCAAGCTGAGTAGTAAGCAGGGAATCCAGGCTTCTGCTCCTTCACTATGTGGGAAAGATGGGCTGCTAACATGGTGGTGAATGCCAGTAAGTAATCCCTGAGCTTGGGAGGATGAGGAAGAGGATTGCTGGATTACAGAGCAAAACCCATTATCAAAAGAAAGAACAACAACAAAGACCGGAGCTAGAGCTTCACCTACTGTCTCCTTCAGCTCAGTGCCCAGCCTATGCCTGCCCTGTAGCTCAATACAACTAGTTGAATAAGTCTCCAGCTTCACACGCTAGTGTCCCCAGTGCTGCTGAGCATAGACCCGTACTATTTTGCTGCCCAGGAGCCTCACCAGAAAGGTCAAGTTTGATAGACCAGTGTGAACTGGGAGGAAGCAGCTGTTTGAACTCTTGATTCCAGCTGATTCCAAGGCATCCCATTCTATGTTCTCTCCCAGACCCAAGCCTTGGGGTGCAGACTGATCCTTCACATACAAACGTCTATGCAGGAATCCCCAATGCCAGCATCCTATTGCTAGCTTAAGAAGCATTATTGTGACCTGAGGGAACAGGACAAGGTGAGGGACTGATGAAGTCATGGAGAGACAGACTCCCCTGAAGACTGGACAGGGAGTTGGATGACACACCGGCAGCTCTGCCCAGAACTTGCTTCACAGAGATGATCGCAATGATTATCAGAATCGCTAGAGTACCACAAACAAGATGCCTTCTGTGGGGCATCCAGACCCAAGAGCGGTTATTTTAGTTGGAAACTTATCCAAGGGGAGGCCAAGAAGCTAAGGACACAGCCTCCCAGGGCTGGGAAGGGAACGCTAAACTCCACAGTGCTGGTGTGGCAGTGTGTTTCCCTTCCCCAGGGCATTCTCTGTGCTGTGTGCTGACTGTGTTCTCCATCCAAAGAAAACATCCTGGATGGAGGTGTGTGTGTGCTTGCATGACTTCCACACAGAACCGTTTTTGTGCCTTCATTCCATGCTGTGTGTTAGTGAGGGAGTTGGGCACAATGCATCGCTAATGTTCTGTGCTCACCATACACTGAGAGGCAGAGAAAGATGGTGATGGTGATGGCAAGGACAGGAGACAGGGTGGCTGGTGATGTAAATGTTGGTGTCAGCTGACAATGGTTACATCAATCATGATGTTGACAATGATAATCCTAGTGACAGTTGACAATGACTGTGGTGGCATAGACAATGATTATGGTGGTGTGGACAGTTACTAAGATGATATATAGATAATGATGGTGTTGACAATGACTATGATGATGTAGATGATGTTGACAATGACTCTGATGATTAGATAATGATGAAGTTGATAGTGACAATGACAGTGACTATGGTGGAGTAGACAATAATTGTGATGTTGACACTGATGATAGTGTTGATAATGATGTAGATAGTGATGATATTGATATTGATGATAGTGTTGACAATCATGTAGATAATGAAGTTGACATTGATGATGTTGACAGTGACAGTTGACAATGACTATGATGATGTTCATGGTGACAATGACAGTGACAGGCGACAGTGACTATGATGATGTAACTGATGATGATGACACTGATGCTATTGACACTGACTATGATGATGTATTTGATGATGTCAACAGTTACGATGACAATGACAGTTGACAATGACTATGATGGCACAGACAAATGATGATGATGTTCATACTGATGATGATGGTAACAGTGTCTGTGATGATGATGGTGTTGATGGAAATGATAACATTGTCAGTGATGACAGTGGCAGTGATGATGATGTTGACAGAGACCATGATGATGATGTTAACAATAATGGTATTGAAATTGTTGATGTTGACATTGACTAAGATGGTATACACAATGATAATGTCAACACTGATGATGACAGTGACAGTTGACAGTGACTATGATGGCACAGACAAATGATAATGGTGTTGACAGAGGTGATGATGTTGTCAATGATGACAGTGGCAGTGATGATGATGTTGACAGAGACCATGATGGTCATGTCAACAATGGTGCTGACAGTGGTGGCCATGATGGTGACACTGATGATATTGATGGTGACAATGATGACGTGATGCCAATGACGGTGAAATGATGGTAATACTAACATTGACGACAACAACAACAATGATGTGGACAACAGTAATGATGGTGGTGACAGCGGTGACAATGGTAACAATGATGATGTCAATAATGATGCTGATGATGAGAAGGGTATCCGTGGTGATAGTGATGATGTCATGATGTCAACGATGATGGCACTGGTGGTTAACAGTGGTGGTGGTAACGGTGATGTTGACTGTGACAAGGAGAAACATCTACTGCTGTGCATTGCTCTGGGTGTTCTGATTTTCAGTGACCACTTTGTCTCCGCAAAGACTTGTGAACAAGGTCTGTGGTCACTGAGTTATCCCTTGCTGCTTGCAAAGTCCTGAACAAGTTGTTTTAGCTTAGTGTTCCTGTCTGTGAAATGGAGATAAAACTGGTGACACATTCCTTTAATTCCAGCACTTGGGAGGCAGAGGCAGGCGGATTTCTGAGTTCGAGGCCAGCCTGGTCTTCAGAGTGAGTTCCAGGACAGCCAGTGCTACACAGAGAAACCATGTCTCAAACAAACAAACAAACAAACAAAACAACAAACAAACAAACAAACAAAAAAACACATCAGCTTTGGGCTGCATGTTTAGTCAGCGTCTGACTGTGCGGGTGTTCAGGAGACACACTGGCTCTTATAGACCCTGCTTTGATATTCCTGTCCACCCAATGAAAAGGTACCTTCATGATGTCCCAGATAGGAGGCCAGTCCTGAGCTGGGCATGGCTGAGCTGGGCCTCAGTGCCAGCATCTCTTTGGGGCTGTTCCTGACCCACAGGACTCTCCGAACTCAGGCAGGCTCACAGGAAGCTCCCAAACAAGCTGGGCTCAGTGAGCCCAGTTGTCTATCCAACAGACATAAGTGTTGACACCAGTGAGCTGTATCCATAGCGCTTCCAGACTTGGAGATGGAAGAATCCAGATATCTCCCAGGTCTGCCTCTCCACAAACAGCCCCAACCCTCAGGGAACAGAGAGATGAGTGCTGCTGCTCAGCTGGGTTCCTTCTTTTTATGTGACCCAGACCCCACAGGATGGCCCCATTATAGAATAGGTCTTCCCACCTCATTGAACACAATCTAGAAACTCCTCACAACTGTGCCCAGTTGGTTCCATCCAAGGGATTCAGATCCTGTCTGTTTAACGATCAAGATTAACCACCACGACTTCTCAAATGTGAAGCCGGGCACTGGGGTACCGCTGATAGTTGTCCTAGGGTGGAGGGGAACGGAAGCTGAGCTGAGCTGAGCTCACAGAAGCCTCCTGATGAGAGCCAGTAATTCATAATGGGAGACCATCAAGGAGAAGACACTTGATTATATCTATTGAGGCTCTTAGTCCTCCTGCCTCGGGGGTGGGAGAGGCTCCTCAAAGGCAGAGGACAAGTGGCTTGCAGGACGCCCTGGAAACAAGGGATAGGACATCTAGCAAAAAGCTTCTGGCTCTCCGTGTTTTGTCAGGGCTGAGAAATGCCTATGGGTGAGCACACACCAGCTCTTGTGCCCTCTGCATAGAAGCCCAGGGTTCCCAGAGCTTGGGCTGGCCCACTCCAGCAGCCTTCTCCCCTCAGTTGCTTCCAACTGGATAATCAAGCTGCCCCAGCTTTCCCAGGATCCTGGCTGCTCAGGCAAAGGTAAAAAACAAACCCCTGTGCAAATGTGTTTTCATGTAAACACTGCGGGAGGTGGCGGCTGCCTGCGGAGAAACAGCTCAGCGGCTGGTGCAGCTCAGGGCAAAATAATCCTGAGCTTCGAAGCTCCTGGAAAAGAGAGAGCAGGAGCTGGGGGGCACGTGGGAATCCAGGTGCTCCCTGGAGCACCCCAGTCGTCCAGGTGAGCAGCATCTCAGGGCCCAGGGAAGTGAGCAGGCAGGTGTTACCCGGCTTCCTCTGGGAGACAGATGGCCAAGTGACTTTGTGCACTGTGGCTTGCTGTTGCCTTAGGGCTTTCATTAAGTGCGATTTGCCTACAGTAACACCAGGTTTAGTTTGCAGTTCTTGGAGCCTCACCTCCCCAACACTCCACACGCTGGGCTCTGGCAATCACTGCTCTTTGCCTTTTCCCAGAAATGGAATCCTACAGCCCTCAGACTCCAGCTTCCTTCATTCTGGGCCATGTTCATCTGTTTGACTCATCAGGGTTGGCCAGTCTGAATACCCATTTTCTTCAAGGCTGAGTAGTACTCCCCTGAGACAGGAACTCACTGTGACCTTAGGCTCACTTGCCTGGGATGGAAGGATGGTGGAAGTAGGCAGAATTGCTCTTTGTATCTGAATTCAGGTTATGCTATGAGCACGGCTATCATTTCTCTCAAGTTTGCAACCAAGGAGGGAGCTGGTTAGATACCACAGTAAGCGGCCATTTCTACCATTGTAAGGAGCAACCCTGCTTTCTCCCGAAGGGCTCCTGTTCCTTTCCACCATTGTGACTGGAAGTTCCACTCAGTCCGTGCCTCCCCTCACTGAGCTTGCTTTCTGTTTCAGCCACCCTAATGTTTTCTTGCAGTGGCTTTAAAGAGCCAGTGGCTGCTACATCCTGCCACCCAGGGCTCACTCAGCAGACACAGGCTGAGGACAGAGGTCAAGAGCATGTGCCCTGGAGCCACCAGGCTCTATCTCAGCCCTGGTCCACGATGGTCCCAGACCTAAAGGCTTGTCTCTTGTCTCTCGCCTGCTCCAATAGGGACGTGTCGCTGGCCACAAAGCAGCAGGTTCCTAGGCTTGCTATAGGGAACAACCGAGAAACTTCACTGTAAGGCTGGCTCAGAAGACTACATTAAAGCCAGATGTGGTGACTGCCCGGTGATCCCAGCACTTAGAAGACTGAGGAAGCAGAGGTGAAGGGTTCAAGACCAGCCTGGGTTATATAGTGAGACCCTCTTTAAAAGCAAACAAAACAAAACAAAACAAAACATTATGTAAACTCACAAATGGAAGCAAACACTTAGCTAAGGTGTCTTCCTCAGACTGCAGAGGCTTCAGGGACCCTCCCACTATCTTAGGCTTTCACTTAGTCTTGGCCACTAGAGCTGGTACCAGGCTTCCTTTAGGAAATGATGTGTTCATAGAGCCCACCAGGATGTCCTGGAGATGTGGCTTCCTGAATAGAGTTCCCCATAGAGACAAGGAAGAGACTTATCTCCAAAGTGCCTGTTCCTATGGAAACAGGAGATTGGGTGTCAGGAGAGGGAGCACAGCCACACACAGAGAGAGAGAGAGAGAGAGAGAGAGACAGAGACAGAGAGACAGAGACAGACAGACAGACAGAGACAGAGAGAAGAGAGAAACAGAAAAAGCGAGACAGAGACAGAGGCAGACAGACACACACACACACAGAAAGAGAGAGAAACAGAAAGAGAGAAGAGAGAGAGACAGAGACAAAGAGACAGAGAGAAGAGAGAAACAGGGAGACAGAGACAGACAGACACACACACATACATACAGAAAGAGACAGAGAGAGAGAGAGAAAAAGAGAGAGAGAGAGGGAGAGAGAGAGAGAGAGAGTCACATAGCATACAGGGCCAGCCTGAAGTCTTGGCTCAGCACTGATGAGCTATATGACCTTAAACAAATCTCTTGACCTTTGGGAGCCTCAGTGTCTCACCCATGTGATGGGGTGGGAGGAGTACCTGCCCTACAGATCCATGTTGAACGCGGGAAGTTGTGTGTTTTGAGGCTCTGGAAGCTGAAGCAAGGTGAGACTAAACCAACACCTACCCTAGGTCTGAAACCGTAAAGCCACCAGCTTCCTGGTGCCAGAGGTCACATCCTCTTGAGGTCCACAGCAGACACTCCCTCAGTACTGAGAGAACAAGCCAGGGTGTGCTGCCCTGACCCACAGTGGGCCTGGTGGGATCAGGACATATCTCTGAGTGGAGAAGGAACTCCTCCCAGATGAGAAGCAGGTAGGTGTTCATGGGGTGAAGAGTCCTCCCTGCTAAGCTAGCCTCCAGTTCAGGCTGGTCCCCTATGGCCAACTTTAGGCTGCAGATGAGGCTGGTACTAAGGGATGTTTGTTGATTGAATGAATGAGTGAGCCATAGTTTGCCTATTGGAAAACACTAAGTAAGAACTGGAGGGGGGCATATAAAAATACATATATATGTACATATATATATATCATATATATTTGATCCAGGAGAGCAGAGAGTCCAATAGCTATAGAATGATCTTGAAGGTGGAACTGGAAGAAAAGAGAGATGCCACAGCTAGAGGTGCCCTGCACAGAACCTCTACTTGCCCATACCACTCCTTGTGGGCAGCTGATATTTCTCAGAACGCCATGTCAAATGCTGGTGCCCACCTCTTCTTGTAACAGAATCACTCTCCTCGCAATTTACAAGAAGCCTTAGCAGGACACTGATCCAGGCAAGGCTTTTCTGGGTGCAAGCCACGCCGACTGTGGGTCGTGGGCAAACCTATAGAAGAAGTAGGTGTGAGACCACTTCCTTTGTAGGCAGGAAGTGACTCCAAGAGGCACGCACCATCTGAGACAGGAAGTCAGGTCCACCCACTAGCTTTGCAGCATTGGCCTTCCCCTCATTGGCTCAGACCTGCCGAGCAGACTCCCTGTCCAGTGCTCCTGGCAGGATCGTCTAAAGCCACCAACAAAGTCAGAGAGGCATTTCCCTGTCCCCAGGTGACTCCTGCACACCCCAGCTCTGAGCCCCTGGGATGTAATCATGCAGACATCTCCCCTTCACCGGGTGGATTTATTCTTGGGGGTGTGTGGGCGATGAGTGTTTGTGTGGGGGAACGTTTGTCTAAATTTAAATTTAAAACGTGTTCAACAGCGGCTTATTAATGCTGGGGCTGGAAATGGATGGCTTTTTTTTTTTCCGTTTTTAAATGAACTGATAAGTAGGAACCTCTGCCAGTTCTCCCTTCTGACCCAGCCTTACCCCTCTGTGCCCTTGGGCTATTGGGCCATGGGGCTGCTCTGGGCTATCAAGATTGGAAATTGGAAGCTCAGAGAGAGACAAGGTCTCCTGCCTCTGACCTGACCTTCCTGCCGAGGCTATCTGGGTTACTTCCTGCAATCCAGGCAAGGTGTCCAGCTGCTTCCTTCCTCCCCCACTAATGTAATGTGCTTAGCCCCTGCTATGTCAACCAGCCCTCTCAACAACCAAAGAGATGGGAGTGGATTGGTACTCTCACCCTGTGTTACACATAAGAACTTGCAGCCCCGATGCCTTAAACGACCCCGTGTTCCTTGTTCCATCTTGTGTGAGCACCAAGATCCAAACTCAAGTCTAACTGGTAACAGAGCCCATGCAATGGCTGGCGAGATGGATTAGCTGCTATGGATACTCTGGACCAAACCTGATGGATCTGACTTTGCTCCCCAGAGAGCACATGACAGAAGGAGAGAACCAGCTTGCTTGAGGTGTCCTGCAACCTCCATTCTGTGATGCAGAATATCAAATCATTTTCAAGAACCCTCATATGCTTCCCTGTGTTTTTCAAAGCACAACTTGGTGACGGAGAGGAAAAGAAAAAGAAAAAAGAAACAACCATAAACTCATTTCTAAGCCATCCTCTGGCTGATGAGGTCCTTTCTGCCCGGCTATGTCTCAGCCCACAGGGAGGCTCCTACCTCCCGTGGCTACTGTGGTGTTCTGTAATTGCTGAGCAATTTGGAGATGACTGGAAATATATAATTCATGGGTGTGTCTTTCTCCCCAGTCCCCTGGAAGGCACTGAGGCATGACTGTCTCCCTGGGAGCATTGACACAGAAAGTAGCAGAATCTAAATGTCCCAGTCAGAGAACCCACTGCCAGTTGGTAGACCCTGGCCACCCTACCACAAGGTCCTGTGAATGGGAACCGCAGCATTGAACCCCAAAATAGAGCCAGTGGTCGAAAGCTAGGTAAAAGCTGGGTGAGTTGAATGGTGAGCCCAAGAGCTGTCTGTGTCTTTGCCTAGGCTTGTTCCCCAGGGCAGGTCGGAAACTGTGCCTACAGCCGTATCCCTGTGGCTGGCCATCCTGTGGTGCAGAGAATAGCTCCGGTCAGCACCAGCCTCTGAGGAGCAGGAACATGGCCTGAGGGCTTCAGGCTCCAGCTGGCGGTTCACTTTCAATTCCCAAGAGCTGAAGAATCTAGTTTGCAGCTTCCAGCACTAACCGGGTTTCTGGGGCAAAAGGCAGCAGCTGCTGTTCCTCATTTTGAGTGGGGTTCAGGACCCTGGTCTGTGCTGGGAATGAGGAGAGAGGGTGGGATAGCATGCTGTATGTCTGTGCTAGGGTGGGAGAAGGGACGGCAAGAATGCGCCATGAGGGGCTCAAGCTTCGTCTCTTATGATGTTCAGATGATTGACAGAGGATCTGGAGGACATCCGCTTTCTGCCTGAGGTTGCCCTCATAGGAAGACATTGGAGGAGGCGGTTTTCCACTAAGTACCACAGAACCCTTCTATAGCCACCTGAAGGCAATGCTGAAGATCCCAAGGGCCAGGGACCTCTGCCCCTTCTGAGAAGTCCTCATTCCCTGCATGAGCTCTGAACACGCCAAGGAAAAAGGTTCCCTGAATCTGAGAGAATCTGATCACCATGCTGTCTCCTCAGATTGGAGGCCTCGGGTCAGCAGAGGGAAGGAGGTTCTAGACAGGCACCAACCCGAGTCTGAGCGGTGTCTTGTTTATTGTCTTCCTCTTCCGTCATTAGATTGCCTTCCTCGTCTGTCAAAAGAGCATCAAACCACTGTGGGGTCCCCTGGAGAGGTCATGATGGTGGAGATGAAGGCCCAGACAGCAGCGGGTCTGCTGTGGCCTTGAGGGAGCTACTGCAGGCAGGGCAGAGGCTCCCCCTCCAGTACATGCAATGTGGCTGGGACACAAGACTGGGCCAGAGACGCTCCTGGGTGGAAAATTCCTCTCTGAGAAAGAGTTTCTACTGGAAGCAGTCACTGTTCCCAAATTAGAGTCCAACTAGGTGTATCAACAAGTAGCAGTGGTGTGTGATTGTGGCTAGAAGCAGTGTGTATACAGGGTGGCAGTTTCTGGAGCTTGCTGGGTCTGACTTGGTTTGGTGACCCTGGGTCATTCTGTTGGGTTCTGTGAGTCCTCCCCATATAAATCATCCCGCCTGTCCTGGCTGGTTCCTAAGAGCACCTTTGCCCTCTAGGACGGCAATGACAAGAGCTGATCCCGTTGAACAGCCTCTGGGCCTCAGTTTCCCCTTCTGTGAGAGAATACTACTTTGCTGGGTTCTGGGCCTCCTATCCAGCTCCATGCTCCCTCCTCTAGAGAAGACATAGCTGATGGGAGGGTGGTATGAGTTCTGGAAACTTGGCGATGTTCCTTGGTGGCCCTCAAGCCCCTCTTCAGAGTGTTCCTGTCAGCCAACTTTGCTGACACAGGTTAGCATATGTGTTCTTCAAAAGGCCACACTGAATGACCAGAACTTTGTGGTCACAGGCCTGAGCCCCACCAAGAAGAGAATGTGTATCCTGGCTTTGTGCAGGACAGCTAAGGCATGACCCAGCCCTGCCCCAGAAGGGACCTTAGGACTTCCCTCCTACACTCTGTGTGGTCTACCTTAGGAAGCATGGACAGAGTTGCCCTCGGGTTCCGGGACAGCTTGAGGTGCAGCCTCTGCTACATGGCTCCTGTCCTGGTATCCATCCAGTCAGTACATGCTGCATGGTGTCCCCCTGCTGGGGACCTTCTCTGGGGTTCTCAGCTCACAGACCTCTCCAGAGGGCCCATATGGCTCCCCTTTGCTACTTGGCACTTTCAGGTTATTTTAATAGAGCAGACTGAAGAAGCACCCTTGAGTGCAGAGATACTCAGACTCCACAGGATGCTACTGTGTCAGCATAGCAGAGCTGGCTCCATCTTTCCCTCCTGAGCCTCCTCTGGACTGCAGGTCCTCTCCTTTCCCTTTCTCTCTGCTCTGCCACCCCCATGGGTCTGGCCCCTGGATAAACATTCTGCCCATGAACACAACCATCCATTATCCCCCTGACAATTAGCAGCCTATTAAGGATGCCTATGCAAATGAGCACTAATTGACCTGCGACACAGCAGAGCCTGCAGGAGAGCGATGGCTCCAGATGGCTTAATGATAGGGGCCCAGGGCCCTGCCTTACAAGGCTCTCTCCTGAGGAAGGGAGTGCTGCCTGCTACAGAAGTCAGCCAGCTGCCTGGTGGAGAGGAACACAGATGGGGACTGGGTCTCAGCCGGGTCATCAGAACCACTGGACAGGAGACAGCTTCCACCTTGTCTGTCTGTCCCTCCCTTTCTACAGCTTCTCTTACCTTCCCAGGCCAGTGTTGGCAAGTATGTAACTATCTTTTCCTGGAAAAAAAAAATCAAACAAACTGTTGCAAACACTTTCAATTGCAGCTAAAAAAGAAAAAAAAAAAAACTGTTGCAAACACTTTCCATTGCAGCTAAAATAATGGTGTGTGTTATGGGACACAGGGTGATGATGTCTCAGTCTACCCTGTGCATGCTGAGGTGACCAAAGGAACCAGCTCATCTATTGCCTGGAACATTCGTCATTTCTTTAGGTTAGAACATTCAAAACCCACTCTTCTAGCTGTTTGAAATGTGTGATGAGTCGCTGCCAACCATGGTTAAGTTAATGTGCAAACGATCATATTTGTTGAAGCAGCAGATAGTCCCCTGTTCCCCCTGCCCATTCCATGAACAACAGTGGGGTTCAGATCTGGTCGGACCTGTGGTCATTTGCGTATGCTCCCTTCATTGTGATTCAGGCTTTAGGACTGTTCTCAGTGTCATGTGTTCTTTGGTTCTGGACCCCCCCATGTATGCATCATTACAGTATCAGCAGGGCTGAGTCCTGGGCTCCACCAGTCCCTCCCCCACCCCACCTCACCCCAGCTGCAGGTAACGCCACAGCATTGCCGTCTCTGTGATGTTGTCCTTCCCAGAATATCTCATGGTTGGAATCACACAAGAGTTCCTCTTCAGTGCTGAATCATAGTCCCCTGTCTGGAGGTACATCTGATGTCAGCTCCTTTGGGTGAGACCTGAGGACCACCTCAGTGTTAGGTAGGTAGTGGGCTAGGAGGCCATTGGGAATATACCCCTCTCCCATGGACTTTGAACCATAGAGGAAAGAATAATTATTCCCTAACAACATTATGTACTTTTCCATCCTAGAAGGCTCTCCAGTGGTGGGGATGCTTGCAGATATTTGCTTGCACATTGGGGGTATGCTAACTCAGAAAAGTAGAACTTTTTGTTCTCTATATATCCTTTCAGTCACTGTTGAAAGCTTGGGCCTCCGTTCCCAGACACACTGGGTCTTCTCACTCTTTCTCTGAAGCTGTCCTATCCCTCATCTGCCAAGTGATGTCTGTGCTCCATTGCTGGACCTGCCAGCTTTCTTGGACCCTAATGTAAAAGGACATGGCTCTCTCTCTCTCTCTCTCTCTCTCTCTCTCTCTCTCTCTCTCTGTGTGTGTGTGTGTGTGTGTGTGTGTGTGTATGTCTCTGTGTCTCTCTATCTCTGTCTCTGTTTCTCTCTGTCTCTGTCTCTCTATTTCTGTCTCTGTGTGTGTGTCTCCCTGTCTCTGTCTCTCTGTCTCTGTCTCTCTGTGTGTGTATGTCTCTGTGTCTCTCTATCTCTATCTCTGTTTCTCTCTGTCTCTGTCTCTCTGTGTGTGTCTCCCTGTCTCTGTCTCTGTGTGTGTGTATGTCTCTGTGTCTCTCTATCTCTGTCTCTGTCTCTCTGTCTCTGTCTCTCTCTCTGTCTCTCTCTCTCTGTCTCCCATCTCCCTCCTTCAGTCAGCTGCCAAGATTCCCAGTTTACCTGCCATGCTGTTTTCTCTCAGACACTAATTGTTCTTGGGCTTCCTTTTGGGGACTGTCTTATAATTCTTTTATTAATAAACCTAAGATTCCAAAGGGGCCCCGGGTTCCCTAGTAATATGGCCCTTGAACAGGGCCTTCCCCAGATTTCCCCAGTGACAGAGTCTGGGTCAGATGGAGGAGAATGTTAGATTTAGGATGCTGCTTTCTGGGGACTCTGGGCCCAATGTTGTGTGCCGAGGACAGCGTCCAGGTGCCTGGAAGTATCAAGGTCCAAGACTTGGCTCCTGACTCAATGTCCCCTTCTGCTCATCTGTTTCCCCCTCCCTCTTCTCACGGGGACTGACATTTGGTCTGTTTTTGGACAGCTAGGCACTTAATGAGGTTCTTAAATGCCCTGCCTTGGTTTCTCTGAATTTAAAGAAGCTGTGGAGCAGGAACTGGCAGAGGGAGAAGTATTTATTTGGAGTTCTGGTGACAGTGGAGAGAGCCAAGACTCTCCGTTTCTCTACACCTCTGTCTCAGTGCCTCACAGTATTAAGGAAAGGTGGGACAGTGCTGAGCTTGATGGGGCTTGCCTGTAATCTAGCACCCTGGAGGTGGACGCCAGAGGACCAGGACTCCAGGGCCATCCTTGGGTACATAGGGAGTTTGAGGCTAGCTTGGGCTATGTAAGACCTTATCTCAAAACAAAAACCAGGGCAAGCTGCATGGCTCTGCACTTGCTATACAGCCCAAGCCTGGTCCCTGGAGTAGTCTGTGGAAGAAGAAAACTGAGAAAGTTGCCCTCTGACCTCCGGTTTCCCTCTGACCTCCACATGTGATGTGGCGTGAGTGTGCACACGTACATACACTATAATAACAGATTAAACTAAACTCTAAAAGCAAAATGAGATGAAGCCAGGACATGTACATGGGGTAGGTCTGTGAAACAAGCCGGCCAGGGTGGACAGAAACCCCTTGTGAGAGGCACACTCCTCCAGCAATGGCGTCCTGCCTTTCCTCTCCTTGGTGGTCTATGTTGTCAGGAGGTAGGAAATGAAGACAGAGGTGATCCAGGTGCGCCTCTCCTTAGCACCGGAAGACATTGTCTCCATCAGTCATGTCTCTCAGCAGCTCTTTCTTGGGCAAACTTTGTTCATAGGTTTGGTCCCTGGACTTGTCTAATCAATCCCTTAACTGCCTCTGACCCCAGGTCAGGCCCTGAAGTGTGGAAGGAAGAACCCAGCCCCTTCCCAGCCTAAGCATTTCCTTCTAGGCTCCCTCAAGAACCTGGGGGTCAGGGGGAGAAACTTCTAAAGGAAGGAGCTACAGGGTGAGGAGCCTCATGGTTTCCCTTCCTGCCAGGCAGCCGTACCCCCACTCAACTCTAACTTGGCAGCTCAACCCCTAAGTTGTTTCTAGTACTAAAAAATAATCTACATTCAGTCACTCGGGCTACTGTTGGAAACACTGAATCAAGTCTTGTGCATGTCCAGTAAGGGAAGACACACTTTATAGATGGGGACACTGAGGTCCCCTGCAAGGAAGAGCAGGGAACATGCGGGCCATCCTCTCCTCAGTAAGTGCTAACCCAGGGCCTGTACTTCACGTCTCTGTGACTGATTCACCTCGTAGAGAAACAATGCAGGTTTAGACACTGGAGCTGCCGAGCGAGGGAGGAAGAAAATCGATGTGCTAGAATCCCCAGGAAATAGAAAGGGCTTCCTGCAGAAAGTGTCTGGGATTGGGGCTGTGGATGCATCTGTGGACCTGGGAAGACTTCAGACCTGCCTCAAAGGTTGGAAGGAGAGAGGAAAATATGGGGTGTGTTTGTAAGTCCTTTAAACGTGGCACCCGGAACAAAGCATGTGTTCGACAAAGGGCAGCTAATTCTTCTGTCTGCTTTGAGGTGGGATTTCTGTCTGTGAGAGGAAGGAAAGGGGAATGAGAGACAAAGTCTTAGGGAGAGATGCTGCATGGGAGAGATGCTGCGTGGGGGAGGGCTGGCACCTTCAGAAGGCAGAGAGGTGTCTAGGTTCCTCTGAGGATAAGGCACTGCGGTCTGCTATCATACCTGAGCACACCAGCCCTTGGTACAAAGACTTGATCTTAAGTTGAGTGCAGGGGTGAGGGGCAGTCCCTGCTTTCCCCACTGTGAGCAGTCTGGGGGCCTACAGTACACCAGGTACTGGGGTGAAGGCATAGTGTATGGGGTTCAGACTCCAGGATGCTTTCCTTCCTACCCCTGACAGGAGGGTGTGGGTAGGAAGTTCCCATCTGCACCATCCTCCAGAAGGTGGGGTGGCATGGTCCCTGCTCTGTGTCCTTCTTCCCTGAGTCCCCTACCACCCCCCCATGCCCGTCGCTTCCTGTCTCCTGTCAGCTGCTAATGAGTTCAGTGTCCCCAGATGTCCACTTGGCAACCACTTAAGGAAAAAAATGTGTGGCAATATAAAGAACATAGAGGGGGAAACCAAAGAGCCAGATCTAGAAACATCATCAGTGAGGGAATGGCTGCAGGGAGCAAGGGCATGTTCCTCACTGATGTGGAAAATAGCTTCCTGGTTGCTCACATGAGGCAGATGAGCAGGGTGGCCTGGAGCGTCTCTATCCTCTACACTTTCATTCAGTCCTCCAACAGTATAAGCAGAGAGTGCAGGAGAGTCGGGGAGCTTGAGGCTGGTGGAAACGGGTGTCTCTCTCCAGTCAAATGAACCAGGTGGGCTACTGGCTGGGGCCATGCTCTGCCCTAAGGATCTGTGGTCCACAGAGTTGAGGGGATCCCTCGAAGTACCAGAGTGACTCCTGGCTTCCTCTCTTCCTGGCAAATAGGTGTGAAGTGCATGGGCTCCCGTGAGGCGTCAGCTTCAAGATGATCTTCCTACAGTGTGGAGTGCTCTGGGGATATACAGTGTGGTTGGAGGGGGCTCTTAGCATGCAGGCAGTCCTGTGTTAGTCTCCGGCACTCCTTAAACCGATGTGACGCAGACCTGTAAACCAGCATTTGAGAGGAGGAAGCAGGAGGATTGGGAGTTCAAGATCATCTTTGGCTACACAGTGAGATTGAGGCAGCCTGGCTTACATGAGACGCTGCCTCAAAAATGGGGAGAAGCTAAAATGCAGTGATCGTGAAACCCACATATACACACACATACACACTCACATGCATATTCACACTCATACACATGCATGTTCACACTCACATGCACATTCATACACACACACATATATATTCACACATGCACACTCACACACATGCACACATGTTCTCTACCCCTAGCAGGACCCAGGCAGGAAGGACTCCTGTGTCTGGCTCCACCCACTGTTCTTTGCCTCCTGACCTGGCTCTTCTTCCTCAGCTCTCCTCTACCTACAGAATATCTACTTCCCCAGGCCTGATGGGTCAAAAGCTCGTCTCTGGGAAAGCCCTCTTTGATCTCTCTCCCCAGGCAGCTATAGACCATCCACTGCTACAGGTTCCCATACCCCCAAGACTCAGCAGGGCCCTCAAATCTCCCGACTTGGTAAACCCAAATCTGGGGCCTCAGTAAGGGCTCAAGGGCTCCTCTCTATTGTGTGATTGAACTTGTGATCCCAAAGCAAGAGGCAGATGCTGGGTAGGAGTATGTCTGAAGTCCTGGGGTCCTCACAGCCTCCCTCCTCCCACCAGCTGTGTGTCTCAGAATGAATCCATCAATCGCTCTGACACTCAATTCTCAGCTCCATAAGATGATGCAGAAACTCACAGAATCATTGTGAGAATCAAAGAAGAGTGTGAATGTGCATGTGTATGAGTGTGCATGTGCATGTGTGAGTGTGTATTGTGTGAATGTATGTGAATGTGAATATATGAATATGCATGTGTGTGAGTCTGTGTGTGGGTGTACCTGTGTGTATGAATTGTGCATGTGAGTGTGAACATGCATGTGTATGCGTGTGCATGTGTGTGAGTGTGTGCATGTGTGAGTATATACATGTATATATATATATATGAATGCATGGGAGTGTGAACATGCATATGTAATGAGTGTGAATGTGCATGTATATGTGAGTGTGCATGTGTGAGCATGTGTATTAGTGTGCATGTGTATGAATGTGCATGTGAGTGTGAAAGTATATGTGTGTACATGAGT
This sequence comes from Mastomys coucha, assembly GCF_008632895.1. Classification (NCBI taxonomy): domain Eukaryota; kingdom Metazoa; phylum Chordata; class Mammalia; order Rodentia; family Muridae; genus Mastomys; species Mastomys coucha. Next base: position 106,541,605 of record NW_022196905.1, read on the forward strand.
GCAAGTATGAATTGCGTGAGTATATATGTAAGTTTGTTTAGGAATGTACATATGAGTATGAACATGCATGTTATGAGTGTGAGTGTGCATTTGTGTGAGCACGCATGTGTGTGAGTGTGCATGTGTGAGTATGTATGTGCATGTATATGAATATACATGTAATGTGAATGCCTGCGTATATAAATGTGCATGTGTATGAATAAGCATGTGGGCATGAGTATACATATGGAGTGGCATGTATAAGTGCTTATTAAACATTATCAATGTGAATTGCTGTTCTGTATCATGAGATACGTACTCCCATTCTGGGCTTTGTCATTATGTAGCTGATACAGCAGCTATATAACTGTTTTTCCCCCTTGGTTCCCTGAAGGCAGACCATAGATTACATAGTCTGTAAGTTACATTTATTTATTTATTTATTTATTTATTTATTTATTTATTTATTATCTGTGTGTGTATGTGTGTATGTGTGTATGCATTTATGCATAGGATCATGCCACAGTGTGCTCATGGAGGTCAGTGGACAGCTTTCAGGAGTCAGTTCTCTCTTGCTATCATGTGGGTTCCTGAGGATTGAACTTGAACTATCGGGTGTGGAGGCAACTGCCTTTCCCTGCTGAGCCATCTCCCTGGCCCTGTTCTATGTAACTGGAAGGACAGACAGTGCCTGGCTGAGTGGAGAGATGGATGGATGGGCTGTCACAGTTTGGCTGGAAGGATGGATGAGTGGGTAGGTGTCCTGAAGGAAGATGACACACTGGCAGATGGATAAAAGGGTGGATGGCTGGGTGAATAAACTAATGGGTGTGTTGAAGGTGTCAGATGGACAGACAGATGTTTGGTGGCAGACGTGCATGGATTTTTGTGCCGTTCTCAATCAATTCCACATGCCTAGGACATAGTTGGTATAGTTAAGTGCTGAGTCCCAAGGAGTGTGATGGTGGACACCACCCAGAACCTCAGTGAAACTCACGAGCTGTTGTGTGGCTTGAGAGGCCGTCCCAGAGCCCTATTTCCACTGGTGATGGACAACTGGGTCTCCCTTGCATTGGCTGAGAGCATCCTGTTGCCCCCTGCTGGTAGCAATATGAAACAGCATTGCCCAATAGTCAACCTACATCCAGGTTTCTTTTCTGGCAGATGGTCCAGAGTAGGGTACTCAACTTTTCTTACCCATGAGCCCTCTCCAAGGCCACCTGGTGACAGCAGAGATGTAGTTGGAAAGCTAGAACTTTCCAATACTCCCCATGGAAATTTGAGTTCCTAACCATCAGACTCTCTCGAAAAGCTTTGACCAGGGTTAGTGGCTGCAGTCGTCAGAAAGATATGGGCTCTTGCTTTGAGGCTATCTCTGAATTGTCAGGCAGTGTCCAGAGTGTTTGTGGAGAGACGGTGTCAAAGAAGGTTAAGAGTTGTGGTTTGGCCAAGCAAGATGGCACTTACCTGTAATCCCAGCACTTGGGAGGTAAAGGCAGGGAGAACAGGAGTTCAGGGATAGCCTCAGCTACAAAGCACATTTGAATCTAGCCTGGGCTACATGGAACCCTCTCCAAAAAATTAAAAGAACCTGGTTTTAAATTGCAGTGCTACCCTACTCATCCTGGAAACCCTCCCTTCCTTCACCTGTAAGATAAGAGAAAATAAATGATATTATATTCTATAGAGGACATTCACCCCAGAGCTGGCCACCTGAAAGCTCACAGCCAATGCTGATCTCATGGATGTGTGGCTTACTAAGCTTGCTCTCCCTTCCCATATCCTGCTCAGGCAGAGATGATGGCCCGTAGATTTGAGTTCTGCATTAGGACACAAGCCCTCAGGAACTATGTTTTATCTCAGCATCTCAGCTATAGGTGGAACATAGCTGGCCTCCTTAGGGGAACCATAGGGATGAATTTGGGCTCAGCAAAGTCTCTGAGGTTTTCTTTGGACTTATGGGAACCCACACATCCATGCACATTTGATAAATGCATGCAAAGCTCGTGTAGAAAGGGAGGAGCAAGCAGCCTGGGCCTCTGCCCTGCTGGCGGCTGTTACATACAGATTGAACCAACCCTGGGTGGGAAGCAGGTAAAGGGAAAAGCCTGGGGCTGGGGACATGGCTCAGCTGGTGAAGAATTGGCCACGTAAACATGGGGACCTGAACTCGGATCCTCAGCAGTGGGAGGGCAGAGGCAGGAGGATACACGGAGCTCACTGGCCAGGCAGTGTTGCTAAACTAGCTTCTAGTTTTAGTGAAAAGACCCAGTCTCAAAGCACAACAGGAGTGACTGAAGAAGTTACTCCACATTGACCTCTGGCCTCAACACACACTTATAACACACACATGCACACACACATGCACACATACATACATAGAGAAACAAGCAGACTCACACAGGGACACACTCATAGCACACACATACATACACACAAAGATACATACATACATACATACACACACACCAACTAATTCACACATACATACATACATACACACATGCACATACTCATAACACACACACAGAGGCATACATATATACATACACACCGACACATACATACCAGAGACACACAGAGACACACAAATACACACACACACACATACATACCAGAGATACACAAATATATATACACACACACACACACGCACCCACTGCATCCATACTGAATGGATGAAAAAGTCCTTTTTTGCCATTATTTTTTAAGTACTTTATAACAACAACTCCTGAGCATTGAGACTGTGTTAGGTGTTCTAGGCCATGTGAGATGTTTGGAAACCCATGGGAGGGTGTGTGCAGATTCTATACAAACCCCAGAGTCCAGCCCAGTAATTGAAGGACCCCAATTCCAATGTGGCAGAGAGTGAAGGCAAGGTTCTGCACTCCTGGAGGCCACACAGCCTTGCTCTCAAGGAGCTTCCAGACCTCTCTGAGCCTCCACATACCCCCTTGAGGTTGCTCGAGATCTCTTTCCCTTCCAGGCTTCGGTAAGGGGCCCTCATGCCTGTGTCTGATGTTTTATAGGTGGTAGCCGAGTGGCCTGAAGTGTAACCAGATGGAGTCCTTCCAGCACATGTCCCCAGAAGGTGGCACACAACTTGGTCACCCATTGGAGATAGAGAAGAGGCCAGCATCAGAGCTCTCAGTGAACTAATCAGACTCAACAGCCCAGAGGGCTGAGAAGGGGTCAGAGTGACTTTGCAGCTGGGGGGCTCCCTCCCCCAATGCCTGTCACCAGAGTTCTTTAGCCACACCCTGAGTGAAGAATAAGATGTGGGGAATGGAGACTGTGTCCTGTAAATCTGCTCTCTTGGCCCCAGGCAGCCCACCTTGACCTTGCATTCCAGTAACCTTTGTCCTTGTCACCTCTGGACTCAGCCAGGAGCTGGCTTGCTTTCCTGCTACAGTGTCTCCGTGGAGGGATCAGAGCATCGAGCCCATTGCGGTTTCATTCCTGTGGAGTCCTGAGAAGCCACTCCCTCCACGCCCCTTCCCAGCCATCCACTCAGCCAGCCCCGAGCCAGTCCGGAATGATCCTGCTATGGCCAAGCTCTGGTTCAAGTTCCAGCGGTGTTTCCGGTATTTCCGCAGGAAGCCCGTGCGCTTCTTTACCCTGCTGGCTATCTACCTGACCGCCGGGAGCCTCGTCTTCCTGCACTCGGGCTTCGTGGGCCAGCCCGCGGTGCCCCAGAGCCAGGCCAGCCCCGCAGCGGGAAGCCAGGCAGAAGGAGCCGAGCTGCCTTTCCTGGGTGACTTGCACCTGGGCAGAGGTTTCCGGGACACCGTGGAGGCCTCCAGCATTGCACGTAGGTACGGACCCACATTCAAGGGCAAGGACAGCAGCGAGCGATCCAAGCTGGGCGACTACGGAGGAGCCTGGAGCCGAGCCCTCAAGGGGAGGGTTGTTCGGGAGAAAGAGAAGGAAAAGGAGGAGGAGAGAGGTAAGAACCTGGAGGGATGAAGGGAAAATACAGACACCAAGTAGAAATAACAGCCACTAAATGGTCTCAGAGCTCCAGACACACGTGAATGTAGGGAATTGGTCCTGTCATGCATAATGAGTGAGTCATGTAGCTACTCCTTAATTGGGCAAGTTCCATTTGAACCCCACACTTGCCTTGGTTTAGAATCCCACTGCTTGCTAAACACACAGAAACTCCAGAATCAACGTTCCAGAGCACAGAACGCCCCAGGATCCGTGGTGAGCACTTGACAGTGCAGAATCGGCTCCCACAGTGCTGAACCGAGCAGTTACTCTTCCTGTTTTACAGAGAGGTAGTTTGGGCAGGGTGGTGAATACCTACATTCCTGCCCTGGGGAGACTGAACTGGGAGGAGTCAAAGGCTAGCCTGGGTTATATAATGAGACTCTGTCTCAAAGAGAAAAAAACAAAAGACACCAGGAGCCCAGGATTAATGGCAGCTACTTAGCAAAGCAAAGCTAAAGCCATGCTAAAGAATCCTTGTCCTGGTGATGATACTCCAGGCACTAACACTGCCCTGGTAAGGGGAGGAGTCAGAGGCTAGCCTAGACTAAATAATGAGACAATGCTCCAGGCACTAACACTACCCTGGGTAAATTCCATTGCCTTGCATTTTCTCAGCCTTTTACACCCAAAAAGATTCTGATTACTGGTACACACCACAGGCTAGAATGGGGTATAAATGAGCTCATGCCTATTTAACAGATGTGGTCGGCTGGCAGGGATGTAGCTCAATTAATAGAGTGCTTCCCCAGCATGCACAATCCAAGGCAGGGTAATGCACACCTCTAACTCCAGCACTACAGAGGTAAGAAACAAGACTCAGAAGTTCAAGGTCATTCTTAGCTATATAGAGAATTGGAGGTCAGACTAGGTTAGGAGACCTCATCTCACAAACAAGCAAATGGGACTAGACAGATGGTTCAGCAGGTCAGAGAGCAGATGTTCTTCCAGAGGACTCAGTTCCATTCCCAGCACTTAGGTGGTATATACCTACCTGTAACCCCAGATACAGCGGGATCTTATGCCTCTGACACATAGCCACTACCACACATACAAAGAATTTAAAATAAAATAAAATCAAGAACCAGATGTGGAAGTGGGGGCTTGAGAGGTAAAGATGCCAGTTCAGGGCTTCACAGCTGTTATCAATATCACCTGGGGTTTAAGTACCATCTAGCCAGATGCCTGGCTCTCTCTGAAGGTACCCCCACTCCACTGACAGCTATCATGTGACCAGCGGGCTGGGGAAGCCTGCCATAGCCACAGCTCACAAGATTACAATGGGAGGATGTGTGGGAACCCAGTGAGAATGGGGTGAGAGGATTGGTCCCCCAAGGCCTTTGTGTGTCACTGTAGGAAGGCCTCTCCACCCCTGGAAGGCACAGGATTCACAAAGGGACCCATCCTAGGGACAGGGACAGGGACAGGGACGGGTGCCCCTGCCCTTGCCCCAGTCCCATGGGGACCTGTCACGGAGACTCTTAGCATCCTGTCCTGTGAGAGAGCCCAGAGCTCACAGAGACCTTGGGGGCCTTGGCCTAGGAATCCAACACCACCTTAGCATACATTGTCTGTGTGGCCCAGACAATGGCCAGTGAGACATGGATCTGGCAAGGATCTGGCAATGCATCTGAGACAGAACTGGCAGTTAGCAATGATCAGGAAGTGCCCCTAGGATCTACTCAGGGAGCAATCATCTCTAGCATTACGAGGCTAGTCTGTTAGAGAAATTGCTGCTCTTTCCACATTATCCCCTCAGATTCTACCTCTGGCCACTCCAAACACCACCCAGTCCTTTGAAAGTCCCCAAAGTTCCTGCTAGCCTGTTCCTAAAGTTCTCAGGTTCCCTTCTACACAGCAGCCTTCTGTCCCTGCTGTGCACTGAGCTTCCTCCTGCTCTCTTTGCCCCTGGGCACAGTCCTTTATCCTATTTACTCTTTCCCCACACACATCCTCTGCACAGCTCCTTTTTTGGAGCCTCTGCCTCCCATAGCCACTTTCCAGAGTGACCTAACCAGTTCCACCCAGTGCATGGCCACAGCCACACTCCATAGCCTTACTTACCCTGAAGCCATGCACATTACAATTCAAAGACATTTTGCTTGTACGGCGAAGGCCCTAGAGCACGGCTACGCAGAGACACGTGCTCCAGAGCCTTCGCCAGTTCAACCCGTCAGCACCTGGGACAGCGCCAGGTGCGCTCCGTCTGCACCCAGCTGATACCTGAGTGACAGAATGGGTAAATGAATGTGGGACTCTCCCTCTGCCAGGGGACCTCCTCATTTCAGCTTTCTCCAGATCCAGTACTCTGCTGTTTCTAAGTCTGATCAGATGCGTGTCACAGGTCACACAGTGGCTCCTGTGACAGTGGGTCCGAATGATGGCATCCCTGTGAGTTGTAAGAATCAAATGCTCTTCATAGCTGAGGGTTCATACCCAGAGATTCAGCCCACCACAGACATAAACAAATAAAGCAAAACAAACAAACAAACAAAAAAAACAAAATCCTAAGAAAAATCCATTTGTAAGGAACACACACTGGCTTTCCCCTTGTATTTCCAGCGTTCACATTGTGTTGTGGGCTAAAGTCATTTAGAGAGAACTGATAAACACGAGAGGGAGGAAAGATCTGAGTTCTATGCAAATGTTGGACTTTGTAAACATGTTGGGGATGCTGGGCCCCACCCCTGTGGGATACTGAGACACCGTCACATGGCCACTATGGCTGTCAGCAGTAACATCACTATTTATTGAATGCCTGCTCCATGCTCACTGCTGTTTATGTCCTGCTTGTGGCTTAGAATAGAGTGGCCTGTGCACATGCCTGGCTCACCCTCTGGCTCACCCTCTGGGTCCTGATGTCACTCAGTAGCTGCCCTGTTGCTAGTACCGGTGCTAACCATTGAGCCCCCACTGTGGGCTAGACCATGTAGGATTAATTCATTGCTTTATTTAACTAGTGCTACCCCATGAATGTGAAGCTGTTTTGGTCCACATTGAACATGGTAAGACCGAGTTCAGAGAGCATTGGCTTGCCCTGGTTACAGAGATTGCCAGATAAGTGAAGTTATTGGCTTCCACAGCATGCGTATCTTCTTCTCAATGCTCGAACAGCACAGCAGTTGACCTTATACAAATATATATATATATATATATATATATATATATATATATATATATATATATATATGTGTGTGTGTGTATATATGTATATATATGTATATATATACACACACACACACACACACAAAAGTTGCCCCAAACTCCGGGCTCTTGGCAGGCAGCCCCGGAAGCAGGCAGTGTTATTAGGAAAACATGTCCTGTCTGTTGATAGACTTATTTGAGGTTCAGCACCTTAAATCAGCACTTTCAAAATCAAAATGCTTTTCTAACCTGACACTGAAGCCTGGCTCCCTCCCAAGCTGGAAGTGTCCTGCTGGATGTAGGCATGTGGGACGGAGAGCCAGGCCCTGCCTGTAGCTGTGCACACACATGGCTTCCCTCAGCAGCCAGTGAGTGGCTTCATGATTCCACCTAACCAGGAAAGAAGGAATTCAGGAGCAGAAACCTAAGGAACAATACCCGATGCTAGCTGCAATGTGCACACGTGTGTGGAAGTGTTCACCCCATACACATGTGTGCATGCACACATGCACACATGCATGAACATTCACCTTACCCACAAACATAAACACATATTTACACACAGAAACGTCTACATGTGTGCACATATACTGTGAACATGCATATAGTCATTACATATGTGTATATATTGTGTATGTAAATATATATGCATACATCTCCACTCTCATTTGTTTCTCTGTTCCATCCATGGGTGCCACACCCAGTGCCTTCTTTCATTTGGTCACATGAACATCTTGGTCACATGGTCATCTTCTTACAAGGCTATCAGCCTTGTTGATTTGGGGCTACCTTCCTCCAATTGACTAAATCACCTCTGTCACAAGCCCTATTCTGAAGCATTGGGCTTAAGAACCTGTTATCTCTTCTTGGGCAGGGGCCCAAGGAAGAATTTTTTTATCTCGTTTGTTGGAGAGGTTGGTTAATGATGTCTCTAGGAGCCCAGCTCTGTGCCTAGGTGCTATAAACCACAGACCTGGCTAATGTCAGCACAGCGGGATACCACAGAATCCTCCCACAACAGTACAGAGAAAAACATGCAGACCTCCTTACACTCAGCCATCCTCTTAGCAAATGGCCTCCATCAGAGAGAAGGAACTTCCCTGGAAAGATTAATGGGAGCTGAAGGAAAAATAAGAAAAGAGGAGAATTTGGTGCAGGAGAGGAGGTTCTCACATGCTGGATTCTGGGCTAGAGATAAAGCCATAGCTATTTCAGTGGTCCCTGAGGTCCTGGATGGATTGTATGAAGTCAGCCATAAATCCCCCCCCCCCCCATTGTGTATCCTGTGACTAGGTCCCTCTGTCTTACATACCTGACCTGCCTCTGGTGGTCATGCCTGGGATGGAGGCTGGAGAGGGCCCAGTAGTTGGCAGTCACAAGACTGAGCTCAAACTTGGCAGCGCTGTGACATTCCAAGGATAGAAGCCAGATAGGCTGGCAGGGAGGAGCCAACAGGTCCTGGCCTTGACGTTAACTTCCCTGGGCAATGGTATGTGACATGCCAATGTTCAATGTCTCCAGAGGACCTTGTGTCTCCCTTCCTTTGACAGATAAGGGAGTAGACTCTCAGGTGTCCCTTCAGCAGATGTGTATAGAAGCTGTGTGGGATATCTCAGCTTAATACTAGCTTGGGGAGGGCAAGATGGAGTCACACAGCATTCAGTAGTTCAGATAGACCCCTGGGTTCCCAAAGCCCTTGAACCCCCACCATGCACCATACCATACAAACTGAAAAAGGAACCTCTGCCCTAGTGAGCCTGTCATCTCAAACTAAAAGTCCAGGTTTGGGGCTGGGGGGGCGGGGCGGGGAAGATGTGTGATCCAACCCTGACTGTTGCCACAGGAGTGCTTTCTCTGGTCCTCCATCCTGGTGTTTGAGAAGAATGGAGAAACCCCCAAGGTATGGCCTCAAAAGCAGTAGTTATGGAGGAGATGGAACTGGGCTTGGGCTGGGTCTAAGACTCTCTGTGGATGGGAGGTAGTAACTGTGTACATGTCAGGCCCTGGGTTTTCCCTGAAACAGAAATAAACAAAGACTTAGAGGCTCAGTCCTTTGTGGGTGGCCCTGCCCTGTGCCCTGCAGCATTCTAGCAGCTGAGATTCTGTCTGAGGCAGGAGGTATTTAGGATGGCCAGCAAGAACAAAGGCCAGCAGGACCCTCCAGAGCTGTCACCGGTGACAGGCTTGTGTGGGGCTGGGGCACCAGTGTTCCCTTTGAAGCCAGACTGTTCTCTGAGGAGCTATTACTGCTGTTGTGTGAAGGAAGTCCAAGCTGCCAGGATAAAGACTGGTGTCCAGCAGAGTGGACAACCACCATGCATGGTGGGGGAGCATCCCTAGTGAAGGACAGGGAAAGGATCTCTTCTTGTTTAACCTGGACAGCCTCCTAGGCAGAGGAAGTGTCAGCTGTCACTGGCCACTCCCTGGGAAGGCCGTTGGGGATCCCAGGACCTGGCTGGATCCCCCTCTTCCAAGGGAAGGGCAGAAAGAGCTACTGTGGGTCCTATAGACCTGCATTCAAACCTTCATTCAGCTTTCAGCTCCGAGCCTCTCCTCTCTAGACCTCTGAAAGAATGCCAGATCTTTGCGGTATACAGGCACATCCCAAACATCCAGCAGAGGGATCTGAAGCTAGGCTGCATGTGTGTCCAGCTCTGGCTTTGTTTATCCGAGCTGTGTTACCCTGAGTAGATAGCAACCTCTCTGGACCACAGAGTAGAGATAATATCCTCACAGAGACTTGGTGAGGATTCAGTAAGTGATGTGGATGAAGCACTTATCATAACTCACATCCAGATGTTGGGAAAATATTAAGAGAAAATAAGAGATTTGCACAGACTCTAAGGTGCTGTCTCTGTGTATGAGGTCCTGCTAGACATAAAGGAAAATGTTTGCAGTGTCAACAACTGCATGGTTCTTAGATATCTTTTAAAGTGCTCTTGGATGGAAGCATCCACCCGAGTCCCCTAGAGAGACAGACTGTAAAGTGCTAAGCCCAGCCCAGTGAATGGCCAGTATCTTCCTCAGACCCTTGTACCTAGCACATACAGGACAGTATAATAGAGCATTCGTGAGACATTCCACTCTGGTGAGTGATTGGTGGTTTCATCCCCACTATAAGGAAAACACAGGAAAGTCAACCCATCTAAGCCCTGTAAACCAGAGCTGGGGAGTAACTGTGTAAAGTGAGGCCAGAACCTTGAACCATCCAAGTGCAGTGAGACCCCTGAGGCAGGCCGTAAAGGAGTGGAAGGTTCCAGACCTAACACAGTCACTAAAATAGGCCTTATCCTGAGTGAAGTAAGGATCGTCCTGGGCTACAGGTATGGCCAGTGTTCAGTGTCAACAGGAGACCCTGAACATGGCTGCGGTCTGGAGAAAGGAACCCCTCCTGTGTCCTACTGTCTTCAGAGTCTGTAGTCTCACCCACTAGTTCCCACTGCTCTGATTGGCCAAGACCCAGAAGTTCCCATCTCTTGGGAATCAGGTGCTATACACTTGGCAAAGCCACATAGACAGGGAGCGGCACATGGGCCACCTCCTGCAGCCCTCTGGCTTCATCCTCAAGTATACCTGACTCTTCCTCCTTCCCCACAGCCAAGTACATCGGCTGCTACCTGGACGACACCCAGAGCCGGGCCCTGCGAGGTGTGTCCTTTTTCGACTACAAAAAGATGACAGTCTTCCGTTGCCAGGACAACTGTGCTGAACGGTAGTGCCCTGTTCCCCAATGCTGCCACCATATCCCCAGACATGTCCCTTCCAACCCTTTCTGGGGGGTGTTCCTTTGATAATTTGTCTTGGCTTGTCAGAGGGTGAATGGGAATGTAGAAAGGATTGCAAGAATGATTGACTAGTGCGTATGCACATGTGTGTACATAAGCATGTGTGTACACACACATCTAAATGCATATATGCATGTTTGTGCACATGTGTGTCTGCATATATATACACATGCATGTGTGTGCACATAAGCATGTGTGTATACACATATCCAAATGCATATGTACATGTTTGTGCTTATGTGTACACATGGATGTATGTGCACATAAGCATGTGTGTACACACTTATATAAATATATATGTACATGTTGTGCACACATATGTCTGTATATGGATGAGCATACACATGTATGCAGATAAGTATGTATGTACACACACATATAAATATATATACATGTTTGTGTACATGTGTGTCTACATGTATGTGCACATGCATGTGTGCGCCCAGAAGATGCATGCAATGGGAGTACGACCATACAACTGTATGGAGTGTGCCAAGGATCAGTCTTGGAAGGTATGGTGTGCATGGTTAGCTGGTTACATGGGTGAGCTTAGTTTGGACTACTGATTGTCTCTGAGATGTGGTGGTTGTGTGATCACAAGTCTTAGCAGTCCCTGCCTCTAGCTCTGGAGTTTCAGAGCTAGATTGGGATTGCAGACCTGTACCATCATGCCTGGTTTCAAACTCTACCTCTTAAAGAATACAATTTACACACACCCTGTGGGCTTCCTGCGCTCCCAAACCAGGAAGGAGGTCAGCTGGCATACAAACCCCTTCCTTGGCTGGAAGCTGCTGAACCCTCTCTAGAACAAGGTTCTTCCTCCTCAGCCTTCATCTCTTCTGGCTCAGAGACAGGCTATCTCCAATTTTAGAACTGATAGCACGCTTCTGTCAATGGGTTCTATTGTCGGAGAGGGTCCCAAGGGATGTCTGAGAAGCAGGAGTCTGGGGACAGGGACATGGAGCAGGTCCTATAGGTGAGGTTCCAAGATGCTCAGTCATGTCAGTTGCTCTTGATTCATCTTCTAGGAGGAGCAGATGGATGGGGCAGGGCTAATGTCACCAAGTCACTATGGTGACTATGGCTATTGTCACCAGGGCATCTGCAGCCATAAATCTGGGTGCCTGTCCCATCTACCCAGTACCACATCAGGATCCAGGAGACAGTGGTTGCCACCAGCATTTCCTCTGTCAAGAGATGTTCTGGCAGGCTGCTCTCTGAGGAGCCCTCGTGGCTCTGGGAGCACGGTGAGTAGGAGGCTGGCAGGGCTCCCCTCCCCCCGGCCAGGGCCAGAGCCTGCAGCCTCCTTCCGTGTCTTTAGACCGGTGTCCACCGAGTGGCCTTTTTAGGAAAAGATTCTACGGCTAGGAAAAAATAGCACATCCTTAGAGCCTCTGGAATTTTGTTTTGCTTTGTTTGGAGGAAGAAATTTTCTTCTTGGTTGGGTATGTGAGCTTGGTTTTGTATCCGGCCAAAAGGATCCAAGTGCCCTGGCTCCTCCCCCTTCTCCAGCGCTTCCCAAGGGGCCTGGCAATGAGGTGATAGGTTCCTGGAAGGCAGAGGTTGGGTTCTTCAGAGGTGAAAGAGGAGAGGGAGGGGCAGGGTGGTGGTTTGTGGGTGCGCGCACACTCAGGATCTGGTGGGTGTGGGTGTGGCTGTGGCTGTGTATGTATGTAGCTGTATGGGTGTGTGTGTGTCTGTGTGTGTATGAATAAATTGTATGTGAATGTGTATATGTGTGTATATGAGTATCTGCGAATGTATGAGTATGTGTGTGAATGTGTGTGGCTATGTGCATAGCTCTGTGTGTGTGTGTGTGTGTGTGTGTATGGCTGTGTATGTGTATTGCATAGCTGTATGGGTATGTGTGTGTGTGCATAGCTGTATGGGTGTGTGTGTGAATGTGTATATGAGTGTATGTGTGCATATGAGTATCTGTGAATGTGTATGTGAGAGTATATGTGCAAATGTATTCATATGTGTGCATGAGTGAATGTCTGTACAAGAATGAGAGTATGAATAGGTATCTATGAGTGTATGAGTGTGTACATATGTTATGTGTGAGTGTCAATATGGACATGAGGGATATAACACATCAGGTGGTGATAAGGGCTGTCAGATATCTCCAGGATGTTCTCCGTGTCCCTGGTGGTCTGACTCCTTACCTCCTGTGACCTCCAGCAGGGTGTCCTGCCCTATGGAGTAGGCATGACCCCATTCCTCCTCCATCCCTGCCCTCCACCCTTTGTCCCCATTCTGAAGCCTCCATTGCTTTCAATCCTTGGTTTCCATGCCCCCTGGAGTCTCCTGTCCCCTGGGGTCTCCCTGGTGCTGTTGCCCTGCCTGACAGCAGCTCCCCCCCTCCACCCCTCTGCCCATAGGGGTTACCTGTATGCTGGGCTGGAGTTCGGTGCCGAATGCTACTGTGGCCACAAAATCCAGGCAGCCAACGTGAGCGAATCGGACTGTGACATGGAATGCAAAGGAGAGCGGGGCAGTGTGTGTGGTGGCATCAACCGTCTCACAGTCTACCGGCTGCAGCTGGCCCAGGAGTCTGCCCGAAGGTGTACGTGAGTCCGCCCCACCCCCTCTGCTGCTCAGCCCTCCACTGCCCAGCCTGAGGGTCTCTGATGGTCTCATTCTCAGTGTCTGCCCTGTGCCTTCTGGGAAGCCCATCACTCCAAGGACACAAAAACCCCTCCAGCCACTTAGCCTTCCTATGTCCCTGCTCTCCTCTGCCACACTGAGTCTGGACCTAATCTTGGCCCGTCTCTTTCTAAGATGAAATTGTCTGCACTACCTAGGGCAAGGTAGTAGCCAGGACCGTCCCTTTCTGAGCTCATGATCCGGACCAGCTCACATCATCTTCATGGTCACCCCTGAAATAGGCAGGAGGAGAGCTAGGCCTCATGGCTCAGGCCTGGCATTCCTGCTACTGGGGAGTCGCATGGGGCATGCTTCCAAGTCAAGGGCAGCCTGGGCTACAGAGGACACTGGAGGGCAGCCTGGGCAACATAGTGAAAACCAGGCTCAAAACAAGTTTAAGGGCTTGGGAGGGTGCTGGGAATGTGGCTCAGTGATAGAGCGTTTGTCTGTCGTGCGCAAGGTCCCTGGGTCAGTCTCCAGGACCACAAACTAAAAGGGAAGGGAGGGAGGGAGGAAGGGAGGAAAGAAAAGGGAAGGAGGGAAGGAAGGAAAAAGGAAGGGAGGAAAGAAGATGGGAAGGAAGGAAAGAGGGAAGAAAGGGAGGGAAGAAGGGAGGGAGTGAAAGGGGAGAAAGAAAGGGAGAGGGGAAGGAAAGGAGGGAGGGGGAGGGGAGGAAGCACAATACACTGCTTCTAGACACCCCCATCTGAGGTGAGAAACCTGTCTTAGCCACAAAGCCTTCTCCAGTTCAGACTTCCCTGCTCTTTCTGGGAAAACGCTGCCATTTGCAAACCAAGGAGAGGATGTGTGGAGAGAGGCAGGAGAGACATCTCTTCTGTAGTCATCGTCCCAAAGCCTCCGTCTCCAGAGGAGCCAGGATGACAGGCCTGAGATAACAAAACAGCTGGGCTCTACACCCCTAAAGTGCCCACAGGCCATTCCAGGCTGTCACTCCATTGCCCCCACCCTCTGTACAATGAGACAAGAACCCACAGGTGTGTTTGGCTGCAGCTCCACACCTGGCTGTAGGGGTGGGGCGTCTTCTCAGTGGGTGTCTCTAATCGAAGTCCATGGCTTGAGATCCTGGACCTTGGTAGTAGCATTGTGCAAGCTTTGCCCTACAGCAAACGGGGTTGACCGATCTGTGAATACGCCAGCTGGCAAAGCACAGAGGTGGGAAACCTCAGCTGGGGAAAGCTGGTGCAGGGGTCTTGGGTCTGAGTGTCGGTGTGATGCGGTTCTAACTGAATGGCAGGTTGCCCATCCTCACGATTGACCTCATTTGTACTGATATTCAAGTGCTGATAGTGCTGGTGCTTTGGCCACCTGAAGAGATGGCCTCAAGCATTGCAGGCACTGATGGGACATGGCTGCAGACTGTGGGTGCAGCCAGGATGGCGGGAGAGATTTAGGAGTTGGGTCTTGCTAGCTGGATCGCCTGTGAGGCACCCCCTTCTGGTTCTCTGGTGTTGTGCTTAAATCAAAGGCATCTCAACTGGATGCAGCGTGTGACACACACAAATGGTGGAATCTCCTGTGTGAGGTGGTCTTTACACACGTAGGGAAGACCGAGCAGCAGGGAGGCATCCTCCCGCTCAGGCTGCGTATCTCTGTGGTAGTAAAGGTCCCCAGGGTGGAGAACCGTACTGCCCGAGAAAAGCGTCTCTGTGTTGTGCCATGTCAGCAGGAGATAGAGCTGTTTCTACTGAGGAACTGTGTGCTCTCTAGGTCAGTGGTTCTCAACCTTCCTAATGCTGTGACCCTTTAATACGGTTGCTCCTGTTGTGGTAACCCCAACCGTAACATTATTTTCATGGCTACTTTGTAACTGTAAATTTTGCTGCTGTTATGAGTCATAATGGAAATGTCTGATATGCAGGATATCTGATATGTGACCCCTATGAAAGAGTTATTACACCTCCCAAGAGGGTCATGACCCACAGGTTGAGAACCACTGCTCTAAGGCCCCCAGAGATGTTTCCAGTGTGATGTGCAAGTCGTGAAACCTTCCACTGGAGAACAAAAGGAAAGCCAAGTTTTATTATGAACCTCAAGGCTACTTCCCCTGAGACTAGAATGGAGGTAGTGTGGGTAAGAAGGCAGACAGTTGACCAGATGTCCAGCTGCGATGCCTGCTGTGCTCCCAGTCAGCAGCTTGGTGTGGGGAGATTCTGAAGCAGGGCACTGTGTACTCTCATGTACATGTGCAGGAGGTACAGCCCCTCTTCCCAGGAGGCCACAGTCCTGGGGTAACAGTTAGATACCAGCTGGGTTGATTCAGCCTTGGAGGAGAGCCAAGAGGACACTTGAGTGGAATCCTCTTCTCAGGAGGGTTGAGGTGAACAAGAGACCATCCATCATTCAGCCAGAAGCAACTTCCAGATTCAGCAAATGCCTTGTTGGAAGCAGCTTCCTCATGTCTCCGTTATAAACTTGTAGAAACTGAGGTGCAGAGAGCAGAAGTAGCTCCATAGAACACTCTGGGAGATGCCGCAGAAGAGAGAGCATTTGGTGGGGTCCTCAAAGGATGGATAAAGCTTTGCCTGGTAGAGAAGGGAAGGACACCCAGACTTGAGACACACTGCCAAGGAGCCTGGGGAAATTCAGGCGAGAAGAGCTGGACATAGGAAAGCCTGGATGCAGACCAGACGTGACAGGCACAGCTTCCTGATGCCCTGGTACCTTCTGGAAACTGCAGGTAGCTGGAAACAGGTTTTGACACCCAGTTGGAACATCTCCATTTCCGCAAGGACTCAGCTTCAGTCTGACTCCTTCTTCCCCTGACCCTTGACCCCTAACCCCTGACTCCCTTTCCTGTCTCCTGGCTCTAAGACTTATGTCATCTCTGCTACCTTTGCCCTGACTCCAAAGCACCCTTGACTCCTCCCATACCTGGGATCTGCATTAGCCATAAACAGAAAGCCAGAAAGATGTCATCTAAGCTGCTGGCTTAGAAAGGTGTCGTCTAAGTCGCTGGCCCTTGGCGAACTTGGTGAGGGTGACGTAGGTAACATGAAATGAAGAGAGCTGAAACAAGACTCCATTTGCAGAGCCCCTTGAGAACTCACAGAGAACACTTCCAGTCAGAAGGTCCTACGGGGGCATTTATTTCCTGAGAGCCACCCTGGTGGGCCCGTGAGGAGGTCGCTTGTTCCTGCAGTAAGGAAGACATTCAGAGGTGCCCTGTTCTGCCTTGACACAGACTCCAGGGCACACAGATTCACTCTTGGTACATACTAAAGAAGCAAGAAATGGACTATCTTCTTGGAGAGATTACATTTGTCACAACAGTTTGCTAAATGTGCCGTTGAGTTTAGTTAGCTCCTTTCCCCAGGGGACAGGCCAGCTGGTGGTGTAGAACATTGTGATTTTCTAGGAGGTCACAGGAGAGTGTGTCTGCCTGTGGGTGTTTGCAGGATTTGGGGTGGAGAGGATCCAGAGAGCAGTGCCTTCTGCAGGGAGTCCCTCCCCCCCACACCCCGCCTGCCCCCCCCCACCCTTGGGTGGCTGTCCGTGGTGCTGATTGCCCTCAAATGCAATTCAAATCCCCGTGACTGCCACCCAGAGATCCCTGGGCTCAGCCCATTTTCCCTCCCTCAGCTCCTTCCTCTTTCCCCTTCTTAGGGCTCCTTCCTCATCCTCCCCTAGCAGCTGCTCTGATCTTTGCTCTCTCTTCTACCTTGATGAGGTATTATAAAATTCACAACAGAACTGAAGATCTCAATACCCAGCAAATACATCCCAGTCTGGGTAGTGAATTCTGCCCATGACTGTCAGCTCTGGAGATCCCCATCTCTGAAAGTTGGAAGGAAGATCTGTGCCATTCGTGCTTTCTGCCTATTGGTACTTCCACGCCTACCTCCGGCTTATCCAGGAAACTCCTGTCTCTTTGGAAGGAACTTGTCAGCTCTTTCTCTGCCAGACGCTAACATATGGCACCGGTGAATCTCACAGTCCTGGGAGACAGAACCAATTGTAACGGGCGGACTCAGCTTGCGCTTCCCCGAAAAGTTCACAACACGGGCAGACACAGGGAGTGGTGTGGACTTTTCCACCCTGATTTTTATTCCTTTACTACACTGGCCAAGCTAAGCTGTGGGTCCATTCTGAGTCTCTTATCATTGTCTGTAAGTTGGGGACAACTCCAAACATCACTGGGGCCACCAAGCAAGTGACAGCCTAGACGGCATTAGCAGGGTGCTCGCTGCTCCTGACGGAGTCTCTGACTTTGCTCTGAGAGCTACCCAGCTCAAGCTACGTGGATTTCCAACATCCACAGAACCTTCTGATGATGTCTAAAAATAGCTACCTTGAGCCCACCCCACCTCTGGTCAGGGAGGCTCTTTGTGTAATTCAGTGCGTCTCTGACTGTAGGTAGCTCATTGGCTGAGAACATCTCCCAGCTAGCAGTATCTAGCTTTCCCTTGCCAGCATCTTCAATGCAGTGGAACTTGGCCTAATTACCCAGGGGGTGATGGCCTCTTTCAAACCGGGGGAGGGAGGGTCCTTCCATATCTGCCTCTGAGCTGATTCCCAGTGATATTTACAGAACAATGTAGTGACAGGGCTTCCAGCTCTTGCAGCTGCCCCCAGCAATGCACGTTAGTGCACCATTTCTCTGCTCAAGTCTTGCCATAAAAAAGTCCAAGTTGCTAGGTCACACACGCCCCTGCTAGACTGCCAGTCGGAGCTGACATTGTCAAAATGTGGGGCACGGGCTTTGGCACCGTCCCAGTATCCTGCTGTGGAGCTGGAGAAGAATTCTGGGGAATAAACGTGACTGGCATGAGGTCTCCCGAGCCCCACCTTAGAACTGGGTGTAGCTAGCTCATGCAGAGAAGCCGAGGAAGGAAAAGTACCTTTGATGTGCAAGAAGACCAGAGGCAAAAGCTAGCTCTGTTCCCTGGGGCTGTGAGACCTAGAGATGGGGTCCTTCCACGACTTGGGCTCTCTGCCTGTAAAACAGGGTAATGGTACTGATGACCTCACGGGCTCTGGTGAAGGTGAATGAAGTATGCCCGACAGATGATGCACACAGCAAGCAAGCCGCTGTCATGGCCACCACTGGAACATGGAAGTGTCACTCACAATCTGCAGCCAGTGAAAGGCTGGGGCCCTGGCCTTTATAAGACATTTTTCCCTAAGAATTCTTCTTAATACTGTTTTCCTAGAGCTGATGCTACAGTGCCTCTCCTGGGAAATGAAGTAGCAGAACAAGAAGCAGCCAGTGGCCAGTCCTTCATCGAGCTAGCCACATGTGAGGACTTACTTCCCCTAGGCCCTATGGAACTCTCTGCAACATGAACACTCAGGCTTCAGAGGTGACCAGCTCAAGGAACAGAAAGCTGGAGTATTTATTCCACCCCTGTTTGGCTGAGGGTGGCTCCTGAGGTCACCTTCTCAACATTAAAACATAGTGTCTGGGCTACCCTCTTCTCGTCCTAGGATGGGCTGTATATTAAACAGACACTGACACCAGCCGTTGCCTAGTACTGAGCCTCTAGGTGCACATGTGAAGAAGAAGGAAACCCCATTCACAGATGAGGAAGACTGAGGCTCAGTGAAAACTGAAGATGACCATCTAACTCTGCTAAATAAGATAAGTCAAGCATCGACACCCAGCCCATCTGGCTTAAAGTTGATCCCCTTTGCACTGGGCTCCAGAGATTTTTTTTTTTCCCCAACAAGAAAACATCATCCTACTGCTGTGAAAATCCAGATATTTTTATGCCACAAGGAGACCAAGGGAGCCAGGGGTCACCTCTTTTATTTTCAAACGTAAGAAACACTAGGCAGACAGTCACATGGCCCACATCAAAGATGGGGGAAGGAAGACAGTGGGAAGACCCGAGATCTCTGCCGCCATTGGCATGTTCAGTGTCCAGCTGACTAAGCTAAAAAGGACAGCCACTTAAAGAGAGAAATGGCCTCTGCCAGGCTCCTGAGAGTCGGCTGGACTCTCTCCTTGCTGACTTAGAAGGCTCACAGATCTTCACTGGCTATAGGAGCTCTGCTGAGGCTCTCCACTCTTACCCAGGAGCTCCGAGCAGGAAGATCCTATGTCCTGGTAACTGGCTGCTCCGAGAGCCAACTCCCAGCCTGCTGCCCCCTGCACCTGCTCCCCAGATGTTGTCTCTGGCTCCTTCAAACTCTGCAGACCTCAACTTGTCTGAAATCAGGGCTCCCTGTTCAGCCCTCCTCCTGTTCATGGGCAGCTGCTAAACATGGAAGATGCTTCCTCTCCCTCGGAACACTTGAGCTGCCAAGTCCTCACGCTCTTCCTGCCTTTTGCAGTCTGGACTCCTGATGTCCAGACTGGGACCCTCTCCCCTTGTTCTCAGTCTCAGCGCACAGACAAGGAGGCAGGCCCGCCACAGCTCACAGCTCCTTCACATCGCTCCCAATACAAACATAAGACCATTGGGGCCTCCAGCCCCTCCCCTACCAAATAGGACCAAAGACAGGGAGATCTGAGACAGCATATATCCCAGCATGATGTAACTACCATCCTGTAAGCCAAATGCAGTGCCTTTGCTGTGGGCCAGTGCCAGTGTAAACAGCTCAGAGACCTAAAACTCACACACATTATTCATGAACATCCCATGCCCTGCATGGAAGTGTCTCTCCATCCTTCTCCAGCCCATAAACCTAAGCGGGTGTGTCTGTGTGTGCACGGGAACATGGATCTGCACTACAACACTCCCAGATCTGCAAAGCTAGAGGCCTATGCCCTCCAAACCTCCCTTTACTTTTCCGAGGCCAAAGCGTTTGTTTCTGGAAATAGCTGGGACAGAATGCTGCATCTCTGCCAAGAGCAGGTTCTTAGCTTATCATAGAACTTCCTCAGCAAGTTTGCTTCTGAGGGCTTTGGGGGGTTGCTTTGTTCTATAGCCCAGGCTAGCCTCACATTCACTCTATAGCCAAGGATGACCTTGAACTTCTGATCATCTTGCTTCCACTTCCCCAGAATCATATTGCAGTCTTCTGTCCCCATGCCTGGTTTATTCAGTGCTGGGGATGGAGCCAGGTTTTGGGAGTGCTAGGCAAGCTCCCTACCATCCAAGCCACATCGCTAGACCCCTTGCAGAGAGTTTTTAGTAAAGTGGAACATGCTGGCATCTCTATGGTGCTCAACAGGGTGCTGGCAGACAGTAGGGGCTGTGCAAGCACCTCCTGCCCCTGCTCCTGGGTTCAAGATTTAGGTTCTTTGTTGTAACTGTGCCTCTGGGGAGCTACATTCTACTCAAGAGCTGAGCAATAAAGGGCTAGGGGTATAGCTCAGAGCTAGAGTGCTTGCCTGCTCTAAGGGCCGAGTTTGATTCCCAGCACTCTAAGGAAGCAAAGATCTGAGTTTTTAAATATGTTTCAGGAACCTTGCAACAAATCCCAGGGGCCATGTACCATTTTTCCTAGTTACATAAAATGCATATTCATTGTGGAAAGGATTAAAGGAAGTCTTTTTAGATGGGGGAAGAGAGGTACACTCACCGCCACCCTGGACCAGCCAGAGTTCTGCATTTCCCCTCCCAGAGCTTTCAACTACACGTCTGACTCAGGCTCTGCCTCCCCAAAGCCAGCCTTGGACCGTGGTTCCAGGTGTTCTCTTCAGGGGCAGTTTCTCTTGTGGACATGGCAGTGTGACCCAGGCTTTTACTAAACAACTCTATTTCCAGGCTAAGGATTTTAAAGAGAGCCCCCTCCCCGTCCCCTGACAAAATATCAGCTCTTGCGGCCCCTAGGTGTCTGTCTTGGGTCGACAGATTTCTGAGGTCCAGGGACTGTCCCCTAAAGCCCAGCACAGAGGAGGACCCTGGGAATGGAAGGACGGTATGCTAGGATGCTGCCGGGAGCTTTGCTTCCTGCGATCCTGCAGCACTGGTCTTCTGATGAAAATGTGGAAACCCCTGTATGCCATGTTTCATGAAAGAGGCACAGAGATGCTAAGAGAAAAGGGGGTACAGTGGCCCAGAGAGAACCCATTTCAGTCACCTGTTGACATGGATGCTGGGGCAGAGGAGACTCCCTTGAAATATTGAGCTCATTCATTAGGAACAGGCTCATTCTTTTCCTCTCTGCTTTGCCATGCCGTGTGACCTCGGGCGACTGCTGCCTTCTCTGGGCCTCAACCTTCTAGACCTTCTTTCCAGAGGGGATTTATTAGAGTGCCTTAGTGACCGATCGGCTGTGGTCCAAGTAGTCCAACAATGGCTGTCTCCTGATAGAAGACCTAAGGATATGGTAGTTGTTCAATCCATGAGACTGGGTGTCAACAGTCCCCGTCCTGCTCTGGAGTCCCAGGGGATTCAGTCTACATTGAGGTCCCAGAGAAGTAGATTCTAATAACAGTGAGAGAATGCCTCGGCAGCAGGATGGATGAGCTTGCCAGTGAGAGCGGGGACAAGCAAAGGGCAAGCACTTTCCTCTTCCATGTCCGTTTATGAGGGCTGATATCAGAGGTGTGGCCCAAAACATCATGACCAAGAAGCAAGTTGGAGAGGAAAGGGTTTATTCAGCTTACACTTCCACATCACTGTTCATCACCAAAGGAAGTCAGGACAGGAATTCACACAGGACAGGAACTTGAAGGCAGGAGCTGATGCAGAGACCGTGGAGGGATGTTCCTTACTGGCTTGCTCTGCCTGGTTTCTTCAGTTTGCTTTCTTATAGAACCCATGACCACCAGCCCAGGGATGGCTCCACCCACAATGTGCAAGTCCCCCCCCCCCAATTAATCACTAATTGAGAAAATGCCTTACAGCTGGATCTCATGGAGGCATTTCCTCAAGGGAGGCTCCCTTCTCTGTGATAACTCCAGCTTGTGCCAAGTTGACATGCAAAACCAGCTAGTGCACCCAGATTTAGGGTGGATCTTCCCACCTTAAGTTGATCCAATCAGGAAAACCCCCTGCAAGCTCGCCCAGCCGCTTGAATTTAATTGGTTCCAGATACAGTCAGGTTGACAATCAAGATTAGCTGGGTCTGACAGCTTGGTTTCCCTCTGGCTCTTCAGATGGAAGTGCGGTGTTCCGGGGCTGCTTCCGCCGACCCAACAACCTCTCGCTGGCCTTGCCTGTGACAGCTGCCATGCCAAACATGTCTGTGGACAAGTGTGTGGACCTCTGCACAGAGAAGGTAAGCTGGGGCTGTTCACAGCACTCGGGGCGCAAGGGCAGGGTGGCTGAGTCTAAGGAGCAGAGGCAGCTCACAGCTTGTGACCTATGATGAGGTCATAGTATGTCATGGGGCATAGACCTATGACACAGTAGTGTGTTGATTCACGGATTTAAGACAGTAGAACCGCAGAGCAAAAGGAGTTTGCTCGCTTGTGTCTAACGGTGAGGACTATGAGGTTGAGGATAGCTGAGGCGGAATAATAAACTCTCCTAGTTAAGCAACGTCATCAGTGGTAGCCCAGGGTGGCCCAGTGGGACCTTGATGTGTGCCACTTTTCTCTCCTCACTCCTATAAAATATCTTAGAAAGAAGCGAGACCCGCAGGGATAGAGCTCACTGGATCTAGAGCGATGTGCAGTTTTCTCTCTTGAGTCTTCCTGGACCCGGTGGGAAATTTGGACGGTGTCTGGTTTAGAAGCCAATGGGACAACGATAACGTGGTTACCCAGAGGGCAAAGGAAACATCCCCCAGGCGGCTTTGGTATGCCCCTAGCACATCTCCGGCCCTTTGGTTTTAAAGGCACAGATTTGGGCCAGCAAGATGGCTCGGTGGGTAAGAAGGCTTTCCATCAGGCCTGAAGACCCAAGTTTGATTCCCAAGACCCACATGGTAGAAGGAGAAAACTGGTTTCTGCAAGTTGTCCTCTGGCCTCTACATGTGCACTGTGGCATGCATGTGGACAGTCATTTGATAATTTACAGCACAGATTTTGACAGAGCTTCCCAGGACGTGCACTGTGACAAAAGACAGAGCCAAGATGGACAGAGGCATACCCCTCTTGACTCTCACACATGCTCCAAAGGGAAAATGTCGGCAGTCTGGTACTGTGTACCACAGCCCTCCGTGAATCCCTTTTGCAGGAGAAGATGCCATTGACTGCAGGCTCGCTCTCCGCAGGGGAAAGGGACCAGGGAGAATTTGCCAACGCTAGCCACCTAGTATCACTGGGGTTGGGCTCCAGCATGCCCTGTGGATACCTGGATCCCAGGACACGCACGGTCTTACTGAGCCAGCGAGGCTCTGCACATCCTCTGACTCCTTTATACCAGCTCTAACTGGGGGTGACTTCTAACCCCCGATTTGGTACTAATGCTGTGCGAGGCATTGCTACGGTGATCGCTGAGGGAAAGGAAAGGGTCCAGATGTTTTTCTGAAGTGTTTATGCCCTCACCCTGGAACTAGAAGATGGGGAGGTCAGCTCTACTCTGTGGGTCTCTCTTTGCCACCTGGGAATGTGCTATCTGGGCGCCTGCTTCTCTGCTGCCCTTCCTGGTTATGAATACCAAGTCTCTCCTGAAGTCTTTTTTCAGGCAAGGGATCAGATAAGCAAGCAGCACAAGAGCCAGGCTGGAGTAAAGCTGCCGAGGCGTGGCGTGGCGGGGCTGGTAAGGCCCAGGGAGGGGGATGCTTTGGCTGCACTGGGTGACTCTTACCCTTCTCCCGCCCAGGAGTTCCCCCTGGCAGCCCTCGCCGGCACCGCCTGCCACTGTGGCTTTCCCACCACACGGTTCCCTCTTCATGACCGGGAGGATGAGCAACTGTGCGCCCAGAAGTGCAGCGCGGAGGAGTTCGAGAGCTGCGGGACCCCCAGCTACTTCATTGTGTATCAGACACAGGTCCAAGGTAAGGCGGGCCGGCTCAACGGACCCTCCTTCCCAGATGTGCCCTGGCCAGTCAGTCTCCTCCAGCACAGACCCAGTGTGTGATCCCGGACAGCCCAGACCCCCTGTCCAGGCCTCAGTTTCTCCATGTGGGAAATGAAGCTGTGGATGGTTGGCCTCCAAGGTCCTTTTTTGGTTGTAAAGTTCTGTCGATGTGCCTAATGCTGCTGCTGCCGCTCCTCCTCTTCCTC
Source organism: Mastomys coucha (assembly GCF_008632895.1). Lineage (NCBI taxonomy): Eukaryota > Metazoa > Chordata > Mammalia > Rodentia > Muridae > Mastomys > Mastomys coucha. The sequence continues at coordinate 106,566,175 of NW_022196905.1, forward strand.
CTCCTCCTCCTTCTTTCTCTCTCTCTGTGTATCTCTCTCTCCCTTCCCCCTCCCTGACGTTGTCTCCCTTCTCTACTCTGCTCCTTTGCCAGAGGAGCCCACAATGACTGTTTATCCCTCTACTGCCTGAGGGGATGCCAGGGATGATGGCAGTGGCTAGGGTGGTGAGGGTGAAGGCGGTGGTGATGGGGATAGAGGGGATTGTGAGGTGATGGTTGCAATTGTATTTGTTAGTTCAGTCAACTGGACACAAGCCTAGATACATCTGGGAGGAGGGGATCTCAGTTGAGGGGCATCCCTGTCAGATTGCACATAGGCACGGGTGTGGAGTGCTCTCTTTATTAATGATTGGGTGGGAGGCCCTAGCCCACTGTGGGTGGTACCATCCACCCTTAGGCAAATGATCTTGGGTTGTATAGGAAAGCAAGCTGAGCAAGCCAGGACAGTTTCCTCCATGCTTCTGGCCTCTGCTCCTTCTTGAGTGCTCGCCCTCTCCTTCTTCAGTCATTGACCGTAATTGGGATGTGTGAGCCAAAGAGACGGTTCCTTTGGTTGGTGTTTTATTACAGCAGCAGAGAAGAAAACTGGGATGGTGGTGATGATGGTGATGGCGGTGGTGATGGTGGTGGTGGTGATGGTAGTGATGATGGTGATGGTGGTGGGGATGGTGGTGGTGGTGATGGTGGTGATGATGGTGATGGTGATGATAGTGATGGTGGTGATGATGGTGATGATGATGGTGGTGGTGACAGTGGTGGTGGTGATGGTGGTGATGATGACGGTGGTGATGATGGTGGTGGCGATGGTGGTGATGATGATGGTGGTGATGATGACGGTGGTGATGATGGTGGTGATGATGACGGTGGTGATGATGGTGGTGATGATGGTGGTGATGATGATGGTGGTGATGATGACGGTGGTGATGATGGTGGTGATGATGATGGTGGTGATGATGGTGGTGGTGACGATGGTGGTGGTGATGATGGTGGTGGTGGTGATGATGGTGATGGTGGTGATGCTGGTGATGATGATGGTGGTGGTGATGGTGGTGATGATGATGGTGGTGATGATGACGGTGGTGATGATGGTGGTG
>NW_022196905.1:106567715-106580347 GCF_008632895.1 Mastomys coucha
GGTGATGATGATGGTGGTGATGATGACGGTGGTGATGATGGTGGTGATGATGATGGTGGTGATGATGACGGTGGTGGCGATGGTGGTGATGGTTTCTGTGCTCATTCTCAACACCCCATCCCAGCCTGCCCAAGCCACAGTAGCAGATCCTACACCCCAAGAAGGGTTGTATGCCATAGAGTCAGCAAACTGCCCCAAACTGCCCCGTGTGTCCTTTATTAAGCATCTACTACCCAGTAAGCCCCGGTTCTCCTGGTGGGAACTCCACCCATTAATAAGCTGTGTGCCTGATGCTCTTTAACCCATCTAACCCTCCAGTGGCACAATGGCATGCATGCTGTGGTGACCAGTTAACAAATGGCTGAGTAAACACAGAGAGGTTGATCAGTATGGCCAGAGCCACACAGCAAACTAGGGCAGAGTTGGGATCCAGGACCTTACGTCTCAGCAGGATTTCCAACACTCTACTCTGAGTGGCGTGTTCACTTCTGTTCCTGGCAGAGACTGCAGTCCAAGGAGGTGGAAACGCCCAGGCAGGGCATTGGTGAGGCAGTAGAAACTTGGTTCCACAGCCTAGAAAACATGGCACTGAGATGTTACAAGGTTAAAAAATATATATATTTACATATTTACAGCTAGGCCAAACTTACAGTCTCCTCGACACCATAGCTCCTCTTCCTGCTATGACTTTGTCTCCAGGGCACACCATGCTGACCTCTTGTCTGTCCCCCACAGACAACCGCTGTATGGACAGAAGGTTCCTCCCAGCCAAGTCTAAGAAGCTCATTGCTCTCGCCAGCTTCCCGGGTGCCGGCAACACGTGGGCTCGCCACCTCATCGAGCTGGCCACCGGCTTCTACACTGGCAGCTACTACTTTGATGGCTCTCTGTACAACAAAGGTGAGGGGCAGAGGGTGAGGGAAATGCATGCCACTCAGCATGCCTGGCCTCATTGGTCAAGCCTGCTGTGTGCCTCATGTTCGTCCTCCCTCTTCTGTCTGACACAAACACACGTGCGCGCGCACACACACACACACACACACAAGCACACACACACACACATGCACACCATGTGTCCCCTGTCTTGGTACCTCCCCTGAGCTTGCAGACTAACAGATATCTACTAAGCACCGAACGTGTGCTGGGCACCTCACCCCAGACACTGACTGACCAACAGCTCTATGCTATCAGTATGTTTCCTTTGGGGTGTTTATTGAGTGCCAGCTGTTTACCGGGTGTCTCCCCTATGGTATTTGCTGTGTGCCATGCATTATTTTGATGCTTTCACAGACATTCTCAGGCACCATTATGTTGGAAATGTGCTTTTTAAGATGGTGGTTTTTAAGATGCATTTATGAAACACCAACGGTGTGCCAGGTATCTCTGGGACATTCAGCCACCCCTAGATACCATGTTGAGCTAGCAGTGACAGGTGCTGCCCTCTTGCCTGCCACCCAGCCCTAAAAAGTGGGGCCAAATGAAGGGAAATAACTAGGCCACAAAGTCACAGTTTTCCAGTTGTCTGATTAGAGAGCATTCAACTCTTTCCTAGTTCACCCTCACGCCCTTATTACTCTTGGGCTTCTTACTGGGGAGCTAGAAATCAGGCTGACCCTGAACATGAAGCGCTCTCCTTCATGTTCGGGTTTTACTGCTATGTGTGGGCAACCCTTGTTTGTGGCTGTGACTGTGTTGAAGGGAGGAAAGTTTCCCAGCTGTGTGATCTTGGGCACACTACTGTACTTCTCTGGTCCTGTGATCACGCACTAACAGCGTGCACTTCATGAGGCTGATACAAAAGCAGATGGGTTGGTGCGTGGAACTGTTCAGCACGTGGGAAATGGGCCTTGCTATTATGGCTCAGCTAAGGAGAAGCTGGTCAGCGACTGCTCTCAGGACGGAAAGCAGGTGGGAAGCCAAGGCTGAAGGAGAGTAGTGGGAGGGCAGGGAAGGGTGAGGTGGGAGGTTGGAGCCAGCACGGGCATAGGAACAGGGCAGAGGTGCAGGAACAGCTGGGGTGTTGGAGCAGCTGGGGTGTAGGAGCCAGCAGGGGTGTAGGAGCAGCTGGGGTGTAGGAGCCAGCAGGGGTGTAGGAGCAGCTGGGGTGTAGGAGCAGCTAGGGTGTAGGAGCAGCTGGGGTGTAGGAGCAGCTGGGGTGTAGGAGCAGCTGGGGTGTAGGAACAGGTTTCCTAGTTCACTTCCACTTGCTGTGATTAACACTGACCAAAATCAACTCAGACAGGAAATGGGGCAGGAACCTGGAGGCAGGAGCTGATGCAGAGACCACAGAGGAGTGTTGCTTACTGACTTGCTCCCCATGGTTTGCTCAGCCTGCTTTCTTATAGAACCCAGGATCACAGCCCAGGGATGGCCCCGCCCACAGTGGGCAGGGCCCATACACATCAATCACTAATTAAGACAATGTCCCACAGACCAAGCTGACAGAGGAATTCGAGTTGAAGTTCCCTCTCCGCGAGTGTCTCCAATTTGTGTCAAGTTTACAAAAACTAACCAGCATATGGGGTCTGTGCCTTCCAATCCCAGCTTTCTGGTTTGGGTTTTCTCAGCTCATTTAAAGTAGTACCTACTATGTGTGAGGTGGCGCCTACTATGTGTAAGGCTCCTATCAGGATTTGAGCCCAGACCCTCAGCAGAACTGGAGCTGGGTTGTCTTTTTGAGCTGGTGGCTGGGAACAGGTCAGACCTTGTGGGTAGGCCTAGCCTCACTGCCCCTGGCTATACAGGCTCCACCCTCAGAGAAGGGCCCCCTGGGATCTCGGAGGCCGGAGATCTAAATGGTTCTCATCTCCTGTGTCAAGTTCAGTGAACCCTGCTTTGCAGACCTGCTGAGAGGGTTCTGAGGTTCTGTTTTCCCTCAGTGGTTTGAAAGAGGCGAGGCAAAGCAGCCGCCTGGACACCTAGTTCTCGCCCTCCCTCCCACCAGCTCCCTCCCGGCTTCAGAGAGCAATGGCGCCATCAGTCTGAATGGTAGTGGTACCTTACAGATGAGACCTGTGCTCAGGTTCTCCCCCCTCTTCAGCCTCGTTATTTAGAACAGGAGGAATCAGCACCAAACACAGAGGTTTTCCAAAAAACAGCCAGATAACGGCAGGAAGGGACCTGGGGACACTGATCCAAGGCACACCTAAACTGTGATATCGGAGCTGGAGGAGAGACACAGGGAAAACATTATATTTTTCTGCAGCTCTGAGGCCAGGGCTTGGAGCAGTTGTCTGGCTGCTTCTCAGTCAGTGCCTGAAGGTCACATGCTCCCCAGATAGGTAGATAACTTCTGTGGTGACTCTGAAAAAGTGATATCTAAATTTACCATGTTTGTGTAGGGGAGCTGCTTGGTCCATTCGAAAACAAGGGTGTGAGGGGCGGGGCTCTGGTGGTGGAATTCAGAGACATTCCTCAGGGAAGCCCAGCCCAAGATCCCTCCTCAGGGACATGAAATTCCTCTGGCAAATCCTCTGCACAATGGCACCACTCCTGTCTCCTGAACATTTAGACTCCAGAGTAGATATTTCTAGACCAGCGTGGTTTATTTTCAGTCTCCCCGGTGTCGCACTAGGTTGACACCATGGTGGTATCCAAGACACAGCACCTCAGGTCTCCCGGAGACAGGGAAGTGACTTTCCATACTGTCACCATTGGTGATGTCATGGATGCCTTCCTTCGGGTGCTGGGAAGTTTCCTTTACCTTTTTGTTGTTGGTGGTTTTGGTTTCTGGAGATTGGAATCCCATACTATAACCAGGATGGCTTGGACCTCAGGGCCATCTCCAGCGTGGGAATGTCAGGTGTAAGGCGACACAGCTAGACCTGAGGCCATGATTCTGGGGACCTATTTTCTCCTCTGAGGGTGTTGGGTTCTTGCATCCCACCTGTATCCCCATTGCTGAGCCTGTGAGAGAATGGATTTTGGTGTAGACAAAATGAAGGTGGTCTTAGATGGAAAGTCCTTAGATGGAAGTTTGGCGTGAGGCTCCTCAGTGCCTACAGGGCAGTGTGCCTCAGTGGACATCGGAACTATTGATAAAGACCTGCCTGAAGGTGCTCAGAGTACACACAGGAGGGAATGGCTAAGTGAAGAAGACAGTGAGGAAGCCCGAGGTGGTGAATGAGTGCATACAAGGGAAGGGGGTGCTTCTTCCCCACCCCCACTCCTACCTCCCCAGCTTCTAACTTCTCCACTCGTGTTGGACCCAGGGTTCAAAGGTGAGAGGGACCACTGGCGAAGTGGGCGGACTATCTGCATCAAGACCCACGAGAGTGGCCAGAAAGAGATAGAGGCCTTCGACGCAGCCATTCTGCTCATCCGCAACCCCTACAAGGCCCTCATGGCTGAGTTCAACCGCAAATATGGAGGCCACATAGGCTTTGCTGCCCATGCCCACTGGAAAGGCAAAGGTACAGGAGGGAGGGCCTGGGACAGCATGGGGTGACAGGAGGAAGGGCCTGGGACAATGTGGGGTGACAGGATAGGGGCCAGGGACAGCATGGGGTGACAGGAGGGAGGGCCTGGGACAATGTGGGGTGACAGGAGAGAGGGCCTGGGACAGCATGGGGTGCAGGTGGCCAGTGTGGGGTAACAGGACAGGGGGCCAGGGACAGTATGGGGTGACAGGAGGGAGGGCCTGGGACAGCGTGGGGTGACAGGATAGGGGGCCAGGGACAGCATGGGGTGACAGGAAGGAGGGCCTGGGACAGCGTGGGGTACAGGTGGCCAGCATGGGGTGACAGGAGGGAAGTCCTTGGAGAGTGTGGGGTTCAGGGTGACAAGCAAAGGGCTCTTAAGAGGGCTGTGCAAGTGGCAGCCCTGAGCAGCAGAGGTACTGCGAGGGCCACACCCAAAGCCCAGAGGTTAAGGAGTCTGACTTTCCAGTGAAGCCTGATAATGGGACTCTCAACCTTTTCGAGTTCTTGAATAACTCTAACTTTTTGGACTTGGGGTGGTGAAAAAATTGTGGGGTGCAAAAGGCTGGGAGGGACCCCTCTCCTTAGCAGCTACGGTTCTCACTACAATGACAGAGGCACTGCTAGTCCAACTCAGAGGGCATCGATTACCATGTATGTGGGTCCTCTCCTGGGTATCACACGGCCTATGTCCAGCCTATGTGGTGGTGTGAGCCTACAGCTGTGTGACCAGTGTTATTGTAGGGAACCTGCTGCCTTCAGAGAGACCAGTGATCCAGCGGTGTCACAGCAGGCAGGGCCCCATGCTCTTCCCTGGCTAGGTAAAGAGCTTGTGCCAGTGAGCAGACAGTGGCTGGAACACAGAATTCAAACCCAGCTTCAGGGTCTGAGCTGAGAACCCTGCTTCTCTCTTTACTAATGAGGAGACAGGCCTGGAGGGGCAAAGACTACTAATGTCACTAGGATACACAGTGGTCAAGCTAGCCAGGCTTCCTGGGGTCTGAGAGAAGGGGAGTGGGTGGTGATCACTGAGCAGCCCCTCTCTCTGTCAAATCCTCCAGGAACTAAGAAGAAACTATGTCAGGGTAGATAGGGCTTGGATGTACCCCAAGTCTGCTGAGCTGGGATCCCAATCCAGGCATTGATCGACACCCCCACACCACCAGCCTCTTCCCCAGCAGACACCTTGCCAGTCTCTGTTTCCTTATTTAAAGACATCTGAACCCCTAGACCAACACCAAGTCAGGGTGTTGAGCCAACTCAAAACCAACAGAGAGCCAGAGGGTGCGTGGAGGATCGGCCTACACTCATCTCATACTGGGGCTACTTTAGCCCCAGAAACTCCTCTCAGGTCAAGAGCCCTCTCCCCAGGGAACAGAACCCCTATTCTCCACCCCAGCCACCCACCCATTCCTCTCTTTGGACACCTTAGGCATAGGACAATGGGGAGGGGGGATCATTAGCAATGCAAATAAAATCACCAGGCTCCACTCCAGACCTGCCCTATCAGAGGCACTCCATTTTCACAAGCCTTTGGGGGCCTTCCTTACACACACACACACCCCTTAAGTTTCACTGCCTGAAACCCTTACTTGCTCATGTATGGCTGCGGATCAGCTGCAGCAGTGTCACCTGGGGAATTTGAGGGTCTGTGTCCAACCAGATCTCTCAGGGGCTCCGATGCTCTCACAAGCTTTAAGGCTTGCTTTGGGACCCTGACCTGGGAGATGCAGAGGTCACGCAGCTACTATGTGCATCCAGTCACTGTAGTCCTGTCCTCTCCTGATTAGAGCAGGGATAAGCCTCCCCAGCCCCCACAACTTTCGTTCTATAACGTTAATTTTACAACCCCTCTGGAGCAGGACGGAGGCGAAATTTTATGTGATATGATTACACAAGGTGAATTGTCCTGGATCTGTTTAATGAAACAGATCCTGTGTTTAATGATTCCGCGGGGAACTGGCACCAAGAAACCATTAATCAGGGCCTGGTTCCTCCTGATGACAAGAAGCTGGAGCGAAGACCGCCAGGCTGTTCACAGGCAGCTGCACCCTGCGGCTCCTCGGGGTGCCTTTGTTTCCAGATTTGTGGGTGCTGGTCGATTACCAGGAGCCCTGAGCTAGCTAGTGGAGGGCTTTTGTTTCTGTTTCTGTTCTCCTTTGCAATGAAGTCATTTAGGAGCTTTGAGAGAGGGTGGGTGGAGGGCTTGGAGTAGTGTGGGCGCACATCTGGCATGGGAGAGCTAGGAACAGTTCAGGGAACTTGCTATGCTTTGTGGGGAGGGAACTCAGGCCAGCATGAAGGGGCACGTGGGGAGTCTCAGGAAAAGCTGGGGCCACCATCAGCAGGGATTGTCATAAGCAGCAGTTACCCTTCTGTACCTGGTACTCCATCAGGATCTTTGCAAAACTTATTACCCAAAGATATCAAGGCGGCCCACTTGCAAATCAGTACACTGAAACCCAAGGAGAGCAAATAGAACCAGCAAGATCACCCAGTGCAGGTGGAGAGGAGCAGGGTTTCCAGCCCCGGGCACCTGGCTGCAGAGCCATCTAGAGACAGCCCCTGTGTCTCAGCCAGTACCCAGAGGTAAAGGGCGCAGCAGATAGGGAGGCAGCTTCCCCAGAATAAGAGACGCAGGTGATGGGATCCGAAGACACGCTCATCTTGACACACCAGGCGAATGTCTTCAAGAGAGTCACACTTGGGCACACCTGAAGTCTTGTGGGGTGCTAGGTGACAAAAGCTAGCCTCACCTGGGTTTTTCCTGGGATGGCAATAGCTGTCCTGAGTCATCAGGATACTGGGAGGTGACTCAGAACTAGAGACAGGCTGACAGAGGGAAGGAGCCCCTGTGTATGCTTGAAGTTGTCCTAGTCTTCCAGATACATCTGGTCCTAACCCATTATAACAGTACGGGCCCAATTAGTCAGCTGCCTTGTGAATAATCTATTTGAAGAATAAAAAATAACCTGTCGTCAGCATAAATATTTCTCAAGTAGCGTGGGGTTTCAGGAGGGGACTGGGAGAGGCATATAAGGACAGCTCCGATGTGTTCTGTCAAGAACAGCAGCCCTTCATCATGGTGCCATTTAGCGGTGGGAAATTTCAATTTTGTTCAGCAGTGACTCCCCCCAGCTCCTGCTGGGTATCAGGCTGTGGGAAGGAACGGGCATAAGGCTGGTGGTGGCAGGAGTTGATCTGGGCTGGAGTGGAGGGTGTTTCCTTGCTGTGGGCCAGGTCACTTTACCTGTCTGGGCCTCAGTCTCCCTCCTGGTGAAGAGCACAAAGTAGTTTCCTGTGGGATGGTTGGTAAGGATCTGTCGCCCAGCAAGGGGTTAGGATTGAGGAGGATTGTAAGTAAGGTCTCCAACCAAGCTTGAGAGACTCACCGGTCTCTCATGCACTGCTCCCTCTAGAGGGCCTGAGGAGAACTACACCCTCAGCTGTTTAAGCCCTCTGTATGCCTCTTGAGATTCTCCTGTCTCCAGGTGCCTTGAGGCTGTTGGCAGTGTCCCCGTGCCCACCTTTGCCCCTCTCCTGGCTTCTCTCTGTCCTGAGCCTCAGCAGCTCTCCCTGAGATCTGCTCTACAACTGTCCCTAAGATCATGCCATGTAACCTCTCTCTCAAGTCAGGCAATTCTATAAGCCTCCTCCCAGTCAGGTGACTTTCTATCTCATGGCAAGATGGCTGACAAGCCCCCAAGAAGAGACAGTCCATGACAGAGTAGAGAGACCACAAGAAGAAGCTTAACAATCCTAACCCCACCCCCAGGGTCTCAGGCTGCGGCGAAGACAGATGCCTAAGCAGGGTGACCACAGGGTAATGGCTCTCCGTGTGATGAGGAGGAAAAATGAAGCCTGCAGAGCCCAAAGGAGGCCCGTGTGAGCCCTGGGGGCTGAGACGATGACATCATACTTAAGAAAGATCAATCAGTGAGGACGGCAGCCATGCTTATTGAACACTTGCAGGGCTGAGACCAGTGTGAGCCCCAGCCATGCCCTGAATACAGCCCAGCATGCCCTGTGAGCAGGCTGTCACTGCTTATAAGACCTTGGTAGCCAGCCAGACCTCCCAAATCCTGTTCTGCCTCTCATTCTAAATGGCCTTAAACAGCCCCTCGATTACTCTGTGCCTCAGTTTTCCCTTCTGTTAAATGATGACCAGGGGGTGGTAGATACCTGTGGGGACTGAGTAAACTGAGTTTACTCCTATCTAGTGAAAATACAATCACAATCCAGCAATACACCTTTATAATTAATATATTAATGGAAATCTTAGACCTATGGTATGAGTAATTCACATAAATTATATATACTATAAATCTATTTTATAAGGCTGGGCATGGTGGCACATGCCTTTAATCCCAGCACTCAGGAGGCAGAGGCAGGTAGATCTCTGGTCTACAGAGTGAGTTCAAAGCTAGCCAGGGCTACACAGAAAAACCCTGTCCTGAAAAACAAGCAAACAAAAACTATTTTATATAGATGTTATAAAATTTTCATAGAATAGCCTGGGAGTACATTGGACATGCTTAGTCACAGGCCTGCTCTTTTAATCAGAATGGAGTCTTTGATGTGATGTCTTTTTAGTTGTTGTTTTCTTTCTTTCAGTTGATGAAATCATCTAGTTTATCCTTTGAGGAGGGCTCTGTAACTAACTTTGAATTTAGCTATTCAATTTAAAAATCTTTTACAATAATGTGTGTTATTCATTAACTAATAGTCCAAATTGAATAAGCAGATGTAAATATTTGTTCATCAAAAAGTCTCACAACCATTATTGAATTTAGTAGGAACATTCCAGATAGACATAACTCTCTAAATAATTTTTAAATGATTAAAGCAATGATTGACTATTCAAAATACAAAGGCTTTGTTCAGTTGGGGAAAAATTAATCTCAGATTTAAATGTCTGTTTAGTCAAAGAATAAACAAAGGGCTTGCTACTGTTGTTGTGGTTTTAAGTGTTTGGGGTTTTTTGTTTGTTTGTTTGGTAAAAATTACTAAAAACAAATCGATACTTTAAAAATTATAGAAAATTAAGCACCAATTTTATCTCAGGATATTGAATTGACCTTAAGTTTTATAACTTCAATATTTTTTTAACCTTGTTATAACCATATCCATTTTTTAAAGATTTATTTTATTTATATGAGTACACTGTAGCTATCTTCAGACACACCAGAAGAGGGCATCAGATCCCATTACAAATAGTTGTGAGCTACCATGTGGTTGCTGGGAATTGAACTCAGGACTTTTTGAAGAGCAGTCAGTGCTCTTAACAGCTGAGCCATCTCCAGCCTACCATATCCATTTTTTAAACAATCCTTTTGCAACATATTTTGATCTTATGATTATTACGAAATTTAGAAAACAGCTTTAATGAGGTAATTTTAAAAGGAAGTTCAGGAGGCTGTAATGTAAACCACAGGAAATATGGTACCTTCCTGTATATAGTTATAACTATATCCTATAGTTATAAACCCAGGCAAAGGTCATTGAACAAATTTAAATTAAATATTTGTTAGAGATTTAAGCCACTCTGACAAGTACCTTGAAGTGTTCTGCTTTTGTGTATGTTCTAGTTTTGGTTGTCACTGATGGAAAAAGCATTTCCTTTTATCGGTATTTACCAGGTATCAAAAGTGTAAAGCATCCAGAGTATGACAGAGCTTAGCATTCGTGACTTTATGACTCTTTTTAGTTAAAAAAGAGTTGAATAAATTCCTTTAAATACCTAAGTACGGTATAACACATTAAGAAGATCTGTACAGTCTAAGATGTGCTTGCAAACCCAAAAGTAGGTTTTTTTAAAATGACAAATCAAAAAAATACACATTTAGGGTTTTCTTCCACAATGGCCTTGCTAAGATACAGATTTTGAACACCGCACCCCCCCCAACCCCACCTTTTGTTCCTTTGCTTTTAAAGAGACAGGGTGCTCAGAACTATGCTTGAAATGTCGGTATGCATATAAACCCTCATATAAACAAGACATATCAAAAGCACAAACTTGAGCTAGCTTTTTAATCTCTGGGATAAAGAGATTGGTGTCTGGGGCGGGGCAGAGCGAGACGTAGGGCAGGGTGGGGAGAGAGCAGCAACTGTCACTAGGAAAAATGTATGCTAGAGAGGAGAGAGCTTGTCATAGTTACTTCATACCCTCCACTGGATAAGGACCAAGGAGGTGACATCTTCATCAGAATCATATCTTGTTAATAAAGTTATTCATGTTATTAAAATGTTTAAATTGGAAAACATGCTAATTGTCCCAAAGAAAGGTTTAGGACTATTAAAAGAGCCATTAAAAGAAGAAAAAGGGGGCTGGCGAGATGGCTCAATGGGTAAGACCACTGACTGCTCTCCCAAAGGTCATGAGTTCAAATCCCAGTAACTACATGGTGGCTCACAACCACCTGTAATGAGATCTGGTGCCCTCTTCTGGTGCATCTAAAGTCAGCTACAGTGTACTAATGTATAATAATAAATAAATCTTTAAAAAATTTTTAAAAATTGAAAAAGAAGAAGAAAAAGGAGATTTAGTGGATGTGGTCACCCTGGGAAGGGGCACAGTGAGATCTAACAAACAAGTCTGTCTTTAGGGACCAGAAGTAAAATCTGAGAGGGATGAGCAGTTTGGTCCTTGTCTGGGCTTCAGGCTTGTCTATAAGGTGTTACAATGTTACCAGAACTCTCTGAAATCTCTTTCAGGGAGGCAAAAACAGTTTACAACCCTTCCCTCACCCAGCATGAGATTCCTGGGGGAACTCCTATATCCCTAGGAACCATTGCTTCACAGTCTACTAGTCGGACTGAGACAGACACATACCTCTTGGGAATATCTTCATTTCTGCCAGATTGCTTAACTTGGGATCAAATATTATGCTGACCATGCCCAGAAAAGCCACGTGTTACTACTTATGACCCAGGAGCAGAGCTGGGTGGGTCTGAGAAATGTCTATGTTGGTGTCAGGGCCACTCAGACATCTAGAGAGTTTCTTTTATATATATATATATATATATATATATATATATATATATATATATATATATATATATATATATATATATATATATATACATACATATATATATATATATATATTTTAAAGATTTATTTATTTATTTTATGTGAGTACACTGTCTTCAGATACACCAGAAAAGGGCGTCAAATCCCATTACAGATGGTTGCGAGCCACCATGTGGTTGCTGGGAATTGAACTCAGGACCTTTGCAAGAGCAGTCAGTGCTCTTAACTGCTGAGCCATCTCTCCAGCCCTGAGAGTTTCTGGTAAGGCACAGTTGGAAGCAAAGGAATGCCAGACCTCACAGTCAGGAAAGCAGACTCGAAACTCCCCTTGAAGACGGCTATCAGTTTAAGTCCCCAGGAATGCTGGAGAGGGGGCACAGACATTTGGTTATCTTTAATAGCCTGAGAAGTCCCCCAAGCTCAGGCCAAGCTGAGATTTGGAGCTTTAAGGCTGAAAGGAAGACCCGCTGACGTAAGCCTGAGTTAAAGGAAAGCAAGCTGTTCAGACGAAGGAGGGAAGGCCCGCTGTGGAGTCTGCCTGTGTTTTGACATAAACCCCTCTAAAAAGGCTGTTGTGGTTGTGGTTGTTGTTTTGGTTTGGGGGTTTATTTTGGGGTTTTTGTTTGTTTAGTTTGGTTTTTGTTTTTGGTGTTTTTGTTGTATTTTTATTTCTGTTTTGTTTGTTGGGTTTTTTGTTTGCTTTGGTTTTTTGGAGTTTTTTGTTGTTGTTTGGTTTGGTTTGTTTTTTGTTTTGTTTTGTTTTGGGGGTTATGTTTGTTTTTTGGTTTGCTTGTTTGTTTGCTAGTTTGCATTTACTTTAACTCGCATGGCTCTAAGACCTCCTTACTATTCTGAGTTACCAGTTTGATCAAGTTTTGGAGAGCGTTTTATATTTTAGTTAAAGGGGCTGCTGATCTGTGATTTGTAAGACGTTCATTGCCTAAGACATCTTTAAGCGCAAAACCTAAACCTGGAGGAGGAAAGTGTTTTGGTAATATTTAGTCTATTTTGTTTTTGTTTTTTCCAGAACGTGTGTGTGCAGGTTAGTCAGCAATTATCACTCACTAGGCCACAGAGCGGCTAGAGGGCTAAACAGCCACTTGTCTGCAGGCACTTCCTCCTTTCTGGTGGCCTGTTGCCCCCTCCACACACACACACACACACACACACCTCTCTCCCCC
>NW_022196905.1:106580368-106582024 GCF_008632895.1 Mastomys coucha
CCCCCCCCCCCATTTTTCTCCTGAAAAGTCACCTGTCTACACTAACTAGGGTGTGTGTGTTTGGGGTCAGTTTTATGAAGCCATCTTCTCCCACTGGGTCTGTGGTTATCCTACATGCTTACACAACATGAAGGAACTCAAGACAAGGGATGAAGAACCCTTTCTATGCATCTTTCCCAAAGAGCCACTATCCCAGTGCTCAGGAGGCAGAGGCAGACTGTTCTCTGAGTTTGAAGCCAGCCTTATCGAGTAAGTTTCAGGCCAGCCAGGGCTACACAGGGAAGTCCTGTCTCTAAACAACAAACAAACAAACAAACCCTAACAAAAAGAATGGAGCCTGTTTCTTGAGTTTCCCCACTGTTTAGTGAGGTGTCCCCCTGACTCCAGCACACTTTGGAGTGAGGTGAGGTAGGGTGGGATGGGGTGGGGTAAGAGGGCACAGGTGCCTCTTGTCTCCAGGGGCTTTTTCATCAGATGATCATAAAACTCCTGAGCTAAAGGTCACAGGAGAAGTAGCAGAAAGAAAAAAAGCAGAATTAGCCATTGAGGGAGGAGCCAGGGCACAAAGGCCAAAAGTTAACAAATCAAAACATTCCAAAGAAAACCCAGACAAAACACAAACAACACACCCCACCCCATCCCCAGAGTTCCAAAAGCAAATGAAATATACCGAAAGCAAGCCAAACAGCCTAATCTAAAATGTCTTTGGGGTTCCAAGTGCAAAGCAACCCAAACCGAAGGTTAGACCTAAAGTCTTTCAAACAAGCGCTCTAAGCAGACAAAAAGAGATACCTCTCAAAGCGTGCTCTGTTAGCCCAGTTTAGAACAGACAGATAGGCTGTCCACAAAACCAAGGGAGGTCGGGAGCCCCAGACAACTCACCAGTTAGCCACCCAGCTGAGGAAACAAAACCAGACAACCAGGGCTCAATGGATCCAGGCAGGTCCCTGGCTTCCGTGCCAGCGAGTCCTCTGGGGGAAAAGTCCTCTGGGGGAAAGTGGGCCATTTTTGAAACCTCACATGTCACCATATCCGATGACATAAAAACCATAGCTCTCATCTTAAAAAGAGTATGAGAGGGCTTCTTCTAGAGCCAGTGAGTGACCGTGGCCCAGAAACACAGATGTAGCTTACTCCAGATTCTGTATTCCAACAGGAGGCAGTTTTGTGAAGTGTTTGTAGTTTGACAAAACAAAGAAAGCCATGAACCAAGGCAGTTTAAAATACATTGGAAGGTACAGCAGAGAGGCGGTATAGAGAGATAGGGGGAGCCTTTCTTGTAGGCCCAAGGTGCTGTCTGATCACATTCTTAGCTTTGGGGTTGGTAGAAGCTCGTAGCTGTCTATTAATAGATTCCAAAGGCTCTATTAGGGGGAGTTAATTCAAACACGAAGGTGCACAAGAGCAAGCTATGCAGCCGGTCTTTGGTGGGTTCTGTTTTTTTCTTCTACCCTTCTCCACTCCAAACACCAGATAGGAGACAAAAAAAGGACAGAGAGGAAGAGAAAGGGGACATTATTAGGGTTAGACTAGTTCCTGCTAATTAGGGGCGTCAAGTTTCTTGGGTCAAGTTTGATCTTGCAATCAGGATATCGAATTTCTTCTTTCTCCTTTTTTATGTGCAAGTACTTAACAAACCACAACCAACAATGACAA
>NW_022196905.1:106582034-106586094 GCF_008632895.1 Mastomys coucha
CCTAGCCTTTATCTACCCTCTGAAAAGTCCCCAGAGTCCCCAGTGTCACGAAATTGCAGAAACCATCTGCAGCTGGCAAAATGATTTGCCTGCTAGGACACGAGGCAAATCATAAGACAGCTGCTGTGGCCAGTCTGAAGCAGCCCTCTACTTGCACCTCTGATTAGAGTAAAAGCATATTCTTATATTTCTGTGTTTTTTAAAAAAACAAAAATTGTCACTACCTAGGTGCTCCAGAGGTAGCCCCTGGATCTGCAACATTCCAACCTCCCCCACAAAACTATGGTTCTGATCATCAGTCTCTGCCCATACAGCTTCTTCTCCAGATCAAAACCCAGAGCTTCCAGCATGCTAAGCAAGCAAGCGCTCTCTGCTCTCCAGCCCTTCCTGTCTACTTCCACATCTTTGTGCCTCCACAGTTTGGTGGAATCTATTTGCATGTTATGGTCTATCTGTGTATAGGGCTGTGCCTGTAGTGAACCAGGCACCAGCCAGGGTGTGATACCCAAGAAAGCACACGTGGGTTTCAGGCATCTGGAAGGTTTGACATCGGCTGGTCTGGTGACGTGCTGACGCTCTGATCTCTCCGCAGAGTGGCCTGAGTTTGTGAGGAACTATGCCCCGTGGTGGGCCACGCACACGCTGGACTGGCTCAAGTTTGGCAAGACTGTCCTGGTGGTGCACTTTGAGGATCTGAAGCAGGACTTGTTTACGCAGCTGGGCCGAATGGTCAGCCTGCTGGGCGTGGCGGTCAGGGAGGATCGTCTGCTGTGCGTGGAGAGCCAGAAGGACGGCAACTTCAAGCGCTCGGGGCTGCGCAAGCTGGAGTATGACCCTTACACAGCGGAGATGCGCAGGACCATTGCCACCTACATCAGGATGGTGGACGCAGCGCTGCGAAGCCGCAACCTCACTGGGGTGCCTGATGCCTATGGTCCAAGATGATGGGCAGCCAGGGAGGGACCCAGCACCGCGTGCCCCTTGGCTTCAAAGAGCTGGCTTCCCTCTGGCACAAAGACAGCCCCGGGCTTCTGCCTGCCTTCAGAAAGGCCTCTCCGAGGCCTGAGGAGATGTCTAGACACCTTCCCCTTGGAGAGTATGCTGCCTGGTTTGGGGTGTCCCTGTCCCTGCCGTTGGTGGGATAAGGGAGAGGATAATCTGACAGAGGTTGGGAGGTTCTGGCTGTGGCAGCTGATGGACATTTTGTAAGCAATGACCCTGTTCTGACTGTGTGGGCCCCTGCCTCTTCCCCTGAACAAGCATCGGCTTTCTGATCTCTCTCAGGCCACCTGTGTGTGACAGCCAGCCAGCTGGGACCTGTCTCTGTGGCCTTGGGTATCTGACTTCTGAGGTATAGAGACTGGTGCTCTGGTGTTACAGTGCGAGCCCTCCCCACCCCCCGGGCTAAAGCACATATGGAGCCCAAGCTGGGTGTTGTCCCACCTTCAGGACAGCAACCCTGTCCTGTCTGCTCATGCTATCCTGTCTTGGGGAGGGGGTGACGTCACGGTTCTTGATCCTTCTTCCAAAGTCCCTTAGGTACCAAAAACCAACCCAATAGGTTGGCCATGTGCCACATACGAAGCCCCGAGGACCCATCTTTGCAGGGTGGGGCCTGCAATGGCTATCTTACACTGCCCGACTGATCCCTTAACCAGGGAGTCCTTTACTATCCAGGGCAGAACAAAAGTGCTCCAACTCAGTGGGAACCACACCCAAAACTGTCCCCTACCTTCTAAGCCATCAGTCTTCCTTCCCTTGCTTGTAGCCCAGTAGGGCCAACCCCCACTGGGGACTCCTCAGAGTCTGCAGTAAAGAATGGCTCTCCATTCCCATTATGCCACTGCTCTCTCGACGCTGAGACACCAAAGGATTTCTGACTCGAGTCACAGATCATGTTTTATGAAGCATGCATCCAGGATCCCATCCCCCCTCTGGCTTTCCCTCCCAGCCCTTCACCGTCCCCATTATATAAATGCAAAAGCCATAGTCACGGCCCCTCGCTCTTCCGTCCGGAGTAGCCCCCTGCAACCTTGGGGGGCAAGCAAACACTCGTTCCCACCTACCCAAGGAACCCTGGAGAAGGTTCGTGAAAAGAGATATATTTTTTTAAGAGGAATATGACCAAGACATTCTACCCCTTGGACACTGGCCACAAAAAAAGAAGGACCAGCTTTCCTTCCCCAACACCCTCATCTGGAGGGTTTGGACCACCCCAGGGCTCAGCCAAGGGGACTCTGAATGTATTTTGTATGGTGTTACCCACCCCAGACTAATTTCTAGTTTTCTTTCACTGGGTAGTAGAGGGCCTGGCTTCCCTCCTGCTTGGAGATCAGCTCTCACTGAGAGACTCTGGGCCCAGAACCTGGGCTGGTTCTTTGCTAGTGGCCACCTCTGGTCACAAACTTTCTGTTCGAAGATTCCTCAGGTCAACACTATCATTAAAAGAGAGTTTTGTTGCTAATTGTTTGCCCTGCTGTATACAGTGTATTCACACATGGCGTGTTTTCTCGGAGGGGGGTGGGTAGGGGGTGTATGAGTGAGAGAGGAGAGGGGAGGCCTGAGGTGTGGAATTCTCTGGGTTTCTTATGCACAGATGTAGACAAGAGTATCCATGGGAGATGTCTCTTCTGTGTATGTGAGTGACAGAAACCCCGTGTGGCTGCTGTACATTGTCTCTGCAGTGGGGGAGCCAATGATAATACAAAGATGCCCAGGGACCCCCATGGCTCCCCATCTCCATCAACAAACCTCCACCTGGCTTCTACCACCAACCAGACTGGGCCTTCTGTGGGGAATGAAAAGCTGTAACCAGAGACTTACCCAATCTGAGGGCGGGGGAGCTTCTAATGAGAGAATGGGGCAGCTGAGATGGAGAGGGAAAAAGCAGGGAGGGGCTTCTCCCCACCAAGAGCCCTGGGTCACCAATACAGGAGAAGCAAGAAGAAGGACTTCAGTGTCAGAGTCCCTGGACGAGGGAATGCTATTCATGGGAGCCATGCTGGGTGACTGAGCTCATCTGGGGCCCAGGCCAACTCGGATGTCAGTATTAAACCAAGTATGACCTGTCAGAGGCACCCTTGAACCTGGGCTGACCAGGTTCAGACTCTCCCTTTGAACCTAAGTCCCATCTATATTCCTGAAGCTACCTTCACCCACCCATTCCCAGTGAAGGAAGCCATGTGACATCAAGCTGGCCTGGATTCTTGTCTCAGCACCTTAAGGGATCTGCCTCCCACTCCTTCCTGATGTCCCAGTCCATAGCCAGGGGTGAAACTGAGCTGAAGCGCCTGTCACAACAACCAGTGTCTGCCCTTCCTGCGGCCATCTGGACTCAAGTCTTTATATTTCAGACTTGGGAGGAACTAAAGTAGCTTTTTTTCCCTACTCACGCATACTTCCTGAGCATGGGTTACCACCAGTCCACCACAGGCCCTGCGCCCTGTTTTAGAGACTGAAAAGGGGACTTAAGAACTCTCCATCCCTGCGGAGTTCACAGAAAGCATCTGGGGATGAGGATAGTGAGGCCCCTGGTGGTCCCTATGAACCGCAGAGACTGCTGAGCCCCAACATGGAGATTGATTTCAGGGCTAAGTCTCACTGTGGAAAGCAGTGTGAACAATAGCCGGGGGTTGGGGGTCATCCAGGCTGGATCCTGCTGTCTTCCCTCACTGACTCCCAGACTCAAGTAGAAGAAGGCTGATCATTGGGATCAATTCCAGGTTTCCCCAGGCTCCATCCAATGTGGGAGGGTAAAGGAGAGGCAGGGGGGTGCAGGCAGCTTCTTCTAGGACTACCCTCCTGGCAGAGGCCTAGCCCCCTCTTCCCTGGCTTGCATCTCTTTGTTTTCTTCTTTCCTCATCCCTCCTCCTGTTTGTCTTAGAGCCCTAGTTTCCCTCTTTGAGGTCTGACTTCCTCCAGCTGCCCTGTTGTCCCTTTTCATTCTGCCTGCCCCTGACTGCCCCCTCTGCCTTTCTCCATCCTCCTCACTGTCCTCCTCACTGTTCTCCTCTCCATCCTCCTCTCCATCCTCCTCACTGTCCTCCTCTCCATCCTCCTC
>NW_022196905.1:106586132-106597650 GCF_008632895.1 Mastomys coucha
TCACTGTTCTCCTCTCCATCCTCCTCTCCATCCTCCTCACTGTCCTCCTCTCCATCCTCCTCTCCATCTTCATCTCTGTCCTCCTCACCATCCTCCTCACCATTATCCTCCTCCTCACTATCCTCCTCTCCATCCTCCTATCCATCTTCCTCACCATCCTCCTCTCTGTCCTCCTCACTGTTATCCTCCTCCTCCTCCTTACTGTCCTCCTCTCCATCTTCCTCACCGTCCTCCCATTCTGTCTCCCCATTGATGCTGCAAGTGTCTGCCCCACCTCTACCCCTTGATCTTAGAGCTCTCTACTCCTCTCCCCTTCCCTTCCTCCCTCTCTCCCACCCCCATCTCCTCATCCTGCAGAGTGGGGGTGGCTCTGTAGGATCCAGGCCTAACAAGACAAATGTACCCAGCCTGGTAACCAAGGAAGTAGTTTCCTTAGCAACAGAATCTGCAGAACTGGGCTGTCCTGTCCTTAGCTCTGCTATTGTGGTAATAGGCTTGAGGGAGGGAGGAAGTGAGAGAGAAGGAAGAAAGGAAATGAATATCAGTGTCTGACTCAGTGTGACGCTGCTAGAGGAGATGACACCTCTCATTCAGTATGATGCTGCTGGCGGCCCTCTTCATGGGGGAGGGAACAACACCCCAGCATCCACTCACTGTCTGATATTTTGGGAAAACTTAAAATTTGAGGCCCAGAAGCTGGAGAGATGACTCAGTAGTTAAGAGCACCGACTGCTCTTCCAGAGGTCCTGAGTTCAATTCCCAGCAACCACATGGTGGCTCACAACCATCTGTAAAGGGATCCGATGCCCTCTTCTGGTGTGTCTGAAGACAGCAACACTGTACTCATATAAATAAAATATTTTTTTTTTAAATCAAGGCCCAGAGGGAGTGAGGGCAGAGAGGCAAAGTAGAGGGTGTGGGGTAAGCACACAGAGGCTGTCTGTCTGTCTGTCTCATCTGTTTCCCTCCCTCATCTTCTCTTGGATGTATAGAAAAAGACAAAAAAGGACAGCAGGACCTGGAGCTCAGCAGTGCCCAGCCCACGTGAATCCTGTGACCAAGATCCCAGTGAGATTCTCCCAGTGAGAACACAGTGTGTGCATTGGTGGTGAGGGTTGAGAGAGCCCTATAGTCCCCTGGGAGTTCTGCTAAGCAGGGATGGAGGAAGAAGGGCATAGAGAAGGATGCAGACATCTCCAATTCCATACTCCATTCTCTGCTGCCGAGGAGAGACATGGAGGTGGGATCACCCAGGGCCTGGCGGAGGCATGAGAGGCTCAAAGACAGTAACTAATTCACTTTGGGACACAGATGCTGGTGACGAGAAACCATCAGGGCCGGTTTCGATGGTAGAAGAAGCAGAGGGTGTGCTAGAAGAGAAGATGAGGGAGGGAAACAGATAAGACAGACAGACAGACAGCCTTAAATCATTGCCCTGGCATTGTTTTATACTCCAACTGCATGAGACTGTAAATGACTATCTCCAAGAACACATCTGTCCAGGTTCACTACTTCCCTTTCAGAAAGACGGATTGGGTTCTGCTTCTAGGCCAATATGCAAGATTTGGAGGGACGTAACATAGAAGGTATGGGGGTGAGGGGCACAGAGCTGCACTGATGCACGGCAGTGAGGTACCCTCAGTGACATGTCTGTTCATTTGTCTACAGCAGTTTACTGTCTCCGTCAGATTTACAGCCTGCAATCTGCCAGCATTCAGGAGAGACGTCTGGAAAGGAGGGCATACCTCAGAACATGGAGGAGGAGGGAAGGATGGGGTGTTTCTGTCCCACCCCTGACTTGCCTATCCGCACAATAGTGGCTATATTTCAGCAGGCCCCATGGACAGCCCTGTTGCTGATTGAAATGTGCAGGCCTTGAGGGAGGTAGCTCCCTGATGCAAATGACTTCGTGGTCATTTGCTACTAGACTACAGGGAATGAACAGTTCAGAAGAACGGCAGAGCGGAGTGCTCACTGGTGACCTTCATGAGTACCAAAGGAGAGGGCTCAGGGAGGACTTTGGTGAGGCCTCAGGTGGGTATTCAGCCCGTTTCTATGGCCGTCACACTTCCTGACTTGACATGACTGGTGATCTAAGATCTGCTGAAGCCAGTTTTCCAAAAGATTGTGCCCAAGGTCCCAAAGTCTCCTGGTTGGAAGGACCACAGTAGTGAGAGTGTGTGTGTGTCTGTGTGTGTCTCTCTGTGTGTATGTGTAGACAGGTGAGCCTGTGAGCTTGCCAGGGCCATGCAGGAAACAACACATTGATGTTTAGACCACTGAGGCATTGTCCTGAGGGTATGGTAATGACAGCTATGGCCATCACCCAGGCCTTTAACTTTATCTCTCAAACTCACGTGGCATCCAGCACAGGTGCTGGGATCCCCTGAAGCAGTCATGTCCCAATACAGCTCCTAAGAGGCACCACAGTCAGCAGCCAGGGCAGGCCTGAGTTAGCCCTCGGCAGCCTAGGATCTGTGTCCCAGGAACAGAGATGTCTCTTGCTCTCACCCCCACCTGAACCCTTCTGGTAGTTTGAATATTCCTGACCCAGGGAGTGGCACTAGTAGGAGGTGTGGCCTTGTTGGAGTGGGTGTGGCCTTGTTGGAGTAGGTATGGCCTTGGAGGAGGTGGGCCACTGTGGGTGTGAGCTTTAAGACCCTCATCCTAGCTGCCTGGAAGTCAGTCTTCCACTAGCTGCCTTCAGATGAAGATGGAGAGCTCTCAGCTCCTCCTGCACCATGCCTGCCTGGATGCTGCCGTGCTTCCACCTTGATGATAATGGACTGAACCTCTGAACCTGTAAGCCAGCCCCAATTAAGTGTTGTCCTTGTAAGAGTTGCCTTGGTCTTGGTGTCTGTTCACAGCAATAGAGTAGTGACTAAGACATCTGGTTTGAGAACCTACTTGTGTAATCGAACACTGGGCGGTAGGCAGTGGGCAGATGTGACGTCGGGATGAATAAGGGAGGTGTGGATCTGACAAGACACTTGGGAGGATGCTGAGGACAATTGTCTACCAAGGAGGAGAACAAGAGATGAGGAAGGAGACTCGGAGCCCACAACTGGGCTTCCTGGGTTTGTCTAGACCTCTGCGCTTAGATTGTGAAACAACCACTCAAAGCCGTGCTTTCCAGATTCACACAATGGAACCCCAACTTCCCAAATGGAGGTGTTTAGCAACATCTGGAGGCGCGGTTGGGTTTTTTCACAGCTGGGGGTGTTGCTGGCTTTTTACTGGGCAGAAACAAAGCTCCTTGCCTCTCCCCACACAGCGCACACAACAAACGGCTGAAGTGACCAGGAGACAAGGCCCTCAGAGTGTAGTAGGCTCAGGAGTGGCCGCGAAGATGGCGTCTGGTTCTTAGCTGCAAGGATACCTTACAGGTTCCCATGACAACTGCCAGGCAAGGAAGGACCTTGGATTCTTTGTAGCTCACCGCTGGCTTTCTGCAATTCTTTCCTCTGCTGGAACTCCCCACACCCTTCCCCCACAGCCCATAGAGAAGAATGTGCTGAAGAGGAAGGTGTGGGCCGAGACCTTTTCCTGATGATAAATGAGGGCAGTGGACTAACTCGGGTGGGGCATTAAAAAAAAGCGGGGGGGAGGGGGGACGACTGTAAAACCACAAACACCAAACTAGCGTATGTGGGAGAGACTGGGAAAGGAGGTGTTGAGCCAAAGGCAGTTTGGAAACAGCTGTCTGTGTGTAGTTTTCCAGCTTACTGAGGGGCTGAGGTTGAGGCCCCATCCCATCCCTAGTACCACATAACCCAGTATGTGGTGATGTATACCTGTAATCCCGGACTTCAGGAGGTGGAGGCAGGAGGATCAGCAGCTAAGGCCATCCTGGACTGTTGTGACTTCAAGGCTAGCCTGAGCTATGTGGGCTGTTTTGACTTCAACATGAGCTACATGAGATCCTGTATCAACAAACCAAAAATGAATAAATCAACTAGACTCTCCCTATGAAAAAAACAGTGGACTTCTATTTTCAGTGTTGGCGGTGACCTTTACAGAGCTCCCCACCCTGGTGTGTTTAAGCAAGCGGAGGGCGGGGAGGGTGGAGGCCAAGGCAATGTACCTAGGGATGCCTCAGGACAGAGGATGGTCTCACCCAAATGGTACTGGTGTCAAGACATTGACAGAGCCTGGTGTGACCTGGGAAAGGGAGCAGCTCAGAGCTTGGTCAGAAACGGGTCAGAACACATCTAACAGGAATTTTATTCATTTTAATTGACCTGGGCTAGCTGCTGCGCACCTTTGAATCTCGGTGTCAACATGGAATTTAAGTCTTGGGATTGTTGCATTAGCGAGGACTGCATAGGACCTGGGCTGGAGGAGCCAGGTGTTACCTGAGTTATCAAAGGCCCGTGTTTGCCAGCAGCTACCCGAGGGTTGGAAGACGTGATAGAGCCAAGCAGGCTCCCTCTGCACAGAGTATGCTTCCAACACTTGCTCCCCAGCCCTGTATTGGTAACTTTTTCTGTTGCTGCGATAGAACCCCAAGCCCGAGACCACAGGTGAGCTTATTTGGGCTGAAGGTTCCAGAGGGTAATAGTTCATTGCTGCAGGGAGGTGTGGCAGCCGGAGCAGGAAGCTGAGAGCTCACATCCCCAACTACAAGCCATGCAGCAGAGAGAGCAAGCTGGAAACAACACAAAGTCTTTGATTTCAAAGTACACTGTCCTAGTTGGGCTTTCTGTTGATGTTACGAAATGCTGGGACCAAAAGCATCCTGGGAAGGAAAGGGTTAATTCAACTTACACTTCCGTGCCACTATTCATCATCTCAGCTACAGGAACCCATGTAGGGCAGGAACCTGGAGACAGGAGTTGATGCAGAGGCCATGGACAAGTGCTCCTTACTCACTTACTCCTCCTGGCTTGCTCAGCCTGCTTTCTTATAGAACCCAGGACCACCTGCCCAGAGATGGCTCCACCTACAATGGGCAGGACCCTCCCCATCAATCACTAATTAGGAAAAGGCCCTATTAGCTGTTTCTTATGGAAACATTTTCTCAATCAAGATTCTATGTTCCCTGCCAGGCAGTGGTGGCTCATGCCTTTAATCACAGCACTGGGGAGGCAGAAACAGGCAGATTTCTGAGTTCTAGGCCAGCCTGGTCTACAAAGTGAGTTCCAGGACAGCCAGAGCTATACAGAGAAACCCTGTCTCGAAAAACCAAAAAAAAAAAGATTCCGTGTTCCCATCTTGCCTAGCACACCCTCCCCTGTGGCGCCACTTCCTCCATCAAGATTGCACCACCTAAGACTCCCCAAAGAGCACCTCAAACCAGGGACTTAGACCACAAACGCCTGAGATTAAGGAGACTGTTTCTCATCCAAGCTACCAGAAGGCCTCTGCTGCCCTGTAAGAGCCAAGCCTGCAGCTTTCCAGATGTTCACCCACCATCCATAACCCGTTTGACCTGCTCTCTCTAATCAGAAGCACCGTGTTCCAGAAATACCACAGCTAAATGGGGTCCTACCGTCTCTCTCTAGTAAATCTAGGATGTTGAACTACATGAGCCCCTAAGGATTCGGTATATTTCCAGACAAAGACGGGGTCATTCGTAGGCCTGAAGTCACAGAAGCCAACCAGCCATACAGGAAAGGAAGGACAAAGGCTCTGCTAGGGGCAGAGCCCACCACACCTATTTCCCCTAAACCATCTGCCATCCCGTTTCTCCGCTCTTCGCTCTTCTGTGGGCTAAAAGAACAGAGGCAGGAGAAACCTGACCCAGGGAAACCCACGCCCACTTCCTGACCTCCATAGACTGCCCTGGAATGATGACCCTCCCATCCCTTGCCTCCCTAGGCTGTGGAAAGTGTTTAATTAATAAACACGCCTTTAATGCAAGTTGATGTTGAAGAGCGACATTTAAATGCTAATTATTGTTATCAGGGGCTGTTTTCTGCCTAATTAAATGCATGGATTCTGTAATTATTAGCTAATTCCCAAAGAGAAGCCAGGCCCCCAGGTGTTACAACTTGCTCTCCTCAGCCACTGACCTGATTCTAACGTCCTGGACAAGCCTAGGAGTCTGGGCTTGAAAGGGGGTGAACTGGGGTCCTGGGGGAAGAAAACGGGCTCTGTTGTCACTTTGAGCCTTTTTTTTTTTTTAATGTCAGTCACGGGGGCTAGAAGGATGGCTCGGTGGTTAGGAGCACTTACTGTTCTTGCAAAGGACCTAAACTGAGTTGCCAACACCCACCTGGTGGCTCACAGCCATCAGTAATTCAGTCTCAGGGTGCACATAAGTGAAGTGAACCTCCCACCTGTGCACATACAGCCTGGTTTGGGTCATGGCTCTTCCTTTCTTTACAGAAAGAACTTGCTCTGTTCAGTTGCTTTCACTTGGTTCCCCTGCCACGTGAGTGTGTATGTTCATGTGTGTATAAAGTGTATGCATATGTGTGTGTGTGATATGTGTGTCTGTGTGTGAGTTTGTGTGTATGTGTATGGTGTGTGTACTATGATGTGGTTTGTGTGTGGAGTGTGTGTATATGTATGTGTGTGTGTATGGTATGATGTAAGTGTGGTATGTGTGTGCGCTGTGATGTGGTGTCTGTGTGTGTGTGGTATATGTATGCTATGGAGTATGTGCTGTGGTGTGTGTGTGCGGTGTGCATGGTGTGTGTGTGTACTGTGATGTGGTGTGTGGTATGTGTGTGCTGTGGGGTGTGTGTGCTTTGGTGTGTGTGGTGTGTACTGTAGTGGGGGGGGGCTGTCGGGGTGTGCTTTAGTGGTGTGTGTGTGTGCACTGTGATGTGTGTGGAGTGTGTTGTTCACAGGCAGTTGTGAAACACCAGACATGAGTGCTGGGAACTGAACTCAGGCCCTCTGTAAGAGCAGTTGGTGCTCTGAGGGGCGGGTCCTTGTTTCTCTCAGGGGTAAGCTGGGTGTTCTTTCTCCATCTCCAGGGCAAGTGCTCTGTTGGTGGTAACACACTTTGTCCTAAGAGCCTCCCTGTCCACTGCCTTTGGAAGAATGGAAACTGCTCATTGGCGTGACGTTCACTGTGTTGGATTTACTGTATTAGCTTGTGTCTTGGTTTTGTCTGTCAGGCATCTCTGTTCTTGTGAACCCAAGCACACAGAGGCCTCCTCCCCAGCATCACCGCTGTTCAATTCCTCCTGCGAACGCTGGTATAAGATTAGACCCTAAACTTCTCCAAATGCTAACATCCATTCCTCTGGCATCCAACCTACAACAGTAGGCAAGTGTCTTAGGGTTTTACTGCTGTGAACAGACACCATGACCAAGGCAATTCTTATAAAAGACAGGTTCAGAGGTTCAGTCCATTATCATCAAATCAGGAACAAATCAATGTACAGGCAGGCATGGTGCAGAAGGAGCTGAGAGTTGTGCATCTTCCTCTGAAAAGCCTTAAAGTCTATGTCCACAGTGACACACTTCCTCCAACAAGGCCACACCCACTCCAACAGGGCCACACCCACTCCGACAAGGCCACACCTACTCCAACACGGCCATACCTGCAAATAGTGCCACTCCCTGGGCCAAGCATATTCAAACCACCACAGCAAACAAAGAACCCTTCATGTCGAACATAAAAATGAGCTGGGGCTTGCAGGATGCAGTGTGGTGGCTAAGAGCACTCTTCCTTACTGCAGAGTATCTGAGTTTGGTTCCCACCATCCACATATCTCTAACTCCAATTCCAGTGGATCTGACGCCCCCTTCTGGCCTCTGCAGACACTGCACACACATGGTTTATGATTTGGGCAAAGCACTCACACACGTTTAATTTAATGTGCATGATTCACAGCCTTGCTCAGGGAAGAGCAGGCAAAGAAATTACTTGTACTTTGCAGACAAATCTGTCCCAGCTGCCCAGCTGAACTGTGTGGGAGTAAAGCAGCCATATCAAAGACCTGAGCTGACTCCATCGAACCTCATTTACCATAGCAGCCAACGGTTCCATAGCAATAGTTTGCAAACCTCTGGACCACTTCAACATCTCTCTGACCAGAGGCAGTTGACAAAGGTCACTTAAGGCTCATGATCTGGGGGCTAGAGAGCTGGCTCAGTGGTTAAGAGCACTGGCTGACCTTCCAGAGGTCCTGAGTTCAAGTCCTAGCAACCACATGGTGGCTCACAATCATCTGTAATGAGATCTGACACTCTCTTCTGGTGTGTCTGCAGACAGCTACAGTGTACTCATATACATAAAATAAATAAATAAATCTTTTTTTATTTGATTTGAGGGGATGCCATCCATCATGATGAACAAGGTGCAGTGACAGATGGCTCTGCATATTAGGAGCCTGCAGGTGGTCCTCACCTCCTCAGCAGGACAGGAAACTTGGCCAGGCTATAAACTTCAAGGCATAACTCTCCAGTCTGCCCCTCTGACCCATTTCCTCCAGCTAGGCTCCATCTGAAGGTTCTATAACATCACCAAACAGTGTCTCTGGTAGCTAAGCATTCAAACGCCTGAGCCCTCGAGGGGTGGGGGGTGGGGGAGCTGTGGTGATGTGGATAGGTTTGACCTCCATAGACTCATGGGTGTGAATGCTTGGCCATAGGGAGTAGCACTACTAGGAGGTGTGGCCTTGCTGGAGTGGGTGTGGCCTTGCTGAAGTGGGTATGGCCTTGCTGGATGGGTGTGGCCTTGTTGGAGGGAGCTTGTCACTATGGGGACGGGCTTTGAGGTCTCCCATGCTCAAACTATGTCCAGAGTGGCACAGTCTCCTTCTGTTGCCTGTGGATAAAGATGTAGAACTCTCAACTCCTCCAGCACCATGTCTGCTTGCATGCCTTTGTGTTCCTACCATGATGATAATGGACTGAACCTCTGAAACTATAAGCCAGCCCCAATTAAATGTTGGCCTTATAAGAGTTCCCTTGATCATGGCATCTCTCCATATCAAGAGGAACTCTTACTAACACAAGAGCCATTATACATTCAAATAATAGCTTCATCCTCCCATAGCATAGTCTAGCATGGTCCCCAGGTCTGAGGCCTGGGGAGGGAAAGGTTGACAGCTGCCAAGCAGCAGGCATATGTTAGATAGGATGGGGACATCAATAATCCCAAGTGCTCTCTGGCATAATTGTTTCATGAAAACCACGGGCAAAGCACTTAGACTCCCCTAACTATATTGCTTAAATTACAATAATCATAACCACGTGCTCATGGGAATTTAAAATGGGAAGGTATTGTGCTCGGGGATGGGGATGTAGTCTGCTGGTTGTTTGGCCCCAGAACCAGGCTGGTTGTCTCCATCGGCCCGGCCCTACATCACCACAGGTGGTAAGCATTGCAGGAGACATTAAATACGAATATTTTCTATCAAATACCATAAAACCTGTGGGGTTTTTTTGTTTTTGTTTTTCTGTTTTGTTTTGTTTTGTTTTTTGGTTTTTCCAGACAAGGTTTATCTGTGTAGCCTTGGCTGTCCTGGAACTCACTCTGTAGACCAGGCTGGCCTCAAACTCAGAAATCTGCCTGCCTCTGCCTCCCAAGTGCTGGGATTAAAGGTGTGCGCCAACCACCGCCCTGCCAAAACCTGTGTTTATGATGAGGAATATTCAAATCTTCTTGTCTTCCCCCACCTTGTAAGATTTTTATGCAAACATTCCAATCCCCACCAGCAAAATTTTTGTTTACATACCAGCTACACACTCAGATCACTTCCGCTGACCTCTCCCCCACCGCTCGGTTTTATGTGACCAGCCCATTGGGAAGGACTGAGGTTGGGCCTCTGCCAGTGGGGAAAGGCAAACACATGGTCACCTGCCTTCGAATAAAAACCAAGTGTGCTTTCTGTCCTGTGTGCTCACTTCCACTTTGATGAGCGGCACACGAGCGGTCCTCATGTCCAATGTGGACCTCTCAAACCCTCCTTAAGGGGAGGCAGCCACTATGCATGAACAACAAAGTGTGCTTTAATTAATTTGGCAATGATGGTTTGGGTCTGTGGATCTTTCTCCTCCTATCAACTCTGAGAATCCATCCCTGGTCCTTCAAGCTGGGGGACGGGCTGTTGACCCCATGGATGAGTGTGGAAGGCACTCACTCCTGTTGGGCTCAGCTGCTTCACTCCAGCTAACTTTTGCCATCCACCCTCCCTCCATTTGGCCTAAGGCCATAGCTACCCATCAAATGGAGGGCGGGCGATTTGCCAGCAGGTATTGATGTGTTTACAAAAAGATAATAAGAGGAGGGGATATGTTCTATGGAAGTGTAGTCAGGCATGGGAGAAGGGGATGCCTCAGCATGGGCCTGCTGAGCATCCCTCCCTCCTGAGGGATCAACCACACAATGATATAGTATAGAATAGTTTTTTAAGAGCATGGAGATGGAAGTTAAGAGGGTAGTATAGACAGAAAAAGGCAGAGAGAGAGAAAAAAAGAGAGAGAGAGTAGAGAGAAGAGAAGAGAAGAGAAGAGAAGAGAAGAGAAGAGAAGAGAAGAGAAGAGAAGAAGAGGAGTAGAGGCCAGCCATGAGCACATGGAGGGGGGAGAGGATGGGGAGAGAGGGGGAAAGGAGCGGGAGCAAGAGAGAAACAAGAAATCGAAGAGGGGGCAAACAACCCCCTTTATAGTGGGTCAGGCCTACCTGGCTGGACTTAGACAGAATGCTAAGGGGTATTCCTACACTAAACCTATAAGGTGGAAGTCCAGATCACCTCCAACTACCAGAGAGGACACTGCAGTCCAGGAAGGAGGTGGGCCAGGACACAGACCTTTGAGCCCAAAGCCAATGGGTCGAGCCATTCATCAAGTGGCTCAGAAGGGAGCAACTGGGGAAGGAGCAGCTGTAGGAAAAGGGCCAGCTCAGATCCTTCCAAGATTCTGGGGGAACACAGCCTGTTAAGTGCTCCCCGGGAAGCTGATGCTTGGTGCAGGGGGCTGTGGGCTGCTAGCAGAAAGGCTGAAATTGCCAAGAGCCCTTTCTTCTGCTCCTCTGTGGTTTAAAGTCCACAAGCCAAGCCTCCCCTTAATTCAATTAAAATGGACTTGTTGTGCTTCTCAGCTCTTTATTTCTGTCTTTTGAGAAATATACAAATTACCCAGAGGTCTCTACAGCTCCTGAACCAAAAAGCAACAATAATCCTGTTCTGATAAATCTAATTAAAGGCAACTACTGGAAGCTGCTCTGATGGAGTGGAACAGATCCAGGGTAGAGAGGGCAGGGCTCTGAGGACAGGGGTACATGACCCCAAAGGGAACCAATCTGCCATGGGCTATCCAAGGGGCCTCTGGTGGAGTAGGATTTTGTTCTGCTTGGTTTTGTTTTTATGACATGGCCTCTTGTAGCCCAGGATGGCTCACCATGTAACAAAGGATGACCCTAAGCTCCTGATCCTCCTGAAGCCATTTCCCAAGCTCTAGGGTTGCAGGCATGCCTGAATGACCACATTCTATGTTTGTGCTAGGCATGGAACCCAGGGCTTTGTGCATGCCAAGCAATCACTCTGCCTTCTGCCTTCCCAGTCAAATCCAAAGCCCCACACTGTTTCTTTCTTTCTTTCCTTCTTTTTTTTTT
>NW_022196905.1:106597857-106604339 GCF_008632895.1 Mastomys coucha
TGACCTCAAACTCAGAAATCCGCTTGCCTCTGCCTCCCAAGTGCTGGGATTAAAGGTGTGCGCCACCACCACCCAGCTCCCACACTGTTTATGTCGGTGGCTCCACCAGGCAGCCATGGCAAGGGCCTGTTCTGTAGTCAGAAACACGGAGCATAAGCCTGATCAGGCTGGGCCTGGAGGGGGATTCGACCCTCTGCCTAAAACCTTGGAGTGTTCGAATGGAAAGGAGAGCAATGAATCAGCTCTGGTCCCCACGCCTGTCAAATCCTGCCTCCCAGAGTCTGAGGAGCTGTGGCTTGAGTCACAACAAGAGTATTCTGCTCGTAGTGTATCTGTCTAAGAGCTACATCCAGATAGCCTCGGCGCTGTCAAAGTGGCCATCTTCCCTTCTTCTGCTCTGTTTTCCACCCCAGAAGGCTGAGACCAGAGTGAATTCAGTGATCTCACCGTGGCCTTGTCTATATCGCTTTGGCACAAGGCTAGCTCTCTCCTTAAAGCTGGGCCGTTGCCTCCGGTCATCACTGAAGTCTGAAGTGGGATAAGAGTCCTCAGGCGAGACCCCTTATGTTCCAAGAAACAGCACAGAGAGATGCTGTCCAGTGGCCACGCCCACTGCCAGCCCTGCCCCCAGTGCAGACCTGTAGCAGATGCCATCCAGGGTGGTTTTTCTCCAGATGCCAAAGGCTCAGGGGATGGGTTCCTAATTCCTGGCAAGCCTCAGCCAGAAACCGGGAGCAGCCGCTGGAGCCCAGATTCCAAGCAGCACTAATCCCATTACATGAGCATTAAAAAAAAATAATAATAACAGGCTCACACCCTCTCCATCGATCTCTGCCAGCCACTGGCCCATCCTCAGGTTCCTAGAAATCTGTGGAGTTCCCCGTAAACAGCAGAAAATCAATGGAGTGTGACTGAACACAGCTCTGGGTAGCGGCTCAGGGACCCTCCAGGGAGAAGCTCTCTCTATTTCTGCTATCCATGGTTGGCAGTAAGTGAAACTGAATCTCAGCCAGTCTCCTTTCTCTTGCTGGTTCTATCCTCTGTGAAATGCTGATAGAAGAGTTGTCCTAGGGCTGTGGTTGATGTGTTTATGTCCCTTGTGTAGTTCATAGTCAGTCTCATCCTCAATGTACTTACCTGCACCTGGCATATTTGTTACAGTAGCATCTCTATGATCACAGTACCTGATATGACCAAACTAAGGCTGAAAAAGATTGATTCGGGTGCACAGTCTGAGGAACCAGTCCATCAAAGCAGGAAGGAGAGGAGAGACCATTACAAAGGAGTGTATGGTGGGGTTATTCTAATCATAACGGGCCAGGAACTAGAGACTGTGTGACAGGCATCAGAAGCAGTAACCCTCAAGAGGGAGTCCACCCTAGACAACTCCCTCTCCCCTCCCCAGCCCCCACAAAACAGCTGGGAGCCAGGTGTTCACACTCAACAAGGAGCACGCTATGTTTGAAATCTAACACATGTTGCTGTTCTGAAGGAGAATTTCCCAACTTGTGTTTTTATTCATCTATTTTATGGTGCTGGGGATGAAAACCAGGGGCTCATGGCTGCTAGGCAAGTGTTCTTTCTACCACTGAGCTGCTTGGAAAAGCCCATCCCTGGATTCTTCCAGATCAGGGCCACCTAGTTCACTAGTCTGAGTGTGATAGAAGTGTGTCATTCATCTCGATGCTATGATGAAATGCTCATCCTACCTTCCTTTTTAAGATCAGCTGAGTGGTAGTAGTGCAAGCACTGAGGCCAAGGCAGGTGAATCTCTGAGTTCGAGGCCAGCCTGGTCTACAGAGCGAGTTCTAGGATAGCCAGGGACACAAAGAGAACTGTGTCTTGAGAAACCAAAAAATGGGGAAAAAAATGCTAATATCTCTGTCTGCTTCTCAGGCTTACGTGAGGAGTGTGCAGTGGTTAATCCTTGGTTGTCAACTAGGCAGAATCTAAAATCAGTTTGGAGACAAAGTGGTTCATCTTTAGATGCTGTCCAGAGGATATTAACTGAAGATGGAAGACCCAGATGTTCTCCAGGGGCTTCATACAAAGGAGGAGTGGAGCTGGGGTGAGAACTAGTGTGGTGGACTGAATATGCTTGGCCCAGGGAGCAGCACTATTAGGAGGTGTGGTCTTGTTAGAGTAGGTGTGGCCTTGTTGGAGTAGGTGTGGTCTTGGAGTGGGTGTGGCCTTGTTGGAGTAGGTGTGTCACTGTGGGTGTGGGCTTTAAGACCCTCCTCCTAGCTGTCTGGAAGTCAGTCTTCTCCTAGCAGCCTTCGATGAAGATGAAGAACTCTCAGCTCCTCCTGTACCATGCCTGCCTGGATGCTGCCATGTTTCCACCTTGATGATAATGGGCTGAGCCTCTGAACCTGTAAGCCAGCCCCAATTAAATGTTGTCCTTTTAAGAGTTGTCTTGGTCATGGAGTCTGTTCACAGCAGTAAAACCCTAACTAAATACAACTAGTATCCACTGCTCTGTGCTTCTTGACTAGAAAGCAGGGTCACTCCATGCTATGGTGGATTACACTTTAGAGCTGAATCAAAATAACCCCTTCCTCCCTGAAGCTTCTTGTCAGGGATTTGCTCACAGCTAATGCAGACACATCTGTGGCAGCCAAAAATACAAAGAAAAGGCTGAGCCATTAAAAGAATGAGCAGCTGGCATGGCTCATCTCAGGATGGGTGGGCTGTGGGACCACCTGAGTATGGAGGATATAGGGAGGGCTTGACCAGACTGACCGTGAAAGCCTCTGTGTAGCTGACAATTGTAACAGAACAAACTGAAGAGATCTGTTGACACCCAGGAAGAGTCGCAGGAAATGACATGAGATTTATAACAGAGCCACTATTTGAAAAGAAACTTGTGACTTAAAAAAAAAAAAACTGTTACGTATATAAGTGTTTTGCTCACGTATGTCTGTGCACCACATGTGTGCCTGGTGCCCATGAAGGTCAAAAGAGAGCAGCCAGTTACCCCTTAGTGACAGGGTAGGTCCTAAATGGTGGAGGGTGGAGGGTGGCGTAAGCCAGGAGACAATGAGAGAAAGTCAGGAAAGTTTGAGATCAAGAAGTCTCACACAAGCTATTACCTCATGCAAGCAAGTTTATTAAGTACAGGGCCTTAGATGCTGTTTCCAGGGGAGAAATGGGACAGTCATCAGAAACTCATACACTAGGATGAAGTCAGCAGGAAGTTAATCCAGCAGTGTCACACAAGGGAACCAGGTATCTCAACATTATAGACCCATGTAGTCAGACAAGCTGATTTTTCAGGATCAGAAGCCACAACTCCCACCAGGCTCTGGCCCGAGGCCATTACCAACTCCACCAAGTTTATTCCTGGTTCCTTCTCTGTATACCAGAGCCTCGAGAAAGCCTTGTGTTTGCCCAACCCTTGACAGGATTCACAAAAACTGGAGTCAGGAACAGTTGTGACCCACCATGTGGATGTCTGGAATTGGACACAACACCTGCTACTGACTGAGAGCCATCGGATGCTATTGGCCAAGCACTTAAGCCTCGGGTGCCCCTTTCCTGTCTCCCTGCTCCACAGCCCAACATCTGGAATCAAACCAGAAACTCACTCCGTTATCTAGATGCTTGCTGTAAGAAGCCAAGCATCTGTGTGGTGGAAACCGGGACACAGAGAAGCCTTGGGTCTGTCTCTTCCAGCACATCTGGGCTACAGAGTTTCAGGGCGTCAGGGATCCTCCTGCCTGTGTGAGGACCATCCATGGCCAACACAGACCCGATGCCCAGCTCATTCTTTCACAACTTCCAAGCAGAAGGATAAGCACAGGAAGTCTGTGGTCACAATCGTGCTTGCCAAGCCTGGAACAGAATCCTGGTCTGGAAGAGATGAGAAACAATAGGCCTGGGGGGTGGGGCTTGGGGCAGAGGCATCTGCTTCTTTTATTCCCAAACTGCAGTAAATCAGCCAGCCAGGAAAGAAGGCCCAGGGAGGCAGAAGCTGTTAATGGAAACCTCCTCTACTCCCCTTGAGGGCTCCTCATGGCTTCAGGAAAAACCATAGCTCCTACATTTCATACATGATCTGGGCCTTGTTTTCCACACCTGTAGAAAGCAGGAGGACACCCCTCTCCACGTGTCACACAAAGGGGGAAGTCTTTGGAACTGGGGTGTTTCGGGGTTTCAACAATAGGTGACCGAGGGGAAAGGACGCCATTGTAGGGTTATTCAGTGATGGCAAAAACACAAGCAGCAGTATTTCCAAGCTGAGCTCTTCTGGGAGTTCTGGGGTACAGGACAAGTGGGACACACAGGTCCCTACCTCGATGGAGTTCTTCTCCCAACAGGGGACAGGCAGGAGACTACTCAAGGCATAGATAAGCAAAGTCATTTTGGTGGCCATGCTACAGAAAAAATGAATTCTCACCTGTGACCTGAACAGATTGGCAGCCTCAGAGGAGAAGGCGTCCCTAGGCTGAGGGGTGACTCATTTGCTTGGTTTGGGCTGTAGTGTTTGAAGTGCGATCTCATTCCAATGAGACTACCTTCTAACTCCCAACTCTCATGTTTCCACTTTTTGATCCCAGGATTACGGGTGAGCTGCCATGCCCAGCAGAAGGTGACATGGGGAGGGTGGGGAGGAGAACATAGGTAAAGCAACACCAGACACAGAGATGGCGGGGGAGGAGGGTCCCTGCTGTCTGCAAAGCCCCACGTCTGTTCACACTGCTGTCTTCAGGGACATGGAGGGAAGGTCACTTCTGGAGACACCACAGATTGATTTGCTTCTAAAAGATATTTAATTTTCTTCAAAGAGCATCATCATCTCAGACGGACAGATTGGGAGTTTATTACAGCCCCTGTCAGATGGACAGATTGAGAGTTTATTACAGCCCCTGTCAGTACTTTCCAGGTCCAGACACACCCCCTAGACCCACATCCAGGCCAATAGTGAAGACATCTTAGTATCTTGCCTCTGCTCTAAAATGGGTTTTGCTAAGACCTGCCTCTTCTTCAGCCGGGATTCTGCTCGACCCTGGGCACGTGGTCGCCAAAGCTGGCACTCAAAGCTCGGGGGTAAAGAGGGCAGCTTGGTGAACCCTGGGTATCTAAGCTGATATTTTAAACTGACTCTCAGGAGCAGGTGGACACCTCTCTCATGGCAGGATGTTCAGTGAGGTGGGAGGGTGTGTCCCCCAAACCACTACAATCCTGTTCAGTTTCATGATCTGTGAAAGGGAGGGGAAGGTTGGGAAGCAATGAGAAGGGATGAGCTTGAAATAGTGTCTCTTCCAAACCCCCAAACCCAAAGGCTGAGAGGAGCTGACTGGCAAGCCCTATAGCTACCATGCCCTCCCCTTCATGGACAGCACAGTCCCTGGACTCATCGTCACATGCCTCAGGCAAAAGGTGACAGGAATTAGGAGTGGGGGGTGAGGGTAGAAGACAAACACTGACTAACTTCTTGGGAAAGCAAGAGCTTTCCGACAGACAGACAGATAGACAACGGGCTTGGCCCTCAGCGCTCACTACCCTCACCTTTCTGAATCTCTCTACCTCTTCACCCATCTACAGACATGGCGCTGGGTCCTACCACAAAGGCTTCCATGAAGACTCAACGAGATCACCAGACAGACATGCTTGCTCCAGACTCGAACACAGCCAGGTAACCACACTGCTGGTGCAGCCGCTGCTGAGCCTCTCGGGCGCTGGCCATTCTCTAGACCTGCATGTCTTCCTCTCCTGCCAGCTCTGTGTCCCTACCTGCCCAGTGACCAGGCATCTAGGCCAGGAGTTGGGTGGCCTGTCTAGGGTTGTCCAAGGCTAATTCCCAGCACAAACACTTGGAGTAAATCTCACAGCCGCGACCACCACAGCAGCAGCAGCACAGGCTAATGTATGTATTGTTTACAGAGTTTCCTGATGTACTCAGAGAACTCCCCTGAGAAGTGTAATTGTGCACAGGGAGGTACATTTGAATAATATTTACAATTAATTTCCATCAGCGGACTAACGCATCAGGACCTCTGTGCTGCACAAATGGGCCCAGGGTTGCCTTCCTGCTAACCGCTCCCCTGAGAAAGCCCAGAGCTTTTAAATACCGCCTGCCTGCCTGCCGGAGCCCTCTACTCTCTCCACCTCTCTGGGGCTCCTGCTCAATGCTGTAGCCTCCTGGCTTCCCCCCAGCAGAGAAGGGGAGGGATCCAACATGCAGGTCTAAGCACATCAGTCTGCATCCCTGCCTCCCCAGCCCTGGTCTTCTGCCCACCTCTTGCTCCCTGCAGCCCAGCCCTCAGAGTCTTCACAGGGTTCTCTCCCTCCACCTGGAGCTCTCTGGGGCCTCCCACCCACCCTACACCAGCCTACTGTCTGGGGGCAGCATGAGTTTTTGCATCCCTGGTCTTGGAAAAGTCTGACCCTCCCCATGAGGGTAGACAGATCCACTTGAACCTCATAACCACAGACCCCAAAGTTCTCTCTCTCTCTCTCTCTCTCTCTCTCTCTCTCTC
>NW_022196905.1:106604349-106631514 GCF_008632895.1 Mastomys coucha
CCCCCCCAGAGGGCCCCTGGGGATGATGTTTCAAGAGACCTTGGGCTATGGGAAGGAGATGGCTTGGCAGAGATGGAGGTTCCAAGGTGGGGTGGCATTACTCCTCCTGTTCTCCCTCTTCCCTTCTGTCTTCCCTCCTCCCTCATGTTCTCCCTCCTCTTTCCTGTCTTCCCTCCTCCCTGTCCTCCCTCCTCCCTCCCATCCTGCTTCCATAGGCTGACAAAGATGAAGTCTCAGGTAGCAGAATTGGTTCCAAGCCCCCCCAAGCCCCACATTACTTCCTAGCTTTTGGCCCTTACTTGAGTTTCTGCATGACCCCCGGGGACACAGCGTCCTCCTCCCCCAGGAGCAAGTACAGATTGGAGTGCTCCTTGGCATCTGGGTGCTCAGAAGCACGCTCTGCTCCCCTCCCCCACACCCCAGCCATCTTCCCTTCTTGTCTTGCTCCCACGTTCCCTCAGCTCATCGCCCACCCAGGGGACATACACAAGGCAGCTTACTGGGTCCCCGCTCCAGAGAAGGTGCTGCCCCTGTTGGTCTTTGGAGGGACATAGGGGGCCACCACACTTTGCCAACTGCCAGAATGATACATAAGTCCTGGGAGAAGGGGGGAAGAAGGGTTAGGCTGTGAGAAGCCGTGAGGACAGACTGAAGGTTTCACTTAGTGCTTGGTACAAATGGAAGTCAGAACAGAGGTGTTGTGACAGCCAGGAGGAAGAGGGGGGCTCTAGGGTGTGGGCATTGACCAGTGTAGCAGTCCTGTTGATCAGCCTTTCCAATGGTGACAAGATTTCCTGGTCCCTTGCCTGGCTTGGCCAGCCCTGGTGTCCAGGAAGTACACTGCCCAAGAGGCCATGAGGCCCCAGTCACAGACAGGCGCTTCCATTGACATGATGAGTCCCATACCATGGCATGCCTCAGTTGCACATCTGTAGCCCTGGGGAGTTGCGGAGGGTGGGGGTGACAATGGGAACACAAGGCTATTTTTAAACCTCCCTTACTGCTCTCAACCCCTGTACGTTCAGGCTCTCTGAGAAGCCAGAGGCCCCAGCTTGGATCTGTTCAGAACGGCCTCATCTTAAGACCCAAGCAGGGAGGAACAGTCTGTCCTTGGATGAAGTGTGACTCCCAGCAGTTGAGAATTCGGGAACTGGCCAGGCCGGAGGACATGCATCTGTGTGTTACACTCCCATGGAAAAGTGGCTTGGGAGAGAACAGAGGACAGACACTGCGGGCCAGAGGCCTTGGACCGGAGAGGCTGACCTAACATTCTCCTCCCCCTGCTTGCCCAGCAGATTTCAGGGTGTGTGTGATGGGAGCCAGGGAGGCTGAGGCTGGAGACTAAGCCTTCTCTTTACATGTTGTATTACTCTGAAAACAACATGCAAAACATCAAAAAAGACTGTTAAGATGTTTACATGGATCCACTGAAAAAACAGTATTTGTGGCTAAAACCCCAAACCCATTAGCTCCCTCCCAACTCCTCATCTTTCTTTGAGCCAGGCCAACTGGGGTTCAAATCCAGTCTCTGCCAATATCTAACTGGCCCCTTGGGCCGGTTGCTTAACCTCTCTGAGCCTCTGCTTCCTCATATGTATGAGGCTTCTGTGAAGAATAAATGAGAAGGTAAGTGTGAAAATACTTAACATGTGTGGGACATGTTAAATCAATGCATGCTGCCTCGTCCTAGGTGAGGGAATGACGTCAGCCAGACAGAGCTGGGCGAGGGTCTTTGCAACTGATGAACTGTGTGTGGGGTTGGGTGAGTCACTTCCCTGCTAGGGGAGGAAAGCCTGATCCTGGGCTGCCCACCGGGGCTGTGATGCCCCGGTGGGAAGTATGTTCAAGGAGGAGTTAGATGAGCTGGTCAGCTTCCCAGATGAGCCGCCAGCCAGCCTTTGGAAGATGCTCTGAAGATGGAGTCCCAAACTCTGTTCTAGATCAGGACATTCTAGGCCCTTCCAGCCAGCATTGAGGGGATTAGGGAAGAGGAGACCCTGGGATGGGGATGGGGTGGGGGCTTCTGTGAAGAGGCCTCCACCCAGCCTCAGGGTTCAGCGCTAGGTGAGTATATACACTGAAGCAAAGAGCTGCCACCACCTGAACCCCCAAGCATCCACCACTATAGCTCTGTCTCCCTGGGGCATGATGGTGTGAGATATCCTGTACCCACATCCTTTGGGGGTCTCTGCTTTCTGTCTCCACCTCTTCAGCCCCCCATCCCCCCACATACACACACAGCCCTGTGGTTGCCCTTGCAAGGTTCTATGAAGCCCCCTAGGTCCTGGTCCTCCCCGTTCTTCTGAAATCCAAAGTCAAGGAGATGGAGGATGATTGGGGGGGTGGTTGTGGTGGACTTTGCCTGCTTGACTGTCATGTCACCAATACAGGTCTGCAGTGGGTTTTCAGTGACCTCCTCACCCACACCGGAGACTGTACAGCATGTTTGGGGCACACACGGTGAAATTGTGTGCTGTTACGTGGGTTCAGGTCTTGGCTTCAGAGACACTCCCTTTTCTGAGTCAGTCCTGCTGCAGAGGCTCAGGTTACTTGCCTGCCATTTTGCTGGAAGAGTGTCCACACTTGGGGACCCCACTCAAAACATGAGCCGCCTTGTGCAAAACGTAGTGGGCACTGGAGCATCCCCAAAGGCTCCCAGCGTGTCTCCCACTTCAGGAGACAAGTCTCTGGGCGTCCCTGGGTGTCCCTGGGCTGTGGCACCCACGGGGACATTCTCAGGTAAGGGTCATAGGGTACAGGTCTCCTTCTCATTCACTGAAGCCTTCTCATTCACTGAGGACATCTTGGTGAAGCTCCTGTGACTGGGGTAGGAGGAGGGGCCTGTGTCCTCACTCAGGGCATTGACCAGGCGGGAGAAAAGGGCCACCTTGAATTTTCTGAAGTCGTGGCCCATGAAGACGTACAGAATGGGGTTCATGCAGCTGTTGGCAATGGCGATGGCCGTGGCTAGGGGCAGCCCCAAGCTGAAGACAGAGGCCGGCATGGCTGTGTGGTGGAGCTCCAGCAAGTAGAGCGTGTGGTAGGGGCACCAGCAGAGGAAAAAGGTGATGATGATGGTGATGATGATCTTGAAGGGTTTCTTGGTCTTGGCCAGGCGGTTGCGCTGGAGCTTGAAGACGATGGTAAGGTAGCAGGCCGTGATGACAAAGACGGGGATCAGGAAGCCACAAAGGAAGCGGGTAACGGTGACCGCCACATGTCTGCTGTAGCCTGTGGAAACTGTTCTCGAGTGGGCGGGATGTGGCAAGGACTCAGCCGAGGCCAAGCTGAAGTTGTTGAAGCAGGTTATCTTTCCGTGCATGTCGGCTGTGTCTCGGAAGACGAGAGATGGGGAACTCAGGAAGAAAGCCAGGACCCAGACAGCCACGCAGGTCATGTAGGCCAGACGGACACTGCGGTGGTTCTGGGACCATACTGGAAGAAGCACTGAGATGCAGCGGTCAAAGCTGATGACGGTCAATAGGAAGACACTGGTATACATGTTGTGGCTAAGCAAAAAGTTGCTAATCTTGCACATGGCCTTCCCAAACACCCAGTGGTAGTCCATGGCGGCGTAGGTGATGTGGATCGGCAAGAAGATGTTGAACAGGAAGTCAGCCACTGCTAGGTTGACGAACCACACGGTGTTCACTGTCTTCTTCATCTTGAAGGTGGCAATGACAATCACTAGGCCGTTGCCTAGGATCCCGAGGAAGCATACCAAGCTGTAGATCACTACCAGGAAGACTGGGGCCACCTTGGCCTCCTGAGAATCTGCCTCTTCCAAGTCCACAATGTAGCCAAAGCCATCAGAGTACTCGTCATAGTAGATGCTGGAGTCATTGTAAGTCTCGTGCTCCATCTCTGTGAGGGAAGACAGGGTCACAGGCTAATGACCTCTGGGGACAGGTGCTGAGGCACTACCTGGCACCACCAAGACCAAGTCAACCATCTCCCCTTTTGCAATTTCTTTCCTTTATTATGCATTCGTATGCCTGTTTGTTTGTGTTATGTATATGTGAATGTTCATTGTGTACATTTGTGTATGTTCATATGCTCACGTAGGCAAGTGCATGTGGAGGGCAGAGAGCAACAAGGTCAGAGAAGACAGGGTCTCTCACTGAACATGAAGTTTATTAGTTCATCTATCCATCTCCTTAGCTCCACCCCTCCTCCTGTTCCTGCTCCTCCTCCTCCTTTTCCTGCTCCTGTTCCTGCTTCTCCTTTTCCTGCTCCTCCTCCTCCTCCTTCTGAGACAGGGTCCCACTATGAAGCCCTGGAACTCACTATATAGACCAGGCTGGCCTTGAACTCCGAGTCCATCTTTCTCTGCCTCCTAGGTGCTGGAATCCTTCTTTGTTTCTTTTATAAACACCTGTCACCATCTTGCAAGGCAGGCACTGTTATAAGGGTTGGCAGATAGAGGCAGTAACAGCTGGACCCCACAGGTCCAGGTAGGAATATGAGGCCAGATAGAGACCCAGCCCTAAACAAGCTGAAGCTATAGAAGTGGACTGGGTTCGGACACTTGTGGTTTGAGTGAGAATGGCCCCCATGGGCTCATATGTTTGAAGACTGGGTCCTCATTTGTTGGAACCATTTGGGAAGGATTCAGAGGTATGGCCTCGTTGGAGGAGGCGTGTCCCCGGGGGCAGGTGCTGGCTCTGCCTCCTGCTTGTGAGATGTGCATACTCAGCCATATCTGCTCACCAGTGCCTTTGCTCCTCAGGTATAGACCCTAAGTAACCTTCTGAAAGGTGAACCCAGTTAAACACTTTCTTTTATGAGTTGCCTTGGTCATGGTGCTTTATTAAAGCAATAGAACAAGTGACTGATACGAGGCTAGGTAAGGAAAATGATGTCACCCTCCACCCCAACTGCAGGAAAAGACGGGGTTCTAACCCAAGTCTCACCTACCTTTTAAGGATCCTTTCTTCCTATATACCTTGGGTATGAGGCAGCTAGTCATTCAGCATGCCCTAGGGTATAAACTATCACACCAGCACAGCATGCAATGGAGAAGGGAGCCTGTGTTGGTGACTGTGGCTGCACTCACATGTCCAAAGCTCTGGAGATCACCATCCAAACTTACTCTCCTGATCCTGCCCCACTGATGGCCACTAGTACTCTTTGGAGACATGAGTCCCCTACCTTTGGAGAGCTTCACTGTTCACCGTTACAGAGCAGAACTCCAGTGTGGGTCCTCAGCCTGGTCCTCAGCCGGTCAGTCACTGTGCACAGCTGGAAATACCTGCAGGGAGAGAAGACAAGGCAGGAGGTGAACTCAGAGCCCCACAAGGAGGAAAGAGAACTCAGAGACTTAAGAGTCACTCAGCCAAAGTTTCCCTGCTGGGGGCTGGGGGGTGGGGCTTTGAACCTAGAACCAACTGACTCTGCCCAGATTCGTGGCACTGGCATACAGGGCTGAAGACTAGGGATGCAGTGCAGATACTGTGCAGATTAGGGGGTGGGGGGCGTTCAATGGACACTTGCCAACACTACCCCACCAGGCAGTGGGAGGAGAGAAGGTGGAATGGTTGCTCCAGCACCTGCCAGGCACCTACAACACATCCCTCCATGCCATCTAATCTTCCCAGGGCTTCTTCCTGGCAGGCATTGCTGTTCTTGCTTATGAATTATGGAAACTGGGCCGGTGAGACGGCTCAGCGGGTAAAGACACTGGCTGCCAAGGCTGGCAACCTGAGTTCGATCCCAGGGACAAACATGGTGGAAGGGAAGTGAGTCTTCAGGTTTGTCCTCTAACCTCCATACATGAACATGGTACGTTCATGCCTGCACACATGTGCCAAACAAATACATACATACATACACACACACATACATACATACAGGCTTGGAAAAATAGAAATGTGGAGAACAAAATGGCTCATGTTTATAATTCCAGCTCTTGGGGAGGCTGAGGCAGGGAGATGATGAGTGTTTGAGGCAAAACGTGAAAACTGAGGGTTAGATAGCCTCTTTGAGCCTGTCATCACCGACATGTGAGAACTGAGGGTTAGATAGCCTCTTTGAGCCTGTCATCATCATGTGTTAGATACAGACCTCCCTGTCCCGGTGACCTTGTGTGAGGAGAGTGACCCACACAGCCCCCAAGCGTTTGCAAGGCAGACTGCCAAGCTTGCCCTGATTTGGTCCCCATAGCAACCCTGCTGGGTTTCCATGCTATGTCTTGAGAGTTTGTGAACTTGCAGGTGCCTCAGGCAGTGGTTGGGTGCAGGGTTCAACTCTGTCACCTCCAAGCTGTGCACTTCTGGGGTGTATGACTTCTCTCTGAGCTTCAGGCTCCCCACTGATAAAACAGGCGCATTCAGATCCCAGAACGTGTTTGTGTGTTAGAGAGCGATGGACATCAGGACACAGGAAGCTTAGCTTGGCACAAATGCACACAAAAGAGCTAGCAATACTTAGGAGTGAAACCCTTAGTGTTAACCCCAGTGGGACTGCCAGCCAAAGCCTCCCTTGTTACCAGCCGCCGCCTTGCATTCAGGGCTTCTCCTCTGGCCTGGGCTCACCTCTCATTACAGGAAAGCACTTTTGTTAAGTGAGGCTATGAGATCAAGGGATGCAGATGTCAGCTTGCACATGCTCACACTTTGCAGACTGGGAGCTTAGTGCAAGGGTACCCAAGGGATGAGGAGGGTAGGATGGACAGACGGAGCAGAGATACAGTACAGTAAATGTGGAAAGGTGCTCTTGTGGCACTTTCAGATTCACATCCCTAGTGCTGGGGGGTAGGGGTGCAGAGAGGGTGAGAGAGAAGGAAGGAAGGAAAGAGGGAGAGAAAGAGAGATGCCCTGGGGAAGACTTACTGTCCATGGTAATAGGAGGTGCCATTTTCAACTCTTATGTGTTCAGAGGCTGGGCTGAGCCCTTAGAATAGGCTTCCAGTCTGCAAAGTG
Source organism: Mastomys coucha (assembly GCF_008632895.1). Lineage (NCBI taxonomy): Eukaryota > Metazoa > Chordata > Mammalia > Rodentia > Muridae > Mastomys > Mastomys coucha. The sequence goes on from NW_022196905.1 coordinate 106,611,270, forward strand.
TGGGTACATGGAAGCTCACAAAGGCCCCACTGATGTCCATATGTGTGCGTGGATGGGTGAGCATGTGTGTAAGCAAGTATATATGTATATGTACACACCTGTATGAGCATGTGTATGCATACATGTGTACATATGTGTGTAAGCATATGTCTGTGAGCAAGTGTGTACACATGTGTGTATGCATGTGTGTAAGCATGTGTGTAGCAAGGATGTATGCATGTATGTACATCTGTGTGAGCATGTGTGTACATCTATGTGTACATGTGTGTATAAGCATGTCTGTGAGCAAGTGTGTATGAATGTGTGTAGGCATGTGTGTAAGCATGTGTATAAGCAAGGGTGTATGCATGTATGTACATCTGTGTGAGCATGTGTGTACATCTATGTGTACACATGTGTAAAAGCATGTCTGTGAGCAAGTGTGTATGAATGTGTGTAGGCATGTATGTAGTACATGTGCTTGTAAGCATGTGTATAAGCAAGTATGTAAGCAAGTGTGTATGTATGTGTGTGAGCATGTATGTATGTAAGCTTCATGTGGAAGACACAGACATCTTCCTGGATCTCTTATCTCTTTGTTGCCGCTCTGGGGAGTAGTCCTCATGATGGTAGAACAAGCTCTGCACTGAGCAAGCCATCTCCCCAACTTCTCTGGGCCCCCCCTTTAACCCTGTCAGGGTTACCACATGGCTTGGGGAGCAGAAGGCTCTGATCGAGCCCACAGATGGGCGAGAAAGCCATCTGACGCTGGCAAAGCCCTGAGCTTAACAGCCATGCCATGGAACTACAGGACAGTGTGTGTGTGTGTGTGTGTGTGTGTGTGTGTGTGTGTATGTGTATGTGTGTATGTGTGTCCATGGTCCCAGGCACAGGAGATGGAAAACAATTTTCCTTAGGGTCTCTCTCCACGGTGGACATAGATTGAGAGGTAGTGCTAAGGCAGGGTGAGCCCCAGATATACTACTTCCCAAGAAGTAAGAAGGGCTGACATCCAGTTCTCTGGGACAAAGGGCCTCTGAGTTGGTAAAGACCAAGCAGGAACCAGGATGTGAAGGCTGAGAGAGGAGGGAGGGAGCTCAACTGTCAGCCCCCAGCGTGGCACAGGGGATTCAGAGCTCGCCGCTGGCCATAGGAAGATGACCCAGATGATGTCATGTCTGGTTTGTAGGCTGGGCTGGGAGTAGCTGGAGTCAGAGGCTGAGCCAGGGCCAGCAGAGTAGGTTCCTCTGATGGTCTAGCCTTTGCTTCCCTGCCCCCTGCCCTCCAGGTGGTGGGGGAAGCCTCTCTGTTCCTGGGGACCTAGAGGGAGTCACCTCAGCTGCCTTGTCTATAAGGGGATGTGAAGGGGAAGGGGTGCCAGGTCCTGTGTTGGAAGAGGTTGCAAAGACTAACATCCAATGTGAGGTAGGGACTGGCTCCCACACACCTCTTGAATACCAGATCCCAGCATCCATTTCTAAAACAGTGTAGTATTTGCATATAAAACCACCTGCTGGATACTTTCACTTTCCTGGGGATTCAGTTTAATGTCTAATGTCATGGACATGCTGTGCGCAGTCTTTGTACAGCAGAATGTTGTGACAAGAAATGACAAGAAAAGGCCACATGTGCTCAGAGCACAAGCAGTTTCAGCCCAAATAGGTTCCCCCGCCCTCTTCCTTTAAAATAAAAAGTGCTTGTCTCTTCTACTTGGTGTTTGTTTGTTTTGAGAGAGAGGAAATCTTATTTTGTAGGTCAGGTGGTCTTCAAACTAGTGATCCTCTGCCCCCGAGTGCCGGGATTATGGGTGGCTACCATCACAACCAGCTTCCCAAAATTCTCCTCATCTATGGCTGGTCAGATCCAGGGGACAGAAAAATCCATCCAAAAGGAGGGCTGGCTATGCTCGGAACTGGCCTGGCACACTGTGCTGTGATTGACCTTCCTAACCCTCCAGTGGCCTTTGTCAAGGCAGATGGGGAAAGGCCAGCCAGGGAGGCCTGAGGGATGGCATGCTCCAGTCCATGTGCCTCCTGCTTGGGTTCAGGGCCGGCCGCTCCTGACTCCCAGGTTCTGTCGATCATGACAGGCACTTCCCTCCTGCTGCCCGAAACACTGTGTGATCACAATGGATGCCTGACCTCTGCCAACTCCAAGGAGAGATAATATTCCTGTCCCTCCCATTCCTCACCTCCCCACCACGGAATAAAGACATGGGACCCTCTATGTATCCCATGTCTACATAGGTAGCTAACCCAGTCCAGAGTGCTGGCTCCAAGCTAGGCGTGCCTCTGTAATATTCAGCTGGCCCCACAGGGAAAACTCTGGTGAATGAGAGGTGAAGCCTCTTTCCTGTAGCCACATAGCTGGGAAGTGTGAGTGGGGTCTGATTCCCCAGGACTCAAAGGAAAGGCTCATACGCCTCTACCCTCTACTCCTCTGAAGAGTGGGCAGTCCCCAGTCCAACCTCTCCAAGCCTCTAAGCTTGCATCCTGAGAGCTCAGCCCTGTCCTGCCCCGACAAATGTTGCCCTCTCTGAGCCTCCTTCCCAAGGGTCCCTTCATTGTCCCCTTAAGGTGGGCAATCTGTGAAAACCATCCCTGCGAAGTTGTAGCACTAGGAGGTGCGGGGGATGGGGGGTGGGAAGACCCTTGAGGAAATAGTGGTTAAGAGCAACATGGCTCCCCTTGAAGAACTATTACTACCTCTATCTCAATCACCTGTGATCTGAATTAATCACCTCTCCCCCATTTTGTGTGGCCACAAGGAAGCTTGAGGTCATGTTTGCAGATCCCAGTAGGGACTCCCTTACCTCTGTGGCTCTCCAGTTTTCTGCGCTTGCCATGGCGGGTCCTCGTGTATCTAACCCTACTCTCTACCGGTTTCAGTTCCTCGTGATAGATGATGGCTGAGTTAGGCAGTTACCCAGATGCTGGGCTAACCCCCATTACCCTCATCATTACCTGCCAGGCTCCGCCATCCTCAGGGACAATTCCAGTGTCCACTCTGAGGGAGCCCAGTTCACATTGTGCTCAGCCAGTGACTGCTTCCTGCCCAGATCACTCCAACCTCCACCCTTGGTTGTAGAACACAGAACACACTATTTTGAGTCTGCTACACCCTTTCTGGTGCCCCAGGGTGCCCTCCCCTCTAACATGACATCCTCCTTGGGGTGGTTTCAATAATAGCTCCCATGGGCTCATATATTTGAAAACTTAGTCACCAGGGAATGACACTATTTGAAAGGATTAAGAGGTGTGGCCTTGTTGGAGAGTGTGTGTTCCTGTGGTTCCTGTGTCTGTGGGCTTTGGGGTTTCAGAAGCCCATAGCAAGCCCAGGGTCTCTATGCCCAGGATGTGTCGGAATGTGTCTCTCCGTTACTGTTCCAGCACCTAACTGCAATGCTGCCATGCTTCCTGCTGTGATGATAGTGGACTGACCCTTTGAAACTGAGCGTCCAATTAAATGGTCTTTTATAAGAGTTGCCATGGTCATGGTGTGTCTTCACAAAGATCTGTGACTAAGACACTTCCTCTTGTCCCACTTTTATGAGCCCTGCCCCTCCCAGCCAAGGAGCTCACCCTCCCTAGTTTCCAGAACCATCTGGCTGAGGTTGGAACACACATGGGGTCACAGATGAAGCCAGCATGTCAGCCTGCCTCTCCTGTCCTCAGTTCCCCTCAAAGCCCAGGGACAAGAATTATCCTGCCTGCCAGAGGCTGCCAGAGTCTCCAAGCTCCCACCCATCTAACACAGGAGCCTACAGTAGGGACCTGGTGAGAAGTTGGGTGTGGAACATCTTTTTGGACCAAAGCCAGTACCGGCAGCAGCCACCATGATGCAAAGCAACATCTCTCCAGGTTCAAAGGCATCCCTGAAGAGCAGGTTCGAGGTTTGAGCATCCTTACAGATGCTCTTCCCCAACAGTGGGTGCAATGAAGCCGCTCTCTCAGAGAAATGTGTCCCCTGGGCCTGTGGGGGGCTGGTCTTTGCAAAGTAATTACCTAATTACCTTATGTAATTAGGTAAGATTGTCCTGACTAGAATGGGTCCTAAATGAGGTGACAGAAAAAGAGAAGGTAGGTGGCCTAAGCCTGTGATCCTCACAGCCAGAGCTGGCCAGAGCTGCAGGGCAGAGCTTGTCAGAGAGGAAGAGGGGGAAGGACTAGGGGAGGGGAGAAAGAAAGAAAACAAAGGGAGAGATAGTGAGAGGGAGACAGGGAGAAAGGGAGGGGAAGAGAGAAATGAGAGAGGGAAGCAAAGGGAGAGAGGGAGAGATGGGAAGGGAGGGGAAGAGGGAAACAGAGAGGGAGACAGAGGGAGATGGACAGAGGGAGGGAGAGGAGGAGAGGGAGAGAAGGGAAGGGAAAAACAAGGACAGAGATAAGACAGACACACAGAGAGGGGGAGGGAGAGAGAGAGAAGGAGAGAGAGGGAAAGGGGGAAGGGAAAAACAACTTGACCCTAGAAGGTGAGGTCACATGGCCACCTGAAACCACCTGAGGAGGAGGAGCAGGAGGAGACCCCCTGGGTAGATCGCATCTGACCCCTTGGACTGTGGCTTCTGACACCCAGAGTTTCGAGGAAACAATTTCCTATTGTTTTCACCCTTAGGAGATAAACATCAGGACTTTGCAAGGGTAGCTGCTCACATGGGCTGGGCCTATTGTCCCGTAGAACCAGAAGACTATGGCTGCCCTAAAGAAATGTGCAGACAGCTGATTCCCTGAGGACAATGGGGTCTGGTTCTGTTTTGCCCCCTCAGGTCAGTCCGACAACACTGGACACCAACCAGTGTTCCTTCTGATCTATTCTGTCTTCCTAATGCAACCAAACATCTATCTCATGGATGCATGGGAATGTCCTCTTGGCACCGTGACCTTGGAGCTGCGGCTTCTGCAGCACAGCCCTGAGTTCCCAGGAGCAAACAAGTCCAGGCTTCGCTTCTAGCCGCATTTTTACATCTATTTAAGACAGTTACGGCCTCACAGCCTGAGGGTTTCCCATGAAGCTCTCCCGTTTCTCCCATGGTGCATTGCACACAGCTCTGATGTAGAAGCTGCATCTTCTAGGGAACAAATGGCCGGGGTGAGCAATCAGGTGGATGAGCCGGCACCCTCAAGGCTCTTTAGGTTGGCCTAGTTGACGGAAATGCAGTAATAACGCATTGGTACCACATGTCAGCATCCTGCTGGCCTCTTATCCACAAGCAGTAGACCTCTCAGGTAGCCTCATTGCTCAATCCTGTTAAGTGTCTGCTGATGATCTGAGGTTTAGCCTCGGGGCGGGGGTGGGGGTGGTGGCGCCCTACCTAAGCTTTAACTGAGAACTAGTCATCTGAGAAGGACGTCTCAATTGAAGGATTGTCCTCAGGCCCTTCCTGTTACTGACTGCGCCCCAGCACTGCTCACCCAAGGTCCACTGCCTAACTTTGCTCCTTCTCCAATAGCCCTGCTCTGGCCCAGCTTACAGTAGGTACTCAGTATATGTACCCCTTCCTCTTGCGGCATCAGAATCTGTTACGTGCTTTCTATGTGTGTGTCTAGACAGTCAGCAGTGCTATCTGCTCCCACTTTAAAGATGAGGCCTAGAGGCTCCAGGGATGTCCATGTGGTTGCCTGCCTGTGCCTGGCGTGAGGCATCTCGTTTTTTTAATTTGGATCCTTTCCTGGGTCATATGTTGAGAGCTGAGAGGTTCTGTGGGCCCAGGTTTTGCCTCAAGCCTCCATCACTTCCAAGGAAACCCTGGATACCACACTTTCCCTGCTCACAAGGACTGTATCCCCCCAAAGCATGAGCTGAAGTAGATCCTTTTCAAGTTGCTTCTAGCAGTGGGAAATTCCCAGCAGTAGGAAGTGACCCATGTGCCTTCATGCATAATCAGAAGAACCAAAGAGGGACAGCCATCTGGAATGGCCATGGAATCCCGGGACAATCCAAGGGGAGACGGCAACCCTTGGAAAGAGCCACTGGATAGGAACAGGTGACGTTCCTAAACCATACACATGCAAGCTGATGAGCAAGGGACATGCACGCTGTGGTGAGCTCTCTGGAGCTGGAGAGGCCTCGGGAGTCTAGTCGCTCCTGGGAGAGTGGCCAGGCAGCCCTCCACAGCCTGGGACACACAGAGTCCACATGTCTTCCTCACAAGCAAATGCTTGAGTGAATGAGGAGGATCTCTACAAGCCAGGGATGACTACCAATCAGTCCGGGAAAGCTGGGTAGGGGAGTAAGGCACAAGGGCTGGGAACCAGAGGAGGCCAGGTGTGTGGCATCATCCAAAGGGTGATCTGGGCTCAGTCACACCCACAGAGTGGGAACAAGGCAGGCCACTCTCCATGACCCCAGAAGGTTGCATATGTCCACCCCTTGCCCTTCCTGCAGCTAGCATCCTAGATGCTCCCCACCTGTTAATCCTCCCACAGAGCCCCAGGTCCTAGGTGCTGGGAGTAAGAAAGAGCCCATGGAGAGACTAGCGTTTAAAAATAGTCAAGGTTCTGAGGACATGGGTAGGACATAGGTGCTTCTGCCAAAGGCTGGGTGCTGGAGCTCTTGAATGTTCATCATGGGAGAGGGGGAGGGATAAAGAGGGGCCAGGTCCCCACTCTGGGATATTAAGCCACTGTCAGGAGCTGTTGCGCCTGGAGCCCCACAGAGCAGGGACATACATGGAAAATTCATGCAAAGAAGCAGTGCACAGCAGGGACCTTGTGACCTACAGACCCACACCGGACCAACTGCGTGGGAGGAACATGGGGAGGAATAGTCAGGGAAGAGAGCTCAAGGAAGAACACTCAAAGATGAACACTCAGGGGAGCACTTGGAAGAGGAGGACTCTGGAAGGAGCACTCAGAGGGAAACACGTCAGTAGGAGCACTTGAGGAGCACCCGGGGAGAAGCACTCAGGGAGGAACACTCCAAGAAAGCCAGGGCCCAGAGCCCAAAGCTGCAGGCAAGAGGCATGGGTATGAAGGCAGATGGATATTGCCTTCCTCATCTCTTTCTTGAGGGAAAACAAAACAAACAAACAAAATCCTCATAAGAGCAAACAAACACTCTAAACCCCTGCCTAGGGTTCAAGCCTGGGTGACATGACACCTAGGTCACTGACTCCACAACCAAGCTATGCTAACAGCCCCCTCAGGGCCACACCCAACAGCCTTCTCTGCCAGGCTGAGGTGACCTGAGGTAAGGAATAGAGGCAGTTCAGTGGAAGGTTGCTGGTCAGTGTCCCCACATCAGAAGGTCCTCAGCAAGCCAACACTTGCAGGACCAATTACACCTGGGGCAGATCCCACATCTGGTTTTACCAGCCACAGAGAACAAAGTCCTAAGGCAGATGTCATCACCTTCTTCCTCATTACACTAACATGTGCGCATTCTTGCTACATTCTGGCCACCATCCCACATACTGTTACAAAGAAGCGACTGAGGTTCGGAGAAACTAAGTCATGTACCTAGGCTCACACAGCAAGCGCAGCCAAGAAAGGTGCATCGGACTGGCTGCTTGGCCTTAGGAGGAAATGGACAGGTGACCAGCAGGTGCTTTCACCCAGCGCCTACCCAAGACACACCAAGACCCATTGTCTTTTGCCTTAGGGAAACCTCCTAGAACCCCACAGGATGGATGCTGTTCAATCCTATGGTTCCCTCTGGTCACTCTGCCTCTAGTGAATGGCTGTGTGAGAGATGCCTCTGATCACCCATTACAGACACGCCCTCTGGAGTGGGCTCATTTGTGCCCCATCTTTCAGAGGTGCATGGTGGGGGCAGCTCCCCAAAACTGGTGTAAACTCTGGCATAGTCCTAGCCACAGGCGGATGAGACACGCCTTTTCCATCCTTAACCCATGTAATGGTCCCCACCTCAATGGAGAGGCACCTGAGGCTGGGGGGCCAGAAAACTTACCCAAGGTCACCCACATCTTACCTGGTGAGAGGCAGTACAAACCTGTGCCACCTGTGAAGACAGGGATCCGCCCCTGCCGCTGCCCGTCATTGGCCTGTGCCCCCAACCCCCATGGGCAGAGGATGGTGCAAGAGACATCTGAGCAGCAGATGTCTGTCTGTCTTCAGCTCTGCTTCTGTCCCTTCTGTACCCCTGGGCCACATGGGGTCCTATTCCTTGCCTGTCCCTCCCGCTGGCTTCTGGACCTCACTCCCTCTCTCTGCTTCTTTTTGTCTCTTTCTCTGCAACCCCCCTCCCTGCCCCAGCCATGGCCCTTCACCTACATCTCTCACCTTTACAAGCACCTGGTCCTCCCGGCAGCTGCTTCTCTTCTCTCTCTCTCTCTCTCTCTCTCTCTCTCTCTCTCTCTCTCTCTCTCTCTCTCTCTCTCTCTCTCTCTCTCTCCTCACACCAGTAGATGCAGGCCAGTAGATGCTGGCCTGTCCAGCAGCCTCAGAACAATCACAAGGGTCTTATCAGGGCAGTGGGCGTGGCCATAATGGTAGGCGCCCAGGAGGAAACTTAAAACCCCTCCCCACGCCAAATGGCCTGTTTGTTTGATCTGGCTCCTGTCTGTCCCCTTCTCCCACCCCTCCAACTGACAGCCCAGCTGGGTGATGGTTCAGCCACTTCTGTAGTTCTCTCAGCCTCCAGAGAGCCTTTAGAACTGAGAAGTCCCTCAGAGGGTGTCCTGGGCTGGAAACTGAGGTCTAGGGAGGGTGAGTAGCCCTCTGTAAGCCAAAGAACAAGGAGAGTTGGGCCATCCTGTGCTCGGTGTTCCCCAGAGCCTAGGGCTCGGGAGCTCACACACATTATGCCTTAGTAGGATACCTTGTCCCTGTATCATAGATCTGCACACACAGGTTCAGAGAGGTCATGTAAGCGGCACGGGCTCACCCAGCATTTCCTTCCCAGGCTCCCAGAGAACAACTCCAGACTGGGAGGACTTTGAGGGTTGGTGCCATTCACTTAGAGCAGAGATGGGGCCTCCTAGATCTCCTGGATGGTTCTAGGATCACGTAGGGGCTACAGTCCATGGAGCCCCCAGGTGTCTGGAAAGCACACAGATGTTCCAGCTGCAGCCCTGGCTCCCAGCCCCAGACAGAATTAGCTCTCAGTCGGGGAGAGAATTTCCTCCCTAGTCCCACGCCCCCGAGCCTAGCTCCCTCTGAGTCACCAGAAGACTGGTCCCATGTGCTCTCTGCTTGGAGGGTACTATGTCTGGACTCTGGAAGGATTGGCAGAAGTAAGGAGCTCACACACCCAGAGGGTGGCAGACCCCAAGACACCTCTTGTGTCTGGTGGGGACACCAATGAAGGGAGGGTCCTCAAACAAACACACCACTGCCTGCTTCTCCTCCTAGAGTACCTGTGACTCACTCTAGGAGCCCAGTAGCCTTTCTTAGAGTGCGAGGGTCTTTGACCCACTGCCGTTCTGACACACCCTCAGGGTGTCCCAGAAGTAATCCTCAAGAGTTTTTCCTGCTAGGCATGGGGGTGCACAGCTGTAATCCCTGCTCAAGAGGCAGAAGCAGGAAGATCAACACATGTTTAAGGTCAACCTGGGCCTATATAGTGAGCTCTAGACTAGCCAAGGATGACATACTGAGACACCTCACCACCACCACCACCCCCATCTAAATAAGAGCCTGCCCATGCTCCCACAGTGTTACCGGAAAGCACAGGAGCTGTTCATGATGGCATTGGCCTCTCCTAACCTAGGACACAGCCTACCGCCTACGCTGGATGTACTGTTAAAAGCTGAGAGGACCTCCGTGTCTCTGGAGAGGTGCTTCTGTAGCCCTGGGTTTGTTAAATCTAGGCCTTCTGTAAGAGAGACAACCCACACCAGGGATGGGCTGGAAAGGGCAGCTAACGGAAGCTGTTTCCACACCCACCCTCAGGAGACAGGAGGGTGAGCCTCCAGGCTGGGCTCCTCCTTATTCCCATCAGAGCCCACTTGGGTGTGTGCGAGACCCCTGGGCCTCCCTCTGGAGAGACGCTGGTGCCCAGGACACCAAGATTCAATATGAATAACAGTGGCCCTGCTAGGTCCATTTATTGTATGCCTTCTACGTGCTGGGGACACTGAGAGGCACTGTGAGCATCTGGCCCAGGCTGCAGGATGGTGGCCATGCCTGTGGCCACTTTCCAGCTGCAGCTGGTGCATAGGATTTTCCATCCTTGGCCTCACTTAGTAAATGTCCTTAGAAATAACTTAGCTGGGTGTGGTAGAGTATAGGCTGCCTAGCAAGACCCTAGCTCAAAAAACAAATAAATGACTTTTAAAAACCCACAAGTCTGCCTGGCTCCTTGGAGTCTCAATGATTTCACAGGCTCTTGTCCAGCTCCGTACTATATTTGGGCCAAGTGTCTCTTCCCAGCTTAGTGGTATGGCTCCTGAAAAGACAGCATGCTGTCACTCTCTGCTGTGTGATCCTAGGCAAGTTACTTTGCCTCTCTGAACTCAGAATTAATCACTTGCAAAATAAATTTAAAAAAAATTGCAAGAAATGAGGGTGTGCAGAGAGGGGGGATCCTCTGAAGCTACAAGGTCTTTGGGCCAGTGATGTTCAAAATGAATTTGCCAAGTGCCACACTGCGCTCTGGCCATCGAGAACAGGCATTCTTACCTGCAGGAACAGACAGGAGTCTGTAACTGAGAGCTGGCCAGATGCTCTCTATAGGTCTCATATGGACTAGCCACCTCTGTTCTCTGAGCTGACTGTGTAAATGGGGTCCGTGTCCCCATCCTTCAGAGGGTCCCCATAGGCAGGACAGGAAACACTCGTGAGAATGCACAGTAGGAACTCAGCACACAGACCACAGAACGGGCCACTGTGCTGCTAGTCTGCCCTCCGTGGGGACAAGAGGAGGCTGCCCAGGCGACCCATCCTGAACCTATGACTCAGTTTCCCCTTTCAGACATACTGCTCGCTCCAGGACAGCACCCGGGCGATTGCTCTCCCGAGACAGCACTAGCTCCTCCGCCCTGCTTCACAGTTGAAGATCTGAGACTCACACAAGCTGACCTTTCTTGGATCTGCCAGCCATGGGTGAGTGGACAGAATGGGTGCTCTCACCCTGTAGTTGGCTCCTCCCCTGAGTTTTGCAGGAATCTGAAGCATTTCAGAGCCGGCCCTTCTGGGTGGGCTGTGTGATAGGGAACAGTTTGCCTCAAGTCTCTGGACCTTGGGCTATCTGCCTCTATCACTGGGCTGTAGACAGGATAGAGGAACTTCCCTGACCTGGCATTGTGTAGCTTTGATAGCAAAGGGGTGTCACCCATGGGTTAGCTGCCACACATTTCCAGCCAGCTCCTTGGGAGCTTAGGGCTTTTGAGTCCAGGGTCCATGACCACCCACCCCCAGTCCTTGCCAAGCTGCCTGAGTGGTCTGGTCAAAGCACACACTAGGGGTCCTTGTTGGCTGTTCAACAGTGACACTACCCATGGTGCTCCAGAGACCCTGGCTCCTTTGTAGCAAGAAATGGACTTGGAGGGATCCCAGATGATGGTGGTAAAGGGCAAAGCTCCATTTGGCACCTTTGCCAGGGATGGGTCAGGAGACAGAGGTCCTCCTGGGGGCCAGGATGAGCCTCACCCAGATAGGCTCAAGCCTCCAAGAGATGGAGACACTTCCAGCCAGGTGACCTTGACCTTGGACTAGGCTCTGAGGGGCAACCATCCTCCTTCCCACATTCTCTGCTCCCTCCTCCCTTCCAGAAAACACTAACCATGCACACGTGGGCCAGGCCAAGCTCAGATGCTGGGATAATACAGCAGAGCACAAAACAGAACGTGGCTGGCTACCCATGGAGGGGTGTGGGTCATAGACACCTGAGACAACGCAAGGCAGAGTAAACACCTCAGAGGCCCAGTTCTGCTGTGTCACTGGGGCAAACCCCAAGTCACTCTGTGCCTCTGGATGGAAGCTCCTGGCCCTCAGGATGTCCACGAGGATGAGGTTGTACTGAATGTTTTAGAAACATGCCTGACATCAAGCAGCACCACAGACACGCTGCGCCTTTAAGTAGGAGTAGCAGCCGCAGGAAGGCAGGGTCTAATGCTGCCTCAGGCAGCAGGTTCAGGGAAGCTGCTCTAAGGAGCTAATGCTTGTGTGGAGACAAAGGCTCAGGGATAGGAAGCCATGTGGTAGCAGTGCACTCTGGGAAATGGGAACAGGAAGTGCAAAGGACCGGAGGCAGGAGTGGGTCCAGCACCCCTGTTTGCATCTGCCAGTTTCCTAGGGAAAAAAGGTGTGCATCCGCCTTTTCTAGGAAAATACTGCCAAGTGAGCACCTCCTGGCTGCCACCCTCCCAGCCAGGGTTGTGGGGTAAGATGTTCCAGTCCCTACCCTCAAAGACAAATGGCCTGGTCAGGGTCATAAGATATTGCCCTGACCTCCAGGCAAAGCCATCTCTGGCCTCTGCTATCAGGGTGGAGCTAGCTGAAACCTGGACTCCTTCCTGTTGTCCTCAATTCAAGGCCACTAAGTCGGCTGCAATTTACCGTACCTCACGCTCTGCCACAGTGCAAGGAAGAGCCAGGGAGGGTAAGAGAGAGGGATGGAGTCATCCCTGCCTTCCTCTGTCATGAGAAGGCATGGGGATCTGGGGAAAGTCTGTCCCCACTGGTCATTGTGAGTCCTGACTCTGCACAAAGCGAGGGGCTGGAGGTTGGGGACAAGGTGAAGCTGCTGGGGGAGATGACATTTGACCTGAAATCTGGAGGGAGGACATAATTGTTTGCCGGATGGATGCAGACAGTATCCCAGTGGGGTGTGCTGTATACCAGTCACAGAGGCTAATAACATGTGGTTAAAGTGAGGGGAGACGGCAGGAGATACCTGCAATACCCCAAGAGGCCTGAGGCTGTATCAAGCAGGCAGCAAGGAGCCATGGATGTTTGCAAGCAGAGGTGTCTATCCTTCCAAAAAAGATAGACCTGGGTGGATGACACTGCACTAGAAGAGAGGAGGCTGCAGGGGAAACTGAGGCACTGAGTAGAAATGGCTCTGGCCTGAGACCACCGCTTCGGGAAAGGCCAGCAGTGGGACTGGGATGTGGGCAGCTTGTCTCTTAGGACCTACACTCTCCTTGACAACACCTGTCCACTTGCCGGGAGCATGAAGGTCCTGAAGGCCACAGGTCTCCAGAGAAACCAGGAATGTGAAGCACTCAGGATGGCCTTTCCGATGGGAAAAATGAAAAACCTGTTCTTCCTTCCATCCAGGAAGCTGGGAGCTGGAAGTGATTAAGAGCCCATGATCTAAGTTATCTGTTGGGCCAGGCCATAATACTCCAAATGACCTCTACACTGTCTGTATGACTGAGACCAGGCCAGACTCTTAGGCCCTTAAGCTAGTACAGGGAGCATATTTCTAAAACCCATCTACTTGGAAGAAATGACACTACCCTGGGTTGAGTTTCAATGCAATTATGTTTCCTTGTGCACTGGGGACTGCATTACACCAGGAAACTCTCCACACCCCCCAAAATTACACTGGGCTTAAATACACTGGGCTTAAAAACACTGGAGATAAACCACCTGTTACTAGGTTCCCCAAAGTCTGATCCAGGTTGACAAAGTTAACCTGTACTGGGTTTTCATCCTTCTCTCTTCCTGGGGTTTGCTTCCCTGTCTGACACCTGTGGGGATCCTCTCATCCACTAGCCATGTCCTGTGGTTCATCTGTTGGTTGCTGTCCTGTCCCCAGACTGGCCTTGGTCTATCTGCCATTATGGCAGGCCTCCAGTACCTCAGGAACTTCCAGTGACCCCCCAACTTACCCATCTCTTCACAAAACTGTCACCAGACACACTCCAAGGCAAGCAGGGGACTGCAGGACAGCCCAGGGGAGCTTGAGAGGACCAGAGCCGTGACCTGCCCCAGGCACCCAGCTACAGTCCAAGCCGTGAGAATTCCATGGCCTTGGCCCCCTGGCAGTGACGAATGGGCTGTCAATGCTGCCAGGACGGTGGAGTGTGAGGTCCCACCCTGTTCCCAGGCTCTGGGAGGAGGGATGGGGCAGTCTGCTCCGCCACTGCCCACCCCATCAATACTGTTACCTCTTCCAAGGCAAAGCCCACACTTTGACCTGGAAGGGGTCTGACCAAGGAAGTGGCTCCTTTGCCCTGCTCTGCCGCCATCAGAGGACAAGATACTGGCAAAAGGACCAAAGAAAATTCAAGACTCTTAAGAGTCATCATCAGAGAATTTTGGGGTGAAAGCCTGCCACCTCATGTTGGGGAAGAAGGAGGTCATCAAGCTCAGTGTCATGAAGTTTAGCCTCATGTGATGGCGGTAAATCTGACCCAGGGCTGGGGATGCAGTTCGGCAGTCAGAGTGCTTGCCAGCCATGCAGGAGTCCCCGGATCCTATCTACAGCACCTCATAAACCATACTTGGTAGTCCAAGCCTGTAATCCTTACCAGAAAGGGGAAGGATTAAGTCTCAAGAAAGAGTACGTACATACGTATGTACACACACACACACACACACACACACACACACACACACTGCAAAACCTTATCTAGCTGTAACCCGACCTTCAGTTACTGTGAGTCTGTGTCATGGGACTCCAGGCTCACATCTGTAGACTGGATGTACTTAGGACCTCATGAACCTCACACACAGAGAGAATTACATCACCTGTCCCTTGCAAGAACTGAAGGGTATCTTAGGGCACAGGATTCAGTGTCTGAAAGAGGAATGTCCCTGCAAGTCACCCCACCTTTGTAACAGGCCAGTCCAACGCACAAGCCCTTTGGCCAGTAGTTTGCAGAGAGGTACTTCAGGCTGGATGAACAGTCCCCAGTCAGCAGAACTTGTAGTAAGACTCCCGAGTCACGAGGAGCTCTTCTCCATTTACTAACTGAACTTGAGTGGCTTGGTTCAGGCCCCTGGAGCTGCCCTGAATGCATGGTCACCTCCCTGTCCTGGCAGTATCCGTTTCCCCCTTTGACCTCAGCCAGTGCTTTCTTGGCATCCTTCCTAACGCCCCCCACCCCCACCCCCTGCCAGTTGGCCCACCCTGAGCCCTCAGGATGCAGGGTAAGGTGCCGGGTGGGTGTGATGGGTTTATCCATTCGTTTGTTTGCTTGGGTGCTGCTTTGGTCGAGAGGCAGCTGGGAGGTCAAAGGGAAAGTTTGTATCCGAGGAACATAAATTACAAAGTAAGAGTGAAAGGAGGAAGGGACCTGGAAGGAAGAGACCTCAAGCCAGGGCTGGCTGAGAAGGAAACAGACCAGACCAGACGATGCTGGAACTGCTCCCAGGCTCCTGGCGGGGGAGGAGATGCCAGCTTCCAGGTCACATGGTCCTGGCTCCTACAGTCCAAACCACAGGGAGGCGGATTCCTGCTGGGCTACGAGACAGGGTTCCTGGGGACCTAGCCACACCCAGCCTGGGGTATCTCAGGAGAGACTGGTCATGCAGAGTTCCGTAATAGGGTTCCAAATGGCAGCTCAGCCAAGACATTTCCCCTGGGTGTACCAGGGAAGGTTAACTGTTCAGTCCAATGAGGATATATGTGACAGAAAACTGAAGACATTTCTAGACTATTCCCAAGGGACACTATTGAGTCCCTGCTTTGGTGTGGAACAGGCCTGGGCCAACCCTGTGGTCCCTACACGCCTCGTTTATTGATATATTTTACCATACAGACTCAACAAGGCTTGGGGCTTCCATGTAGTGTCCCTGCTTGCTACAGATAGTCCTGAGTTACACCTGTTATTCCTGTGCCCACACTGTGTCTGTCTTTCCTTCTCACAGTGCCCAGGTTGGATCTCTCTAGCCTCAGTTTCCAGCCAAGCTCTCATCCTGTCTCATTATGTCCCAGTGATAACCCAGAAACCTGGCATTGCTATGATCCACACCTGAGAGATAAGGAAACTAAGCCTCAGAGAGCTGCTCACCAAGGTGGCCACACACTGGTCAGGAGATGCCCAGGATCCCTCATGGTGGTTGGCTCTGCACAGAAATAGCTCCCACTTGCCTCCCTGCTCTAGTTGTAATGAGTAAACTGTGGCTCATAGGAGAACAGATGGCTTCTCTGGCTCCTACGACCAGCCTAGCAGGTGCCACCAAATCCCCACCCTTCAGAATCAGCTTTCTCCCATCTGACCCACAAACTGTGGCCCCTTGGCCTCTCTGAACCAAAGCTTAATTCATCTACATAATGGTGAGGAGTCCAGTTAGCCCCCTGGCATTAGGTGAGCAAGAGGTAGCCACATCTGGCTCTTCATATGGCTCAAGTGGGGTGAATTTCCTCTAGAAAGGTCACAAACTCCACACAGCCAGCTGAGTTCTGGACAGGCCCACTGCAACATGAAAACACAGCCCCTCGTCCCTAACACATCATGGTACTCAGGACAGATGCTTGCAGAACCGTAAGTGTGCCCCCACCTATACCAGGTGACTGCACTGACCACTGTCCTCAAGGCTGGCCTGCCCTTGGTTCCAGGGAAGTGGAGGACCAGTCCTCTCTGCTTTAGGCTGCCCTGTGAGGCCTGGTGGAACTGGAGACCATAGTCAGGAGGAGGCACCAGGTAGCTAAGAGAGGTCTGGGGCAAGAGGGTGGACAGGCAACACCATGGTAGGGACAGAAAGATGGAGGGGCAGTAGAAGTAATGGAGAAAACTCAGGGAAGAAGTGGGACAGCAGACTAAGGAAGACTATAAAGATCAGAGAAAAGAGCCAAGACCTAGAGACCAGGCAGGAGCTGCCTAGGCTCTCCTCCGCTCTAGGAGGTTTGAGCCCCTGGCAACTGTGCTGAGAAGCCCCTGTGCTGAGCACGGCAGGATTGGGAACTCATCTAGGGCTTTGGGTGACCTCACAGAAAGGCTGAGGTTTGTTTTTTATTCACTGGCTTATGAAATGCTGGAGATAGACCCCAGGGCCTATTGCACGCCCCGGCAAGAGCTTTGCCCTGACCTGCAGCCCTATTCAGAAGAGGCATTACTCAACAAAAGCTGTTTGGTGACAAAGTGGGGGACGGTGGTTGGGAAAGTCCTGGCAGCGACCAGAAGGATTAAGACATCTCAGGCCACTTTCTGGACGGAGCATGGGGTCACTGACTCTCTAGAAACTTCTACCACCGTTGGAAGTGAGCGCCGAGGAGAGCCATAGTTCTCCTGAAAGCACTTCACCAAGGGCTTGGGTCTCGCCGCGGGAAAGAGACAGCAGACCTGTGCTGAAACATCAGCTTGGCCCCCAGGAAGCTGCCAGATGGCCCTCCCAGCTGCCTGGAGGATGTGGAACTAGACAGAGGAGTGATTCCTACATGAGCCCCACAAGGACTCTTCCCCTGTGACAGGGGAAAGAACCAAGTGGAGGTGGTTCAAAGTCCCAGCCTTGTCCAGGACGATGACAGAGGCCCAAAAGTTTGCTTCACATGCTCAAAGCAGAACATTTGCTATTGATGTTTCCTGAGAGGCCCTCTACTCCTGACTCAAGTTTGATCTGTTTTGAGTTATTACACTTCTGACTATAGGTGATACAACTCTATCTAGAGATGTTCAGGCTATGTCAAACTATAAAAAGACACCCTTCTACCCCTCCCATGCCACCGTCCATCTCCCAGGACACCCTGCTCCTTCTACTTGGGTGTCTTTCTGAAGCCTCTGAGGATTTTCCTGATTTCTCTCCCACTTTGCACAGAAGAAAATATACCTAATGTACCTTCCTTACCCAACAGTAGACTTGGGAAACAGTGACACACAGCTCATCCTTCTAGATAGCTGCATAGTATTTCACTGTTGGGTTTACCAGCTTTTCAATAACCAGTTCCCCGAGGATGTGCTCTTGGCTACCAATTCCTTACTGTTAGGATGTTACACGAAGGGGCACTTGTTCTCTGCCTAGTCTCTTAATGTAACAGTGTTGTATGCAATCTTGTTATATGTGCTACAATGCTGCAACTGAATCCTTAGCCTTCCACTCCTTCTTGTCAGTTTGTTCTTTAAGTTTCCCTTTGTATCTTTTGTTTGTTTTGTTGGAATGTGGTGGCAGAGGTGGAACTCATCACCTGTGTCTGCCCATGAAGGAAAGGCTTCAATAATGAGGAAACACTCCCTGTCCGTTTTCACAGAGCCATGCTGTTTTAATCAGCAAAGAGCATCCTCTGATGCCAAACCGTCCTCACACAGCCCAGCTACACCTGCAGCACAGTCACGGAAATACGTGCTCTCGCTCTGGTTGTGAGAGCTAGTCCCTCAGTTTCTACCTCTACCGGCTGCGTCTGGGGCTGCTGCAGGGTGCAGGTACCAGGAGTTCTGCAGTGCACTGGCTGACTGGAACTCTAGGCTCTAGGCAACCCTATGGGTGTGTCCGGATGATGGGTGTTCAGAGAATAGCCAAGGAGCTAAAGAGACAGGCTCTGCAGAGAGCACATCCCAGGGTCATCCCTGAGCCTAAGGCTGAAGCATCAGGAGGGAGGATGGTCTGGAGGTGACCCGGTATGCTGAGGACCCCTGGCAGTTGCCATCTTGAAGTTGCATTTCCATTTTTAGTTGGGTCTAAAATAAAATGGTGAAAACCCCGGGTGTGGGATAGTGGGAGGAAGAAGCCACTTCCCAAGCCCTTGAAGAAGAGTCTGGAAGAATCTTCCAGCCTGGCCCAGGAGCAGTGCCTGGCAGACTGTAGTGCCAGCCTGCCCCTGGGCAGGAGGCCTGTTCTTTGGAACACTCATGGCTCTTCCATCAGGGCCTCCCTACAGGCCCTGAGTGGCTGACAGAGGAACCTTTGTCCACCCTCTCTGGTTCCTGCCCTTCTGCCAAGAGTCTTGGCTGTGGCTTCTCTGCTGTTTCAAGTTTCTAAGGCCTCTGGGGTCTGTAGCCAGGAATGAAAACCCTTGAAACCCTGGACCCTACTGCCAGACCCTGAAGCTCCTCCCCACCCCTCCCTAGTCTTCCTCAGGCTCCTCCCCACCCCTCATTTGACCTCAGCGGCCCAACAGCCCTGGTGACCTCCTCAGGAGAGAAAACTGAAGATCAGGAGGGTCAGGCAACTTGCTCAACAATACATAACTAAAAGATGAAGAAGCCAGGAACAGAGCCCCAAAGCAGTATTCACAGCGTGGAGATAACAACTGGTCACGGCTCTGGAGCCCCGCCTCCAGGCTAAAGGCCAGTTCTGTTGTGCAGCCCCTAGGAGAACTGAATGCTTGGATTGTGTGTCAGTGTCCCCAAGTGACGTAGTGATAGTGTATACTTCACTAGTGATAGTGTACACTTCACGGGGTAGGTATTATTAGGGTGGGAGAAAAGGAAAGCAAGCCCTAGAGCAACTGTGCACGTGGTAGATCCAAGGGCCAGGGCGGAGCCCAGCAAATCCACAAGCGCCCGTGTGGTTGCACCATGTGGTCTGCACACCTGCATGCGTGCTTGAGCAGGACACCAAGTTCCATCTTCTACCACCTTTCACCTCATCTCCTTGTGACAAAGGTCCCATGCTGAATTAGAATCTCATTGGTTTGGACAGTCTGGCCAGCCAGTGCACTCTCAGGACCCTTCTGCCTCCGGCGCCCGGTGATGACATCACCGGCGTGCGCATCCTTGCCCAGCTTCCCATGTGGGTGTTGGGTATTCAAAGTCCCTTGTTTCCAGAGGAACTTTTACCCACTGAGCCATCTCCCAGGCCCATCACTGTTACTGTTGAACAGGGTTATGAGCCGCACTGTTCTGAGCCTTGGCTGAGAATGAGCCCCAAAAGTCTCCTCTCCTGGCGCCCCTCAGCAGACCCCTGAATAGAGTTATCGCAACAGAAAATACCCTAAGATGTTCTCCTCTTTCACACACAGAGCTGGGAAAGCGAGATGCTGGCCTGGAATACAAATTTAGGGGAGAAGGGTGTCCCCAAACTCTCTAATCAAACATAAAGATTTCTCGGACAGTTTTACATTTTAGAGGGAAAAAAAAATTCACAATGGAAAAAGTAGCCACTTTTAAATGCCCTGGCCACGACCCTGAGTGAGAGACACACCCTCAACGCATCAAGACCACCCAAAGCCCCATCTTAGTCTTTACCTCTGAGGTCATCCAAGATGGGTAGCTGTGCCACAGTCCTCAGTAGAACTTCTAAGAATAGTCTTCGGTTCGCTTATACCTAGCAGGCTCTCCCCTGCCCCCGGCTCTGCAAGGAAGGATTTGTCACACTGTCCAGGAAACTGATTTCACCTGCCCCGCCACACGAGTGAGCTGACAAACACCTTTGTGACCCTGTGGTTAAGGCTTCAAACTCTGACATGGGACAAGACTGACAGTGTGTCTTGGGCAAGTCACTTAACCTCTTTTCCCCTACATCCTCAGGGGCGGGGG